>NW_011494718.1:7438647-7455410 GCF_000754665.1 Bison bison bison
CCAACTTTTTCACTCTCCACTTTCATTTTCATTAAGAGGCTTTTGAGTTCCTCTTCACTTTCTGCCATAAGGGTGGTGTCATCTGCATATCTGAGGTTATTGATATTTCTCCCGGCAATCTTGATTCCAGCTTGTGCTTCTTCCAGTCCAGCGTTTCTCATGATGTACTCCGCATATAAGTTAAATAAACAGGGTGACAATATACAGCCTTGACGTCCCCCTTTTCCTATTTGGAACCAGTCTGTTCCATGTCCAGTTCTAACTGTTGCTTCCTGACCTGCATGCAAATTTCTCAAGAGGCAGATCAGGTGGTCTGGTAGTCCCATCTCTTTCAGAATTTTCCACAGTTTATTGTGATCAACTATACTCCAACATAAAAAGTTAAAAAAGAAATGTGGCAAAGAGGAAAACTGAGGGGACAGACTATTCCCTTGTTTTCCATGTCTTATTTTCCAACTAGGAGATGAATTTGAGGCCTTGTGTAACGAGGATTTATGCCCATGAACTGAAAGAACTGTTCATGAAGAACTCAGGAGATTTGGGTAAAAGCTGACTCTTCTGGACCCAAGTAAGGAAAAGCCCCAACCCACAGTGGGTTAGGGAGCCATTCTTCCCCTAGCTCTGCTTCATCACAGAGCTCAGGGCCGCTTGGGACCCCATTTCATCGTAGTGGCCACCAGCAGAGAGTTGATGGGCCCAGTAGAGCAACAGGAGAGTTGGGGGCACTTAGAGAGAGGTGTTCTCATGGGGCATATTGGCTAGGAAAGATGTCTCTATTAAGTGTGGGTAGGGCAGACTTCCACCAACGACGCAAGGTGGGAGAGCGTGAGTGCACTGTGTCTCCAGGTATGTAGTGAGTATTTTGGAGGCCCTAATATAGCTGAGGAAGACTTCCAGGAAAGCATGGTGTTTTAGAATCATTCAGATGAGGTTAAGAGCAATTAGAATTTACACACTAAAGCTAATGGAACTATATTTATGCTGACAGGTTAGTGACACCTAGAGCATTCAAATTACATTTCTATAGTAAGGAGAGGAGCACTTTATGTATTCTATAGCCCTTTGGGGTGGTACATTTGAACTGAACTGTCTACTGCTCTTAGAAGCACTTTCTTTATTTTCCCTTTTTTCTTCCTCAGAACTGCTTGCTTTCTGCCAGAGAGGCAGCATTGTGTAGTTTATAAGGGTTTGGGCTCTGGGTAGGTTAACTGTATAATTTATCATCCTAAATGGGACACTTTGAGAATTAGAGGACATTTATTTAATAATGCCACTCCGATAATAGGAAAAACCGTGAATCTTTTGAGTAGAGAAGGACATATTGTCAGCTGAGCTTTGGAGCTAGACTGTGTGGGTTTGAATTCTGCATGTGCTTTGAGAGCCTGAGCTCACTACTTAAACTCTTTTTGCTCTTATTTTTTTACTTGCAAAAGAAGATGATAAAGGTACTTCAGCTTATTGGGATATTGTGTGAAAAAAACAGGTTAATATACAGAGAGCATTCTGAGCAGTGCCTGGAGTATAGTGGTGTGGTTTCCAAGGGTTACCCGTCATTACCATAGCTTCACCATTTGGTGGGAATGTTTTAGCCAAGTCTACTAAATACTGCTTAACAGACATCAAGCATGACAGCATTTTTAAAGCAAGACACATATATGAAATGGCACATTTTTAAGAAAGCAAATTAAGGTGTATTGTCCGATTCAAGGAAGAGCAAATGTCATTGTCTTTGCATGTTAAGTACTTAGAATTGATTTTTCAATTTTCCAAAATGGTACAGAATCAAATAGTCACCAAATACTAGTAGAAAACTAATCACATTTGTATAATGCTTTGTGTTACAGATAGTGTCAACTTGCTCTTATATATTTATTTTACTGGATTCAGGCAGATGCTTTCTGTGTAGCGAAACAGCAGCAATGCCTGGTAAGTGGTCTCTTTCATTTTTTGGCAAGAAACCACAGTAGAGGGATTTAATCTCATTCCTCTGCTATCTTCTCTAGATCAAATGATGGGAACCATTCCTGCTTATTGTACAGTTGACTTGTCTTGGACAAGGAAGCTTAATTCAAGTGTTCTTTCTCTTTCCTTTTCCTTTTCAAGCTCCTCCCTAAACTTAGGAACTCCCCAAGAGTGTCCCTTTAATTGATTTCTGTACTTTTCCTCAGAGCTTTCTTAGGTGACTACATCACCTTTCTCAACTTTCATTGCCATTTCTTTTTATTTTTTAAAATTATTTTAAAAGATTTTTATTTTTGATGTGGACCATTTTGAAAGTCCTTATTGAATTTGGTACAATATTGCTTCTGCTTTATCTTTCAGTTTTTTGGCCGCGAGGCATGTGAGATCTTAGCTCCCCAACCAGGGATTAAATGTGCACCTCCAGTATTAAAGAGTGAAGTCTTAACCACTGGACCACCAGAGAAGCCCCTTTCATTGATTCTATATCCAAGACTTCCACATCTCTCTCTCTCTCTCTCTCTCTCTCTCGTGCACCCATGTGTTCTTGGCTGAATTCTTTTCCCACACTTTCAATGTGGAATTGTGGGTCATTTCCATCGTGATACCCACTGGAACCTAAAATTCATTGTGATTCTTTCCACTTGTTTCACATCATCCAATTACTTGTCATTTTCCCTTGATTCTTTTGTCCTGGTATCTCTTACTTTCTCCTTCCTATTTTTTTGGCTGCTGCTCTATATCTGACCAATTTAACTTATGAATATGCTACTGAGACACTCCCCTAAATGTTCTCTAATGGAAGAAAAGACATCAAATGTATTATTTTGTTCAAAATATACTGCTTCTTTCAGGAGTCCTATATATCACAGAGACTTTTCTGAAAAGAGTAAACTTGAGTGACATTTTAGGTGGGTGCTGGTGAATAGGATAACAGTCCTTCTCCGCTCTTCCTCATCCACCCATGGATGCATGTATGCTAAGTAGCTTCAGTCATGTCTGACCCTTTGTGACCCCATGGACTGTAGCCCACTGGGCTCCTCTGTCCAAGGGCTTCTCCAGGCAAGAATACTGGAGTGGGTTGCCATTTTCTTCTCCAGGGGATTTTCCTGACCTAGGGATCAAACTCACGTCTCATTACCTCTCCTGCATTGGCAGGCGGGTTCTTTACCACTAGCGCCACCTGGGAAGCTTTAGCAGTGATCTGCTGTAATTTCATTAAGGTAAATTATGACTTTTAGGCTTGTTAAATAGCCATTTCTGCCCTACCACTCCCGTGGTAGGAGTATATGTACTTTCCTGCTCTCCTGGTGTTGGACTTGGTCATGTAACTAGCTTTAGCCTCACAATGGATGGAATGTGCTTCCTCACACTTTGGCTTTGGGTTGGCCAGGTGGTTTGCTTTGGCCAGCTGGATACCAGTGAATTTGATACCCACAGAGACTTGACATGTGCTCGCCTTTTTGTGTCTGTCTCATTGCATGAGAATGACATGCCCCAACTAGCCCTCTAGTTCAAGGAGAATAAGAGACCTGGAGGCTGAACAAGCCACTTGACGCTTAGAGCTAGATAAGCCTAGCTTAGTTCAGCTGACTCACCTGAGCTAGTGAAATGTTTATCATTGATAATTAGCCAAACAGGTGCTTATCCTTGTATGCCACTAATATTCTATGCTGTTTATTTCATAGCAATAGTTCCCTGACACGTTTCCAGAAAAGAAATTTAACTTCAAGTAAGCAAAATATTTTAGTATGTGACACTCATTAGGAGAGAGAAAATAAATTCAAATAATGCTGCAGGAAAAGAGAGGAATCCTAATAGTCAAATATTCAGCATGTCCTTTCACTCAGCAGTCTAATTCAGTGAGTCTTCAAACTTAACGTGATGAAAAATCACTTGGGTAGATTATTTAAGAAATAAATCCCTGACTCTAAGATTAGCAATTAATTCATTAGATTTTGGGTAGCTACCAGGATTTTGGATGTTTAGGTACCACTCCTAGATAGTCTAAGAAACATTGATATATTTATTTTGTTTTCTTATATTCTTTTCATTTTCTTCTTTTTTAAAAGTTCCTATAGGTCCAAGTATAAGATGTAGTTGGGTGACTCATGAAACAAGTATTAGAGATAAAATAAAATGATAAGGAATCTGTTCTGTTCTCTTATATCCTCCTGAATCTGTTTATTCATTATGAGTTGAAGATTGTCCTGTTATTTTTTATTTCCTGTAGTTTACATCATAAGTTCAGTATACTTTAATTTTTATTTTACTATTATTTATAATTGATACCAAACAGTTCTCCAGAGGCCTCTTTTCAACAACCAATGTTCCTTTTGGCAGCAAAATCTACTTACCTTAACTGACTATGATTATACTTCAACCTGGTTCTCGGAGTTATGATGGAAATATTCATTGTACTATCCCAAAAGGCTCTTAATATTCATCAAATATTTGATTAACATCATCTAATAAAGCTTATAGAATGCAGCAACATGAAACCTAACTCCATCATGATTTTTACTACTGCCTCTTTCATTAACACTCTGAGTTTCTTCTCTAAAATAATTAAAATCCATAATTGAATACACTACAATAATTTTGGAAAATTAGTTTCATTATTGTAGTACTTCCATTTGGAAAGCTTGCATTACTTATTACAACTAAATGGATACATGTGGCCCCTCTTTCTATCTTTTCATTTTATACTTATTCTTTCAGAGACAATATTTGTTTGGTATATTTGTGTTTTTTAAGGGAGTGAGTAATAGCTCTTAAAGCTACTTTGACAAAAACTTAAGGATGACTTGGGCGCTATAAGTGAATACACTAACAGTGGAAGTCATTTGCCTTTAGGAAGTGGCTCATTATACAAAGAAATATTCAGCTCCTGCTCCTCACTAAGTATGTTGTCCAAGTTTTAAATTGTTCTATACCCTTTAGAAGCAAAATATAACATGGGAAATTGTAAATCTTTCAAAGATTCTCTTTGGAAAGAAGAGAATAGATATATTTTCTCTACTAACTCAAGTGGATTTGGGATCGCGGAGTTCATTTGTCTATATTAGCTCTTCCCTGGTGGCTCAGTTGGTTAAGAAGCTTCCAGCAATGCAGGAAACCTGGGTTTGAACTGGGTTGGGAAGATCCCCTGGAAAAGGAAATGGCAACCCACTCCAGTATTCTTGCCTGGAGAATCCCATGGACAGAGGAGCCTGGTGGGTGCAAGAGTCAGACGCAGCTGAGCGACTAAAGCCCCACCACCAGCAGCTCTGTAATTAAGCAGGATACCTAGGACATGGCTGGGTTACTTGTGTAGTGCAAAAATTGGAAGTATTTTATAAGCTAGAAAAAAAATCTAAATAAGGTATTTCAAACTTAGATTAAATCACTCTCATTGTTTGCATATAGCAATCCAGGCAACTTCTTACCATAGGACGTGGTTCAGTTCAGTTGCTCAGTCGTGTCCGACTCTGTGACCCCGTGAATCGCAGCACGCCAGGCCTCCCTGTCCATCACCACTCCCGGAGTTCACTCAGACTCACGTCCATCGAGTCAGTGATGCCATCCAGCCATCTCATCCTCGGTCATCCCCTTCTCCTCCTGCCCTCAATCCCTCACAGCGTCAGAGTCTTTTCCAATGAGTCAACTCTTCGCATGAGGTGGCCAAAGTACTGGAGTTTCAGCTTTAGCATCATTCCTTCCAAAGAAATCCCAGGGCTGATCTCCTTCAGAATGGACTGGTTGGATCTCCTTGCAGTCCAAGGGACTCTCAGGAGTCTTCTCCAACACCACAGTTCAAAAGCATCAGGTATATTTATTAAAAACACTTCAACTTTCTGAGATAAAGGCTATTCAGAACACTGGATGACCATAGGGACTTCATTTTTTTTTTTTGAAACCTATTTATGAGCAATAGAAAAGACCTCAGCAGAAATTACACAATTAATATTTTAGGAGGTCTGGGGTTCACCCAGTCAGCAGTAATGTAAGGTGGCTGGGTCATAAGTCAGAAGTATGCTTGGATTCCATAATTGTAAGCGTTACCTCTGATATAGTAGAATAATTCAACTGGCAAACAGAATCAAATGAAAATACTCAAACAATTTAAAAGAGAAACAAATTAAACCTAATATGAAAGGTCAAAAGCACTCCATTAAAATTTATATGTGTGAATCCTCTAAAGTGAAGCTAAATAAATATCTATATAAAGGGTTTTAAAATGCCACTGTCATTTCTATTGTCAAATTTCTTAGTTTAGCATTTGAAATATTAATAAAATGTGCGGGTCTAGGTTTTGCATAATATCACTGCAGAACATTGTGGAAATCTCCAACTTCTGAGCCATTTCCCCTCCTTCCTTTCACATTTCTATCCCTCAGTCCCACTCCACCTTCCCAACCCCTGTAACTACTTACTTGTGCTTTGCAGGGCTTCCCTGGTGGCTCAGCTAGTAAAGAATCCACCTGCAATACAGGAGACTTGGGTTCAATCCCTGGGTTGGGAAGATCCCCTGGAGAAGGGAACAGCTACCCACTCCAGTATTCTGGCCTGGAGAATCCCATGGACTGTGTAGTCCATGGGGTCACCAAGAGTCAGACCGGCATGAAAACTCTTAGTTGTGGCATGTGGGATCTAGTTCTCGACCAGGGTCCCCTGCATTGGGCGTGTAGACTACTGGGGCAGTACTCTGGGGCACTGCGCCCCCAAAACTGTATAATTTCTTGTGGTGTATAATTATAAAGTCATAAGAGTAGAGGTTATTTATGCTTATGCACTAGGCATCTAGCACCCAGCATGTATCTGGCACAAAGAAAGTGTAATGAATATTGGTTGAATGGATGAATGCATACATGGATGAATGAATGAATGAAAATTAAGAGCAGTAAACAGTTATTACTGAGAGCCACGGTAATCAAGACCAGGTTTCTCTTGTGGCTCAGACAATACAGAATCGGCCTGCACTATGGGAGGCCCAGGTTCTAGTCCTGGGTTGGGAAGAGCCCTTGGAGAAGGGGATGGCTACCCCCTCAAGTATTCTTGCCTAGAGAATTCCAGGGACAGAGGAGTCTGACGGGCTACAGTCCATAAGGTTGGACAGAACTGAGTGACTAACACACACATACACATGATCAAGACCATGGTAAACAGCATTTATTTATTGATCATCAAGTATTTATTGAGTACCTGTTTTGTATCAGGCACTGTTAGGCCCTGGAGACATGAAGGAAAGAGGAAAGATACTATCGCTGCCCTGTTGTGATATGAATATAATCCAGTGCAGGACACAGAGGATTATGTGTACTTGCTGAGTCGCTACAGTCACGTCCGACTCTGTGACCCCATGGACTGTAGCCCAGCAGGCTCCTCTGTCCATGGGATTCTCCAAACAAGAATACTGGAGTGGGTAACCATTTTCTTCTCCAGGGGATCTTCCCAACCTAGGGATCGAACCTGGGTCTTCCACATCGCAGACAGATTCTTTTCCATCAGAGCCACCAGGGAAGCTCCTAGCGCAGAATAATAAGATTTGTGACAGGGGAGGACAGCATGCCCTGGGTGCCCAGAGATGTGTCATCAGACCCAAACTGGAAATGTCATGAAATGCATTTGTAAAATGTGATATATAAATCGATGTCTGAGGGAAGAATGGGATTAACCTCAGTGAAACCAGATGTGTGGGAGAGGAAAAAAGAATAGGCATGTCTGATATGACTGAGGAGGACAGTGAGGGTCACATCCTTTGTGGACTTGTGGGTCATGTTGGAAAGGCTGGGCTTGTCCCATGGGCTTTGAGGAAATGTTCTAGGTAGGAAACCCAGAAGTTTTAATGCAGATTATGTCTTTGTTTTGTGCTGCTCTCAGCCTATCAACAACCAGTTTTTGTGGATGGACCAGCCCTTGTGGTTCTTATTATAATTGTAAGATGCCTTTCAGCATCACCACAAGGAAACTGAAAAAAATGAGGGTTTATTACTTATGGAACTGGAAAATTACATAGCACACAGGGGCCACAGAGTGAGATTGCTGGTAGAGGCTGTGTGTGTGGGTCTGGGGTTCAGCTTTTGCTGGGGTGGAGGATGGGGGCCTGCAGTTTTGTGGGTTCACTCAATATTGGTGAATCTGAAACATACAAGCCAGAATTTAAAGTGTGAGTAAAGAAAAAAAAATAATGGCCCAAATGGCAAACTAGCAAAATCAATCAATATCTCTAAAGCAAGGAGCCTCAGTGGTGATGGTGGCCCAGATCTTTATCTAGTTGTGTGGCTATGCCAAAGCCTTTCACTGTGTGGATGACAACAAACTGTGGAAAATTCTTCAAAAGATGGAAATACCAGACCACCTGACCTGCATTCTGAGAAATCTGTATGCAGGTCAAGAAGCAACAGTTAGAACTGAACATGGAACAACAGACTGGTTCCAAATTGGGAAAGGAGTACATCAAGGCTTGTATATTGTCACCCTGAAGAGTACATCATGCAAAATGCCAGGCTGGATGAAGCACAAGCTGGAATCAAGATTGCCAGGAGAAATAACAATAATCTCAGATAGGCAGATGACACCACCCTTATGGCCGAATGTGAAGAAGAACTAAGGAGTCTCTTGATGAAAATGAAAGAGGAGAGTGAAAAAGTTGGCTTAAAATTCAACATTCAGAAAACGAAGATTATGGCATCCAGTCCTATCACTTCAGGGCAAATAGGTGGGGAAATATTGGAAACAGTGACAGACGTTATTTTTTTGGTCTCCAATATCACTGCAGATGGTGACTGCAGCCATAAAATTAAAAGACACTTGCTACTTGGAAGAAAAGCTATGACCAAGCTAGATAGCGTATTAAAAAGCAGAGACATTACTTTGCCAACAAAGGTCTGTCTAGTCAAGGCTATGGTTTTTCCAGTAGTCATATATGGATGTGTGTTGGACTATAAAGAAAGCTGGGCATCGAAGAATCGATGCTTTTGAACTGTGGTGTTGGAGAAGACTTTTGAGAGTCCCTTGGACTGCAAGGAGATCCAACCAGTCCATCCTAAAGGAAATCAGTCCTGAATATTCATTGGAAGGACTGATGTTGAAGCTGAAACTACAATCCTTTGGCCACCTGATGCGAAGAGCTGAATCATTTGAAAAGACCCTGATGCTGGGAAAGATTGAGGGCAGGAGAACAAGGGGACGACAGAGGATGAGATGGTTGATGGCATCACTGACTCGATGTACATGAGTTAGAGTAAACTCTGGGAGTTGGTGATGGACGGGGAAGCCTGGTGTGCTGCAGTCCATGGGGTTGCAAAGAGTTGCATACAACTGAGCGACTGAACTGAACTGAACTGATGGCTGCTGATGTTTTTGTTCAAAATATCCTTAGTGGATGCTTCATTGAAATCAATCTCTTGTCATTCAAAGTTTAAATCAGGCACTTACATTATAAAAAAGAAAAAAAAATGATCAGGGCTTAAGCTATAGTGTTTGATTATTAAAAAAAACAAAAAAACAAAAACTGTATGGCTTTAATGACTTGCTTCCCAAGAATAGAGATGGGAAGGGAAAATGGTAACAACAGTGGCAAACATTGTGGTACCCAAGAGATGAAGCTTACCATCATCAGTGATGTCACGTGGTACCAGATACTGCTCGACAATGTGTGATGAGAAGAGCACCTTTATGGTACTATTTCCAAAACACTCATCACCCTAGTCTGATGAGACAATCGTCAGACAGATCCAAACTGAGGGAAATTCTGTAAAATCCTTGACAGTACTGCTCAAAGCTCTGAACGTCATAAAAAAAAAAAAAAAATTGAGATCTGAAGGAGACAACAAATAAATGCAACATGTTATCCCAGACTAGTTTCAGGAGCAGAAAGAGAACATTAATGGAAAAACTAGTGGAATTCAAATAAAGTCTAAAGTTTTGTTACTATTAACAGACCAATATTGGTTTCTTAAATTTGACAAATATTCCCTGACGATGGAAGGTGATAACAGCAGGGAAACTGAAACTAGGTGAGGGGAGCTCAGGAACTTTCTGTACTTTCTTTGTAACTTTTCTGTAAATCTAAAATTATTCCAAAATTTAAAAATGTATTTTAAAAAGGTTATTTTTAAAGAATGAAAAATAATTTATAGCTAAGTTTTGATTGATTTGCAAATAATACTTGGGAAATAAATTTAAACTATACTATACAAAAAGTCTTTTAAATTGATATGGAAAAGACAAATAACTGAGTAGAAACATAGGCAAATAATATTATGTATAAGGAATTTCCTAGAAGAGCTAGTTCCATGACCAGTTAAATATACTCAACCTCACTGGTAGTCAGGGACATGCAAATTAAAAGAATGATGAGATATCTCTTTCACTTATTAGGTTGTTAAAAACTAAAAAGTGGTAATATCTGGTGCATGTAGGGATTCCAAGAACATGGCATTCTTCTATATTGCTGCTGGAAATTTTGTTATATTCCTTATGGAATTCTTTTTGGCAATATATTAGAATATAATATGCATACATTTTCCTAGCAAGTGGACTCCCAGAAAATGATTCCATAAAAATAGGAGTTATTATGAAGTAAAAATGCATTTTTCAGGGGTGTAGCAAAAAATACTGAAATGAAAATCTATAACATAGGAATGATGAAAAGCTGAGGTACCTCAACACCATGGTTTCAGAAATGACCATTTTGAGTGAATTAGAAATAAATTTGGAAGGCTTTTCAGAGTGTGTTATTCAATAACAAGAGGAATATATGAAAAAATATATAAGGTATGTAAAATATGATTGCATTTATAAATTTAATAGTGATGCACACAATGTATATATTCACACAAGATATCTATATATTATTTATTAATTCTGATAGTCTCAAGGGAATGCAAAAAAAAAGAAATACCTTTTATTTTTCTCCACTAAAGGACAGACAGACTTTCTTGGATAGTTATTGTCCCTGGATTACATATTGATCCCAGATCTCTTGGCTGTTCCAGCCATTTTTTAAGATAATAAAAAATGCAGTCTAACCTAATATCAAGACTTCAATCTTTCAGCCAGTTCAAATCTTCTCCCTCACCGCTAGCTCAGGCTGGATTCTTGTGTCTGCAAAGCAATAGTGAGGACGGTGAGAAGAGAGTGCGTGTGTAGTGATGCTGTGGTGTCATCTATTTCACACTCTTCTTCGGTCTTGTTCTTGCCTGTCTTCCTCGCTTTTTCTTGCTGCTTCTGATTCTTTTAGTGTCAGAGCAGGGAGGAGAGCTGAGAGACAACCAGGCAAAAGCTTTGCTGTCTGGAGTTCTTTCTTGGCTCTTACATGCTGTTCGTTATAACAGACATCCAGCTGCCGCTAGCTGCTCTTGAGAATGCACTGTAGAGTCTCCACTGGCACCCCTACCCCAGGCCCCCTGGTGCCATGGCTTTTCACATTCCACCTTTTCCTAATTTGAGTGATATGCTTTTGGTCTGTGTATGTATGCGTATGCTCAATCGTGTCCAACTTTTTAACCCCATGGACTGTAGCCAGCCAGGTTTCTCTGCCCATGGAGTTCTCCAGGCAAGAATACTGGTGTGGGTTGCCATTTCCTCCTCCAGGGGATCTTTCCAACCCAGGGATCAAACCCACATCTCTTTTGGTCTCTTGCATTGGCAGATGGATTCTTTACCACTAGCGCCACTTGGGAGAGTATTTTCTCTTAGTTATTTTCCAAGGAATTTATACTTTGGGTTCTTTCTTTCTGCCAGACACCCTGAAAGGGAAATCCTTTCAGATTTAGTCTACTTACATTTATGGCATCGCTTGTGGAAACTGTACCTGCTTGCCCCCAAATCCATGGAAACATACTTTACTCCTGTGTCAGTCTTCTCGCCTTTCCCCCCATCTCAGGGGGATTCTAGAGGCTTCTGTTTTTATGGTGCATTCTCACAAACTCTTAGAGGAGTATATCATATTCTCAGAATTCTTTTGTAGTAGAAGTAGATGTGGTGCTGGTTGGGCTGATGAGTTTCCTTGGGTCAATACCCATCCAATCAGAAAGTAACATGGCAGAATCTTCTTATGCAGCCTCCTTTAATCTGCCCAAGGATTTTATTGCTGCCCTCCTCTTGCACTCTCCACTCTTGTACTTGGATTGGTACCTGGGAAAATAGCATCCCTTCCTCTATTAGGAAGAGAAAATGCTGGCTCACTCTCAAGCTAACATTCGTATAAAGATTCACACATAGGTTCAAGTTGGAGGGGGTGACTAAGGTTCAGAGGCCCAATTTTGTTCACTTTTTAATAAATGATCTCTCTTTAAAAATGTTGAGTGTTTTGACGCTTATCATTCCTCACCTGTATAGAATTTCAGCCCACTCTGAGTACAGGAACTATCCCATTTAACATCCTGTTACACAAAAATGTGTGCAATGATAATATGAATATGGAAAAAAGTAACAAGCAAATCATTAATATTGATTTCCAGGATGGATGATGGAGAGGTGAGAGAAAAGAAAAAAAGTTAATATACAATGAAGACGTAGTTTTACAACAATCTCTAAGTACACATTTTGACTGTGTGGTTATATAAATGGGGAGAGATGAAAGAAAGGAAGGCCAGAAGCAAAATGTTTATAGTGGTTATCGCAGGATGGTGTGATTTCAGATGACTTATATTTGCTTCTCTATGTTGTTCTTTGTGATAGTAGTTGAAATAGTATTATACGATCTGGTAAGAACTATAGAGCTATATTTTTGCAAAATACACACTTTGGAAAGCTTAAAGAAAATGAAACAGATATCTTACTTTTAGAACTTTTCAGAGCTGGATGATAGTATATTAACTGGGAATCCCCAGGTAGAGGTAGTGATAAAGAACTTGCCTGTCAATGCAGGAGACATAAGAGATGCAGGTTCGATCCCTGGGTCAGGAAGATCCCTTGGAGGAGGGCATGGCAATCCACTCCACTGTTCTTGCCTGGAGACAGAGGAGCCTGGTGGGCTACAGTTCATAGAGTTACACAGAGTTGGACATGACTGAAGTGACTTAACACACGCACAAGACTATTTGCTGGGGCTATAGAATTTCCCCTTTTCAGTATGACCAGTCTTTAAGAAAAATGCTCTGTCAATAGTTGTCAAAGAAAGGTTATTTTGATATTATATCTAAGTCATTGTGTTCTATGAGTTTAGGAATTTCTGTTTTTTTCTTACATATCTTTTAGGTAATATGTGCAGAAATTTCAGTGATGTGCCTCTTGTCCGCTTTTCTCCAGTTACAGTGTAAACTCCATGAGATTAGGAATCTTGATTGACGTAATTATTAGTATAGGTCCCCAGTTAGAATAGTACCTGACACAATAGGTAATCAATAAATGTTTGCTCTGTGAATAAATGGATGATTTTTCTATATTATTCTTACATTCTGTTTTGTGTTCATTTTGTTTAACAATTTTAGTGTGGAATTGTTTGGTCACTGAGTGAGTCATTTTTTAGGGTTTTGATTCTTGTCAAATGTCTCTCCAGAAGGACTAACAATTCATACATTACCACCAGCTGTGTACAAGAATATTCATTTCTTCCCATCCTGGCCATCTTGGGGGTAGTTTCATACTTTTTTATTATTTCTAATCTGATAGACTAAAAACGATTTCACCGCATTGTTTTGAATTGTCTTATTCGGTTACTAGTAAGAATGAATCCTTTCTCATAGGTGTATACGCTATTCGAATTTCTTCCTTTTTAAATGGTCCATTTGAGTCATTTGCTACTTTGCTTAATTTATGTGGTTGTCTTTTTTCTTGATAATTTGGCTATGTTTTTATATACTAAGAATAATAGCTCTTTTTCTGTCAGAATTCCAGGTGCATTTCCCTCAAATTTGATGTTTATTTTAAAATTTAGATGGTGTAAGTGTTTTGAAGTAAGCATCTCTCTCGGTTCCCTCCAGTCTATTCTTTATAGTTCTTTGGTGTTTCTAACCTGATACAGATTCTTTTTTATATTTTGGTGATTACTTCAGTTTTTTATTTATTTTTTTTCCCGAGGTTCACCTCTTGGTTGGCTGGTGTAGGCCTTCAAATAATATTTATAGAAAAAATATCTAATATTCAAGATTCTGAACTATATTGAGAGAATCTTTCCTTTGTGTTTACATATGACCTACAATTTGGCTGCACATCAAAATCTTGGGTTACAGTTATTTTCTCTAAAAACTCTGCAGATGCTGTGTCATTTCATTTTAGCACTTAATATTTAGTAGAAAAATTCTGAAGTCACTTTGATTCCCTTCTGCCAAACTATTTCAACTGGGATGGTTAGTGAGTCTTTATTTGTCTCTGAAATTTAAAAATTTCATTGACATATAGTATGTATGTTTTCTTCTGCATTAATTTTGGGGGTTGGTAAGCCTTATAGATATATAGATTCAAGCATGTCTATAGATCAGGAAAGTTATTTTGAATGTAATGATTCATTTTTATTCAGATTTTCCCTAGTATATTTTTAGGAACATAGATGTCTGTGTGCCTGTGTGCTAAGTCGCTTCAGTTGTGTCTGACTCTGTGTGACTGTGTGGACTGCAGCCCGCCAGTCTCCTCTGACCAGGCAGAAACACTGGGATGGGTTGCCATGCCCTCCTCCAGGGGATTTTCCCAACCCAGGGATCAAACCCGTATCTCTTATGTCTCCCGCATTGGCAGATGAGTTCTTTACTACTAGCGCCACCTGGGAAGACGAATACCAATATTTTGAGTCTTTCTGCTTATTCAGAAATGTTCTCCCTTTAGTCCTCTACATGGTGAATTCAAATTTTCTATAGTGCTGGTTTTACTGTACATTGCTCTTGATGCATATTTCAATTCTGTGAGTTACTTTTTTCAGTTTCTCTTAACTCACATGATCTTTTTTCTTCTTTTTTTCAGCCTGTTGCTTTATCATTTTATTTTTCATCTCTGGTTTCAGAACCCATTTTTTCTTTGATTTTTTATGTGATCACAAAGCTGATATATTTACAAATTTGACTTTTGTTTTCAACAGTAAATTATTTTGGCAAAGTACCTCTCTGTCTCTCTATACTCACATACATTTATTTCTTTATCTATTTATACCTCTTTAAAATTATCCATAAGGCTATTATTCATGGATAGTAATTGCTCATAAAGAATTTAATAGGTTCTCATTGTCTAAACTTTACCATTAAAATACTTTATCATATCTTGCTATTTTTGACTGGTGGACTGTACTTAACCAGTGATCGAACAGACTAAAGTCAACTGAGAGGGAATTAAAATGATAGGAAGTTCAACAACTTTATTATAAGGATTTTTGCCTGTTACTAACAAAAGAACTTCCTTATAGAGCATTTTTGTCTTTGTAATGAATCTGCTCTGTTGGGAATTGGCTTCCAGATGACACTTTTTTTTTTCCCTCCTGGCTCTCAGCCTTATACCCACATCAACCTTCCTAGTACGGCCACTGTTCCACCCACCTGCTGATGGTGCAGCTCAAGTGCAGTCTCCAAAAGCCATTCAATTCCTAGTGGCTGATGGCAGTCTAAACGGGTGCTCCATATTGGTCATGCCTTGTCCATGAATCCAGTATTTCCTCTTCAAAGTTGAGTGGTGTTAGTGGGTTTCTGCATGGGTTGTCTTCCTTCCTGTTGATTCTGAACTTTTGTAGCAGCAGAATTTGGGCATCATCTCTCAATTCCCATCTTCAGTATGATCCCAAGAACCAGACATCCTGGAATGTGAAGTCAAGTGGGCCTTTGGAAGCATTACTATGGACAAAGCTAGTGGAGGTCATGGCATTCCAGTTAGGCTGTTTCAAATCCTGAAAGATGACGCTGTGAAAGTGCTGCACTCAATATGCCAGCCAATATGGAAAACTCAGCAGTGGCCACAGGACTGGAAAAGGTCAGTTTTCATTCCAATCCCAAAGAAAGGCAATGCCAAAGAATGCTCAAGCTACCACACAATTGCACTCATCTCACACGCTAGTAAAGTAATGCTTAAAGTTCTCCAAGCCAGGCTTCAGCAATACGTGAACCGTGAACTTCCAGATGTTCAAGCTCGTTTTAGAAAAGGCAGAGGAACCAGAGATCAAATTGCCAACATCTGCTGGATCATTGAAAAAGCAAGAGAGTTCTAGAAATACATCTATTTTGCTTTATTGACTATGCCAAAGCCTTTGACTGTGCAGATCACAATAAACTGTGGAAAATTCTGAAAGCGATGGGAATACCAGACCACCTGATCTGTCTCTTGAGAAACCTATATGCAGGTAAGGAAGCAACAGTTAGAACTGGACATGGAACAACAGACTGGTTCCAAATAGGAAAAGGAGTACGTCAAGGCTGTATATTGTCACCCTGCTTATTTAACTTGTATGCAGAGTACATCATGAGAAATGCTGGGATTGAGGAAGCACAAGCTGGAATCCAGATTGCCGGGAGAAATATCAATAACCTCAGATATGCAGATGACACCACCCTTATGGCAGAAAGTGAAGAGGAACTGAAGAGCCTCTTGATGAAAGTGAAAGAGGAGAGTGAAAAAGTTGGCTTAAAGCTCAACATTCAGAAAACGAAGATCACGGCATCCGATCGCATCACTTCATGGCAAATAGATGGGGAAACATTGGAAACAGTGGAGGACTGTTTTTCTGGGCCCAAAAATCACTGCAGATGGTGACTGCAGCCATGAAATTCAAAGACGCTTACTCCTTGGAAGGAAAGTTATGACCAACCTAGACAGCATATTCAAAAGCAGAGACATTCCTTTGCCAACAAAGGTCCGTCTAGTCAAGGCTATGGTTTTTCCAGTGGTCATGTATGGATGCT
>NW_011494718.1:7455510-7457428 GCF_000754665.1 Bison bison bison
CTCCTTGGAAGGAAAGTTATGACCAACCTAGACAGCATATTCAAAAGCAGAGACATTCCTTTGCCAACAAAGGTCCGTCTAGTCAAGGCTATGGTTTTTCCAGTGGTCATGTATGGATGTGAGAGTTGGGCTAAAGAAAGCTGAGCGCCGAGGAATTGATGCTTTTGAACTGTGGTGTTAGAGAAGACTCTTGAGAGTCCCTTGGACTGCAAGGAGATCCAACCGGTCCATCCTAAAGGAGATCAGTCCTGGGTGGTCATTGGAAGCACTGATGTTAAAGCTGAAATTCTAATACTTTGGCCACCTGATGTGAAGAGCTGACTCATTTGAAAGGATCCTGATGCTGGGAAAGATTGAGGGCAGAAGGAGAAGGGGATGACAGAGGATGAGATGGTTGAATGGCATCACCGACTCAATGGACATGGGTTTGGGTGAACTCAAGGAGTTCCACGTAAATACTATTCATGTTACTAGGAATTCTGTTTTTTAACAACTAGATAACTGCAGCTTCTTCTCCAATATCTGATAAGAGTTTTTCACCATCCTGATTAACTTCTAGAATCATGAAAGTTGGCTTTATTCATCAAATACTGAATATTTATTATGTTTCAGACACTCAAAGGATACCAACAGGAATTCAGATAAATATCCTTTTTTCAAGATAGTCACTGTCTAGATGCTGGAAAGCAAGTAAACAGCTATTAGTAGTTTATAACATAAACCATCAATAAAAATATGACATCTTTTTCATCATAGGGAACTAGAATGCAAAAGTAGGAAGTCAAGAGATATGTGGAGTAACAGGAAAGTTTGGCCTTAGAGTACAAAATGAAGCAGGGCAAAGGCTAACAGAGTTTTGCAACACATTGCACTGCTCATAACAAACACTCTCTTCCAACAACACAAGAGATGATTCTGCACATGGACATCACCAGATGGTCAATACTGAAATCAGATTGATTATATTCTTTGCCGCCAAATATGGAGAAACTGCTACATTCAGCAAAAAAATGACCTGGAGCAGACTGTGGCACAGATCATTGGCTCCTTATTGCTAAAATCAGGCTCAAATTGAATAAAGTAGGGAAAAGCATTAGGCCATTCAGGTATGATTTAAATGAAATCCCTTATGATTATACATTGGAGGTGACGAATAGATTCAAGGAATTAAATCTGATAGACAGAGTTCCTGAAGACCTATTTATTGATGGAGTTTATATTAATGCACAGGAAGTGGTGACCAAAACCATCCCCAAGAAAAAGAAATGCAAGAAGGCAAAGTGCTTGTCTGAGGAGGCCTTATATATAGCTGAGAAAGGAAGAGAAGTAAAAGGCAGAAGAGAAAGGGAAAGATATACCCATCTGAATGCAGAGTTCCAGAGAATAGCAAGAAGAGATAAGAAAGCCTTCTTAAGTGAACAGTGCAAAGAAATAGAGGAAAACAATAGAATGGGAAGGACTAGAGATCTCCTCAAGAGAATTAGAGATACCAAGGGACATTTCATTAAAAGTTGGGAACAATAAAGGACAGAATCGACAAGGAGCTACAACAGAAGCGGAAGAGATTAAGAAGAGGTGGTGAGAATGCACAGAAGGACTGTACAAAGAAGTTCTTAATGACCTGGACAACCACGATGGTATGGTCACTTACCTAGAGCCAGACATCCTGGAGTGTGAAGTCAAGTGGGCCTTAGGAAGCATTACTACAGACAAAGCTCGTGGAGGTGATGGAATTCCAGCTGACCTATTTCAAATCCTAAAAGATGACGATGTTAAAGTGTTGCATCAATATCCAAGCAAATTTGAAAAACTCAGCAGTGACCACAGGACTGGAAAAGGTCAGTTTTCTTTCCTACCCCAAAGAAGGGCGATGCCAAAGAATGTTCAAATGACCACACAATTGCACTCATTTCACATG
>NW_011494718.1:7457528-7458118 GCF_000754665.1 Bison bison bison
CACATGCTGGCAAGGTAGTGCTCAAAATCCTCCAAGCTAAGCTTCAACAGTGAGTGAACTGAGAACTTCCAGATGTAGAAACTGGATTTAGAAAAGGCAGAGGAACCAGAGATTAAATTGCCAGCATCCACTGGATCATAGAAAAAGCAAGGAAATTTCCCCAAAACTTCTGCTTCATTGACTATGCTAAAGCCTTTGACTGTGTGAATTACAACAAACTGTGGACAATTCTTAAAGAGAAGGGAATGGCTGACTACCTTACCCACCTCTTGAGAAACCTGTGTGCAGGTGAAGAAGCAACAATTAGTTCTGGACATGAATCAATGGACAGGTTTAAAATTGGGAAAGGAGTATGTCAAGGCTGTATATTGTCACCCTGCTTATTTAACTTACATACAGAATACATCATGCTAAAATTAGCCAGGCTGTATGAATCACAAGCTGGAATCAAGATTGCTGGGAGAAATAACAACCTTATATATGCAGATGACCCCATCTTTAGGGAGAAAGTGAAGAGGAACTAAAGAGCCTCTTCATGAAAGTGAAAGAGGAGAGTGAAAAAGCTGGCTTAAAACTCGAAATCCAAAAAA
>NW_011494718.1:7458680-7462997 GCF_000754665.1 Bison bison bison
AATGTAATGAGATTAGTTCAGTCATAAGGTAATAGGAAAAATAAGCAACCCCTTGCGAGGGCATGCTAGAGGATGTAAGTGTTAAACAGATTTGATGGAAACATGGAGGCTTTTCTTTTGGACAAACCAGGGAGGGCAGGAGAAAGTCATTGCCAGTAGAAGTAATAGCCAATGCAGAAGCCCCAAGTGTGAAAGTGAAATAACTTCAAGGATCTCATGCAAAATAAATCTAGATAGATTTTTATCTTCTAAATGTGGATAACTATGCAACAGAATCACCATAGAAAAAAAACTCAGTGGCATAGACCAAGATAGCACTCTGGGTTGTTATTTCAGTGTTGTGTGTCTTTCTGTGTCATGTCCCATGATACCATGTAATTTTGTTGAATATTTGTATTATTTAGGACGTGTATGTCTGAGATAGTCTTCTACTCTTTTAATAGAGGTGTGCTGTGCTGTGTGCTCAGTCGCTTCAGCCGTGTCAGACTGTTTGTGATCCCAGGGACTGTAGCCTGCTAGGTTCCTCTGAGAAATAGTATCAAAGTAAGGAATTAATATTGATTTGATTTGAATTTTCTTATGGCAACCCACTCCAGTATTCTTGCCTGGAGAATCCCATGGACAAAGGAGCCTGGTGGGCTACAGTCCGTGGGGTCGCAAAGAGTCAGACACGACTGAGCGACTAACACACACACACACACTGACCCTAGCTGGATTCCTTTCATTTCTCACCTTTTTCCCCTAAATATATACACACCATCTGCACAAAAACCTGTCCCATAATTTTATCTTGAGATTAATGTCAACATTTCTGTGGTTTTTGAAATTCATCCTTAAAACACGGGAACAAGGCACCTTTTGCCTACCTTAGTCTTTTTGTTCCTTTTTAAGTTTGTATGGCTTCTAAATGTTAATTCAAGATAGTGTGTATTCATAACTGATGATGCTTTTAACCATCTCTAATTCAGTCATCTGGATCTGAGTATTTAAACTATTTTTATGTACTTAAATATTTCAATTTCTTCTCAGTTATCTTAAGCTTCAATTTACTATATCTAACAGGAAATTGTTTTTACTCCTTCCTCGTTGAATACAGACAGAAGGTTTATATTATCTAAAAGACACTGACTCAAGCCTGCGTTTGGCACTTCCCTGGCTTAAGTCATAAATATTCATGCAGACTTCTACAAGGGCAAGATGAAAAGTGTTTCCTCTCCAGGGATATCTCCCTTCATTGATAGTTGAGACCTTTCTCATTTAATCATTCTTTATTGTTATCTTGGATTCTTTACCTTTCAAACGGAAAGAAAGGTCATTAAAACAAAATTTCTTGAGGAAATTGCATTAGTACAGCTATGTTTGGATAAGGCAAGAGCTTATTAATTGGTTGTTCATTTAAACCAGCTTTCCCCAGAGAGGGTTTGGAAGGTCTGCTACATTGAGGCTATTGCTCTAGGTCAATTGAAAAGAAAGCAGCCTGTTCTTAGGATGGAGTGAGTTTCAAGAAGTGGTTGAGCAAAGAAGGTTCAGACAGAAGAACTTACATAGTCTGTAAGGCAATTTCTGCCACATTTTTAAAATCCTTCTGGCTCAAGTGTTCAAATAAAACTTACATCCCGAAGTAAATGCTACTGAATCTCTGTTGACTATTTTGATCAGTCTACATTTTCTTCATTACAATGGATAATGGAGTAAAACATCTTGAATTTATTTCCAAGCCACCACTTTAATTAGTATCACATTACTATAACATAAAGTTTGAACTTCAACAAAAACCATGCCTTTAAAAGCTTTTATTTCTTGTGTATGGGGTATACAGCTGTTACTTAGATAATAAATAAGGACTATTTCTAAGTCTCTGGTAGCAGTTTTTGCCTTGCTGAGGTATGCTGCTAGTCATCTGCCTCCAAAGGGTAATCAGCTGGATTTTAAATATTGCTGTGTCTTTCTGCTTTTACAATATATTTGATTAGCCAATAAATATAGGTTCAGTATCTTTCCAAATTAGAGTTACTATGTTTGTGTTCGCCTTTACTAAGGCAAATTATTTTTTTCCTAATATTTTGATGAAAATATATTGTCTCCTTGTGAAAATTAAAGAAGTCAAATAAAGCTATGGAAATTGTTCTATGTTTTTCTAGAAAAAGTGGCAGGTATATGCACATGTTTCTATCTTTTTAACTTACAGAGCAATATATGATAGATGAGCACTTAAAATAACCTTTCCCATTCTCTCTATTACATTCTACCTTCCCCTGTCCTGTTTCTCAGGAGCCAGAATTGTATTTACATTCTACAGACTGAGAAAATTGAATATGTGTTTTTCTTCACTCATTTGAAAGGAATAAATCAAGTCCCAATCTTTATTTCTAGCCAGCTATCACTTGTGAAAGCTCTTCTCTAAATACCCCACTCTGATGGGTTTGGTTTTAGGGCAATGGTGGCCTCATAAAATGAACTCGGAAGTGTTTCTTCCTCTTCAATTTTGGAATTGAATGATTGGTATTGATTGAGAATGATTGGTATTAATTCATTTTAAATGTTTTGTAGAATTCACCCATGAAGCCGTCTTGTCTTGGTTTTTATTTGTTGGGAGATCTTTGATTACTGATTCAGTCTCCTCCCTTGTTATTGGTCTCTTCATATATTCCATTGCTTGATGATTCAGTCTTGATATGTTGTATTTTTCTAGGAAATTATCTATTTTATTCTAAACATAGATGCAAAAGTCCTCAACAAAATGCTAGCAAACTGAATTCAAGAGCACATTAGACGAATCATACACCAAGCAAATCAGTCAACATCTGCAAATCAGTCTATGCAGTACACCACATTAGCAGAGTGGACAGAAACCTTAAGATCATTTTAACAGATGTAGAAAAAACATTTGACAAAATTCTATATTTTTAATGATAAAAACTCTCAAGAAATTCGGTATTAAAGAAAGGTACCTCAATGTAATAAAGACCATCTATGGACAGGGAGGCCTGGCATGCTGCGATTCATGGGGTCGCAAAGAGTCGGACATGACTGAGCGACTGATCTGATCTGATCTGATCTGATGACAAATCCACACATAACATCATGTTCTATGGTGAAAAATTTTAAGCCTTTTTTCTAAGATCAGAAAAAAGACAAAGATACCCATTCTCACCACTTCTATTCAATGTATTACTGGAAGTCCTAGTAATAGCAATTAGGCAGGATGAATAAAACACATCCAAATTGGAATAGAAGATATAAAATTGTCCCTGTTTGCATATGACATAATCTTATATATAGGAAACCCTAAAGACATCATAAAAATTCTGTTAAAACTAATGAATGAATTTAGTAATATTGCAGGTTACAAAATCAGTATACAAAAATCAGTTGCATTTTGGTACATGAACAATGAACTATCCAAAAAAGAAATTAAGAAAACAATCCCATTCCAATAGAATCAAAAAATAATTAGGAAAATATTTAATCAAGGAGGTGAAAGATCTGTACTGAAAACCATAAGACAGTGATGAAAGAAATTGAAGAAGACATAAATAAATGAAAAGATATTATGTGCTCATGAATTGGAAGAAAGCGAATTGTTAAAAATATACATCCTATCCAAAGAATTCTATCCTAGAAAATATATCTAGAATATATCCTAAAGATTCAGTGCAATTCCTATCAAAATTCTAATGACATTTTTCACTATAATAGAAAAAAAATTCCAAAACTTATATGGAACCACAAAAGACACTAAATAGCCAAAGCAATCTTGAGAAAGAGAAACAAACCTGAAGGCATCACATAAACTAATTTCAAACTATGTTACAAAGCTAAGTGATCAAAAAGTATATTATTGATATACAAATAGACATATAGATCAATGGAGCAGAGGAGAAATATTAGAAATATAATAAATTCACACATTTACATTCAGTTGATTTTCAACAAAGATGTCAAGAACATATAATAGAGAGAGGATAGTCTCTTCAATAAAAGATGTTGAGAAAACTTCCATATCCATGTGAATGAGATTGAACTTATATTGAGTTTGTCAAAAGCTTATTTGTGTTTTCCATAAGATGCTGCAGAAAAACCCAAACAAACTTTTTGGCTAACTCAGTATAAAAATTGACTCAAAATGGGTTAAAAACTTAAATATAAGTAAGACCTGAAGCTGAAATATTCTAAAAGAAAACACAAGGGAAAAGTTTCTTGACATTGGTCTGGGCAATTATTTTTTTGGATATGATCCTGAAAGCCTTTTTTGCACAGCAAAGGAACAATTGACAAAGTGAAGTGACAACCTATCAAATGGAAGAAAGTATTTCT
>NW_011494718.1:7463602-7477020 GCF_000754665.1 Bison bison bison
ATTCAGAAAACAAAGATCGTGGCATCCGGTCCCATCACTTCATGGGAAATAGATGCGGAAACAGTGGAAACAGTGTCAGACTTTATTTTTTTGGGCTCCAAAATCACTGCAGATGGTGACTGCAGCCATGAAATTAAAAGACACTTACTCCTTGGAAGGAAAGTTATGACCAACCTAGATAGCATATTCAAAAGCAGAGACATTCCTTTGCCAACAAAGGTGCGTCTAGTCAAGGCTATGGTTTTTCCAGTGGTCACATATGGATGTGAGAGTTGGACTGTGAAGAAGGCTGAGCGCTGAAGAATTGATGCTTTTGAACTGTGGTGTTGGAGAAGACTCTTGAGAGTCCCTTGGACTGCAAGGAGATCCAACCAATCCATTCTGAAGGAGATCAGCCCTGGGATTTCTTTGGAAGGAATGATACTGAAGATGAAACTCCAGTACTTTGGCCACCTCATGCAAAGAATTGACTCACTGGAAAAGACTCTAATGCTGGGAGATATTGGGGGCAGGAGGAGAAGGGGACGACAGAGGATGAGATGGCTGGATGGCATCACTGACTCGATGGACGTGAATCTGAGTGAACTCCGGGAGTTGGTGATGGACAGGGAGGCTTGGCATGCTGCAATTCATGGGGTTCGAAGAGTTGGACACGACTGAGCAACTGAACTAAACTGAACTGAATAAGTACATGAAGTGGTGTTCAACAGCACTAATCATCAGGGAAATGCACGTCAAAGTCCCAATGAGATATCACTTTACACCATTGAATGGCTATTATCAAAAGGGTCAGAGATTACAAATGTTGGCAAAATTACAGAGAAAAAAATAACTCTAATACACTATTGGTGGGAATGTAAATTGGTGTAGCCACTATGGAAAACAGTATGCTGCTGCTGTAAGTCGCTTCAGTCGTGTCCAACTCTGTGGGACCCCATAGACGGCAGCTCACCAGGCTTCCCGTCCCTGGGATTCTCCAGGCAAGAACACTGGAGTGGGTTGCCATTTCCTTCTCCAATGCATGAAAGTGAAAAGTGAAAGTGAAGTTGCTCAGTCGTGTCTGACTCTTAGGGACCCTATGGACTGCAGCCTACCAGGCTCCTCCATCCATGGGATTTTCTAGGCAAAAGTACTTGAGTGGGGTGCCACTGCCTTCTCCGGGAAAACAGTATGGAGGGTCCTAAAATATTAAAAGTAGAACTAGTGTGTGATCCAGCAGTTTCATTCCTGGATATATGTCCAAAGGAAAGGAAATTAATATCTCAAAGAGATTTCTATACCTTCACATTAGCTGTAGCATTATTCACAATAGCCAAGATGTGGCAGCAGCCTAAGTGCCCTTTAATAGATGAACAGATTAAAAAAAATAGGGCTTCCCTAATGGCTCAGTGGTAAAGAATCTGCCTGCCAATGCAGGAGACACAGGCTATATCCTTGGGTCAGGAAGGTCCCTTGGAGAAGGAAATGGCAACCCACTCCAGTATGCTTGCCTAGGAAATCCCATGGACAGAGGAGGCCAGTGGGCTACAGTCTGTGGGTTCACCAAAAGTGGGACACTCGGACATAACATAGTGACTAAACAACCACAACAAGATTAAAAAATGTGATATATCTGTGTTTCAACGTATCAATATATCTTTATCTTTAGATAGAATATTATTCAGCCATAAAAAAGAAAGAAATCTTGCCATTTGGAAAACCACATGGGTGAACCTGAAGGCCTTTATGCTAAGTGAAATATGCCAGCCAAAGAAAAATAAATATTCTACAGTATAACTTATATGTGGAAACTAACAAAAAGAAAGTCAACTTCATAGACAAGATTAGAATGATGGTTGCCAGAAGCCAGGGGGAAGGTCACTCCCCTGAAGAGATGTAGGTCAAATGCTACAAACTTTCAGTTAAAAGAAGAATATGTGCTGCTGATCTCATGTAAAGCATCCTGACTATAATTAATAGCATAGTTAAGAATGCAACATTGTTTATTTGAAATTTGTTAAGAGTAAATCTTAAATGTTCTTACCACACACATGTTAACTTTGTAGGATGATGGACATGTTAATTATTTTGATCTTGTTCTACAATGAATATATACATATATATGTGACATACATAAAACCATCACACTGTATAATTTAAATATATCAGTATATTATTGTCCCCAATAAAGTTGGAAACAAAAGGAATGAATGTATGTTGAATGAAAGGAGCAACAAAAAATGAGCAGGCTACAAAACTTACAGACTATTAAATAGTTTCTTCTGGATGCTGTGACAAATGACCACAAACAATTGTTTAAACAGCACAGATTTATTGTCTTGCATTCTGGAGGCCATCATTTCTAAAATCGAGATGTTAGTGAGGCTACATCATTTCTGAATCCTCTAGAGGAAAAATCTACTTTCTTGCCTTTTCTACCTTACATGCTGCCTGCAGTTCTTGGCTGGTGACCCCTTCTCTCTTCTTCAAGGCCAACTTTAAGGCTTTGTGTCTCTCCTCTCTGCTTTCATCTTTACATCTCCTCCTCTGACTCTCATTTTCCTTCCTCCCTAACACCCCATGATTACATTGGGCCCACCCAGGTAATCCAGGATAATTTCCCCATCTCAAAAGCCTTAATTTAAACACATCTGTAAGATCTCTTTTTGCCATGTAAGGTAACATATCTACAGGTTTTGGAGATAATTATGGACATCTTCGAGGAATCATTATTCTACCTAAATTACATAGAATTGCAAGGTTCTTAGCATTCATAATGCCTGACCCCACTAAGGGTAAGTAAGAACCATGTTGGATTGGTCTAGATATCGCTATTCTTAGGGTGAGAATACTCTGCTGTCTGCTCTCCATCTTACTTACCCCCACTACACTTCCCCGCAGTCTGACTCTCCCTTTAGAGAAGATCTTGCTAGCCTTTCCTCAGAGATCATTTTTCTTCCCCATACACAGGTCTGTAGATTTGGACCTGAACTGCCAGGTCCCAGGTTATCAGAAACCTGTTTTATTTGCTTAATCTCATGCAGCTAAACATCTCCTCCCCTTGAGATGGTAGAACACTCAGTGCTCAGGGCTCATGTCACTATCGAGCCATCAGATTCTCACTGCTATGAAATGAATGAAACAAACCTCTCTACCAGCCTACTGTAGTCATGTGCTTCATGTTGACCGTTTTCAACAAATCATGACTCAAGACAAAATTATATCAGAGAAGTAATTTTTCAAGCTTTCCTTTGTTTCTTTAACTAAGAAACCCATTTTATACTTACACTAACCACTTTACCTTTTGTGGTGTTAGCAAGCATACTCTTCCTTTCTGTCAAAAATTTGCCTAGCCACCAAGGTTGTTTTGCACAGCCCTCCTCAGTGGCTTTTCCAGAGTCCCAGATGCTTAGAGTTGGCATCAATCTTTGTTCTGTTGCACCTTTACCATAGAACTTTCAATGTGTGTGTATGCATGTGCACACACATGTGTTTTGAAAATTGTATGCTATGGAAGGTTAAGAGCATGCACTTTGGAGATGGACTGGTTACGTTTTAAATTATACATCTAATATTTAGCACTGGATGACCTTGGAGTTGTCACTTTAATTCTCTGGATTGCAATTTTCTTACCTATAACGTGAGTCTGTGAGAGGTTTAAATGAGTAAAGCTCTTAGACTAGTCCTTAGCTCACATTTTATGTGTTAGCTATTTTTTTCCCAATGATTACTTATATTTGTCTCTCTGTATTATACTAGATAATACACAGTGAAAGTGACAAGTAGATTCAAGGGATTAGATCTAACTGACAGAGTGCCTGAAGAACTATGAACGGAGGTTCATGACATTGTACAGGATGCAGTGATCAAGACCATCCCAAGAAAAAGAAATGCAAAAAGACAAAATGGTTGTCTGAGGATGTCTTATAAATAGCTGAGAAAGGAAAAGAAGCTAAAGGCAAAGGAGAAAAGGAAAGTTATACCCATCTGAATGCAGAGTTCCAAAGAATAGCAAGGAAAGATATGAAAGACTTCCTCAGTGATCAATGCAAGAGATAGAGGAAAACAATAGAATGGGAAAGATTAGAGATTTCTTCAAGAAAATTAGAGATACCAAGGAAATATTTCATGCAATAATGGGCACAATAAAGGATGGAAACATTATGGACCTAAAAGAAGCAGAAGATGTTAAGAAAAGGTGGCAAGAATACACAGAAGAACTGTACAAAAAAGACCTTAATGACCCAGATAACCATGATGGTGTGATCACTCACCTGAGCCAGACATTCTTGAATGTGAAGTCAAGTGGGCCTTAAGAAATATCACTATGAACAAAGCTAGTGGAGGTGATGGAATTCCAGTTGAGCTATTCCAAATCCTAAAAGATGATGCTGTTAGTGTACTGCACTCAATATGCCAGTAAATTTGGAAAATACAGCAGTGGCCACAGGACAGTAAAAAGTAATTTTTCATTCTAATCCCAAAGAAAGGCAAAGCCAAAGAATGCTCAAACTACTGCACAATTGCACTCATCTCACATGCTAGCAAAGTAATGCTCAAAATTCTCCATGCAAGGCTTCAACAGTACGTGAACGTGAACTTCCAGATGTTCAAGCTGGATTTAGAAAAGACAGAAGTACCAGAGATCAAATTTCCAACATGTACTGGATCATCAATAAAGCAAGAGAATTCCAGAAAAGCATCTACTTCTGTTTTATGGACTACGCCAAAGCCTTTGACTGTGTAGATCACAACAAACTGTGGAAAATTCTTTAAGAGGTGTAAATACCAGACCACCTGACCTGCCTCCTGAGAAATCTGTATGGAGGTCAAAAAGCAATAGTTAGAATTGGACATGGAACAACAGACTGGTTCCAAATAGGGAAAGGAGTACCTCAAGGCTGTATCTTGTCACCCTGCTTATTTAACTTATATGCAGAGTACATCATGAGAAACACTGGGCTGGAAGAAGCACAGGTTGGAATCAAGATTGCCGGGAGAAATAACAATCTTAGATATACAGATGACACCACCTTTATGGCAGAAAGTGAAGAAGAACTAAAGAGCCTCTTGATGAAATTGATAGAGGAGAGTGAAAAGGTTGGCTTAAAACTCAACATTCAGGAAACTAAGATCATGGCATCCAGTCCCATCACTTCATGGGAAATAGATGGGGAAACAATGAAACAGTGAGAGACTTTATATTTTTGGGCTCCAAAATCAATGCAGATGGTGACTGCAGCCATGAAATTAAAATATGCTTGTTCCTTGGAAGAAAGCTATGACTTACCTAGACAGCATACTAGAGAGCAGAGACATTACTTTGCCAACAAAGGTCTGTCTATTCAAAGCTATGGTTTTCTCCAATAGTCATGTATGGATGTAAGAGGTTGACTGTAAAGAAAGCTGAGGGCCAAAGAATTGATGCTTTTGAACTGTGGTGTTGGAGGAGATTCTTGAGAGTCCCTTGGACTGCAAGGAGATCCAACTTTAAAGGAGATTCCTTTAGGATTAAGTCCATCCTAAAGGAAATCAGTCCTGAATATTCATTGGAAGGTCTGATGCTGAATCTGAAGCTCCAATACTTTGGCCACCTGATGCAAAGAACTGACTCCTTGGAAAAGACCCTGATGCTGGGAAAGACTGAAGGCAGGAGGAGAAGGGGACAACAGAGGATGAGATGGCTGGATGGCATCACTGACTCAATGGACATGAGTTTGAGTAAGCTCTGTGAGTTGGTGATGGACAGGGAGGCCTGGCGTGCTGCAGTCCATGGGGTCGCAAAGAGTTGGACATGACTGAGTGACTGAACTGATCTGAACAGATCAGAAACATGAACATCATTGACTTAAATTCTCTATAAACTTCCATTCTGCATGGGCTTCCTCCATTCCCTGTGTTCCCTGTCTTTGTGAATGGCATCCTCATTCTCCCCTGCGCTGGAGTCCCACCCTGGGACTCATTGTTTATCTCTTCCTCACTTCTCTAATACCTGCTCTTGATCTGTCTTCTTTCTGTCTCTCTCTATCATCCAGTCTCTGAATAACAACCAGCCACTACCTTAGTTCATAGGTGGTTTCTTTGGTTTCATCCTTGACCTCGATACAATCTATTCTCAAACTGGCTGCTCAAGTAATCTTCAAGACACATAAGCAAGATCCTGGTGCCCCTTTGTTTAAAACCTTCTCATATCCTCATGGTACTTAGAACAATGTCCATTCCTCTTACCCTGACCTACCTAGCTTTATACAGCTTGCTTTTCCAGCCTCATCTTGCTCCTGTGGCATTTTCCCTAGTCTTCATGTGCCTTTCGCTTCTTCTCACCTTAGGGCATATTGTTCTTTGAGAGTACAGTGCTGAAGCCTTGCTCTGTTTGTTTTCAACTGAGGCATTCAAATTTCTTTCTGTTGTGGAAATGTTGTAGTCATTCGACTGCCTTGAGTTCTCTCCTGGTGTCCTTGGCACAAACATGAAAATTGAAGTCTTGGTTTTTGTTTTTGTTTCTTAATCAGAGTTCTTATTTTTTGGCCTTGAAAGCACAAGCTCATTAGTGGCTTTGGGTTATTGAAATTACTAAAGGCAACAAAAGATCAGAGCTTTGAATGATATTCATACTCATGCCGTTGTACTGAGAGTTGTTTCCTGGCTTGCTGCTGGATATTTTTCTTTATATCCCTTATTGTTGCAGAGACTTGTTGCAATTGTTGTAAATGTTTGTATCTACTTATTAGAGTGATTACTTTGCATTTATGTCTCAGCAGTGTGCATACTGTAACTCATGCAAACTGTTAACTGTTAAAAACAACTGCTGGGCCTGAGTTAATTAAAACTACAGAGGAGGCTGAATCTTATTGTGGGTGTAGCACCAGGCTCTGTTTGGACAGGAGGTTTTGTATGTTATGAAGTAGAAAATAAAAAAGAAGAAGAAAAGCCTTATATCTGAATAGGGCCACATGCTTGGACCAGGGTTGCTAATTATTACACAACAGAATAGATGGTTCGTGTGTGATTATGTCTCCTTTTCATAAATGTATACTCCGGGAAGCCCTAGGCAGAATGTAGATTTTTGTGCCATTTCCAAATTTCTTTCTCTGTAGTCCTCCCCTCTATCTGCACCCACCTTTTTTTTTTTTTTTTTTCTCCTCAGTGAAGTACAATGTTAGCAGCATTAAGAGCACTTGAATTAATTTATTTTTCTGTGTGTGTGCAGAATGGTTCAAGGTCCATAGTAAGGTGAATTTTTTCTCAGACCGTGCATGCGTTCTCTAACTGCAGAGATCACCCAAGGGCAAAGGTACCAATTCCTGCAAGCCACTGGGATCCTCCTCCTTTGCTCCCTTTAGAAAAGGTGTTGCTTAGTGCCTGAACCATGAGCTCTTTCTCTAACCCACATGGTCACAGGCAATTTCGACATACACATTATGTGTAATGTGATGTGGGCCATGTGCTCAGTCATGGCCAACTCTTTGCGACCCCATGACTGCAGCCCGCCAGGCTTCTCTGTCCGTGGAATTCTCAAGGCAAGAATACTGGAGTGGGTTGCCATTTCCTTCTCCTGGGGATCTTCCTGACTCCAGAGATCAAACCCTCATCTCCTGTGTCTCCTGCATTGCAGGAGGATTTTTTGATTCTTTATTTGGTGAGCCATCAGGGAAGCCCTGATGGGGCTTGATGAAGAGTTGGTATATGATAACAGGCAATTCTAGATCTACTTGGATCCACATTTATGATGATCAGTTGGTGACACATTTTCCAAAAATGGTAACATTATACTGTCCATGTTAAAATACTACCTTGGCCAAAAAGTTTATTTTTTTCCATAATGGAAAAAACTGAACAAACTTTTTGGTGAACTCAATATTATTTTTAAAATCCTAGTGTTTTATTTTAATGAGTCTGAAAATATTTCTTTTAATTCAAGGTATATTAAAGCTCATTCAGGTTTCTGTTGTAGGAAAATATTTTCTCTTCTATGTTCCCTTTCTCAATGAAAAAAAATAAGAGAATTATTCTGGATGATGAGAAGAATAAAAATTTTAAGGTATTTAATGGTTGTTAACTAATGAAATATAAGAATGTAGAGAAAATTTTCTGTTTCCCCGCTTGGGTGATTTTCCTATTTGAGCTGATAGTATAGTATTAACTGAGGGAGAGAATGTAAGTAAAAGATGACTTTAGTTCAGTTCATTCGCTCAGTCATGTCCGACTTTGCGACCCGATGAACTGCAGCATGCCAGGCCTCCCTGTCCATCACCAACTCCCAGAGTCTACCCAAACTCATGTCCATTAAGTCGGTGATGCCATCCAACCATCTCATCCTCTGTCGTCCCCTTCTCCTCCTGCCCTCAGTCTTTCCCAGCATCACAGTCTTTTCAAACGAGTCAGCTCTTCACATCAGGCGGCCAAAGGATTGGAGTTTCAGCTTCAGCATCAGTCCTTCCAATGAACACCCAGGACTGATCTCCTTTAGGATGGACTGGTTGGATCTCCTTGTAGTCCAAGGGACTCTCAAGAGTCTTCTCCAACACCACAGTTAGAAAGCATCAATTCTTCGGCACTCAGCTTTCTTCACAGTCCAACTCTCACATCCATACGTGACCACTGGAAAAAACATAGCCTTGACTAGACGGACCTTTGTTGGCAAAGTAATGTCTCTGCTTTTCAATATGCTATTTAGGGTGGTCATAACTTTCCTTCCAAGGAGTGAGCGTCTTTTAATTTCATGGCTGCAGTCACTATCTGCAGTGATTTTGGAGCCCCCCAAAATAAAGTCTGACACTGTTTCCACTGTTTCCCCATCTATTTCCCATGAAGTGATGGGACCAGATGCCATGATCTTTGTTTTCTGAATGTTGAGCTTTAAGCCAACTTTTTCACTCTCCACTTTCACTTTCATCAAGAGGCTTTTGAGTTCCTCTTCACTTTCTGCCATAAGGGTGGTGTCATCTGCATATCTGAGGTTATTGATATTTCTCCCGGCAATCTTGATTCTAGCTTGTGCTTCTTCCAGCCCACTTCCACAGGATAGTGAATGGCAAAAGAGAAACTCGCAGACAGCAATCAGTCAACTCAGTTTATTAGCAGAAGAGGACATGAGAGCAGCATGGGAGTGGATGTATCTAAGCTAATGCTTCCTCCCTCTTCTTTCCTCATTGTCTAATGTCAGGGTGGGTGCTATGGTTAGCAATCTGCTTGGGGCAAGCCATCATCTAGGTCATAGAAAATTGCAGTCAGTACTACAAAGCATAAATACATCTGTTGTGTGAATTATTAGCAGGTAACATTTCATTAAAGAATGGAGTTTTCATGGGATGACTGGTAGTGAGGAGAGTGGCACTTTCGAGGTGCATTACTGGAGATGCTACAAACATCAGACCTCAAAAACTGTGTTCAGCTATTGAAAAATGCATTGTAATGGAGGGAAGGGATTCATAGAAAAATAGTGGGAAATATATTTATTCTATTAGAATAATGGAGTAAAAGGATAAGAAGTTGCCAGAGATACATTGATAATAAGCCAGTCTTACTGATTTGACTCATAGGATGCATTTATTTTCTATTGAAGTTCCATCTTAAAAAGGAAGAATCTTTTATTATGAAAACTTAATACCATTAGAGTTGGCAATAAAACATATTTGAAGTGCATGGCTTATCTTTTTGATAAATGAAAAGTGTCTGTGCAATAATAGTGGGCTATTATGGTTATTATTGTTTTTGATATTTAATAGAGTGTGACACTTGGCTTCAAAATGCTTATCAATACATGTCTTTTAGATACATAAATCTCCTATTATGAATGCCATTAAATATTATGTATATATTTATATAGCTAGTAAGTGGAATTCAAAGAATTTTAAGAATCACAGCTGAGTCTTTTTAGAACCATTAGTTTAGTATCTTTGACATTTTTCATGGATTATGCAATTTATTTTTCCAGCTGATTATTATAATATTTCATACTTTATTAATCTGTTCATTTTTAGTAACCATTTTTCTGGTGATCACAGACCTAACACCAATAAAATGTAAAATTGAAGTTCCCTGGTGGCTCAGAGGTTAAAGCGTCTGCCTGGAATGCGGGAGACCTGGGTTCGATCCCTGGGTCAGGAAGATCCCCTGGAGAAGGAAATGGCAACCCACTCCAGTACTCTTGCCTGGAGGATCCAATGGAGGGAGGAGCCTGGTGGACTACAGTCCATGAGGTCGCAAAGAGTCGGACACGACTGAGCGACTTCACTTTCACTTCACTCTCTAATACTGGATTTTTTTTTAGCACAAATATTGATGTTTGCATTTAACCAAATAAAAAACAAAAGTTCTAATCATTTTCATATTTAACTTATATTTTAAATTCTAGGCAATTTCTCATTAATATATTTGTTACCCCTAAGAGGTTTCAGGTTGACTGATAAAAAAAACCCTGTTCTATGTTTATATATATGCATATATATGTATGTACATATATATTTAATTACAGAGATATCCTTGAGCCCATAAAACATGACAGTGAAGCAGGTCAATTTCTTAAACAACAGTATTTCATTCAGTACCTTGGTGGTTGTAATTAACGTTTCTGTTTAGTTCTAATTATAGTTTTTGTATCACAGCCATTATGCTAATGGTGTTATTCAGTAGTATGTGAGATTGCATTCATTATCACTGGTGAATTAAACCTTTATTAAAGAAAAATTCCCGCAGGCCTCATTCTGGAGTTAAGTAATTATTCATTTGGTTTTATCCTAGCGATTAGCTTATATACTGTAGCACTCATTATTGAGTTTCTGTACCTCACTGAATGAGATTAACCCACCATGGTAAATAAATGCCTAACAACTCCCAAGCGCACAATGTGTTGCTTTTTAAGCATGTTATTATGTAACAAAATAAGGAATCAGAATACATTGAAGCAGTATTCTGGCTTCCAACATATAATATACTTGCTGAGAAAACCATGTTAGGCATTTTGTCTTTAGTTCAGAATTTTTAAAACAAGTACTATTGAAGCCCTCCAACGCTCAGTTCACCTTTGTGGGTGTATGTTTTCCTTTGTTTAATTCCATTCCATTACTTGCTTGCTTGTTGAATTATGTTACTATGCCCATTTGATGTTGATAAAAGCCTTTTTCAATAGCACAGACTCTAAATAGAACAACCAATTAGGTCTCCATTCCAAATGTATTTGGAGAGGCTAGATCATTGAAGTCTTTTAGCTGGATGAGATCCCTAGCCATTCATTATAAATAATTAGACTTTCTTTGATCTATAGTTTTAGTAAAAATATTTTAAATTAACACTCTGCTTTTTACATTGCCATTCATGCCATTAAAAAGTCCAACTTTTCACTGTCCTATAGGAAGCCCACCCAAGTTTTCAAGTTTCCACATTCATTATCAGCTGAGGTTATCTTTTGAGATGAAGTGCCTGCGATTACCTTTTCTATTCTTGGAAATTAGTCTTCCTACTCAGTCTCATCTATTTTCTTTTCTAGAGTTTATACTTAATTCATAAAGCACTGTAAACTAAAGTATGACATGAAGTCCTTTGGGGTCATATTTGCCCCCTTTCAGTACCCAGGAAGAGATTTATCACATTTCACTTTACACTTTTGAATGCAATCTGGAGTCTATATATTAAGGAACAACCTTAGCAATAGCAGCATGGAGTTTGTTATTATGGCAATAATATATTTGGTGAGATTCTATTAACAACTTTTCATAATGTATTTATGTTCCAGACCTGAAGTGAAATGCATATGAAAATAAATTTAGAAGTTTCAAAATTTGTTTGTTTCCAGTTACTGCTGCTGCTGCTGCTAAGTCGCTTCAGTCGTGTCTGACTCTGTGTGACCCCCATAGACAGAAGCCCACCAGGCTCTCCTGTCCCTGGGATTCTCCAGGCAAGAACACTGGAGTGGGTTGCCATTTCCTCCTCCAATGCATGAAAGTGAAAAGTGAAAAGTGAAAGTGAAGTCGTTCAGTCGTGTGCGACTCAGTGACCCCATGGACTACAGCCTTCGGGCTTCTCCATCCATGGGATTTTCCAGGCAGGAGTACTGGAGTGGGGTGCCATAGCCTTCTCCGTTCCAATTACTAGTCTATCTCAAATATATTTTTGAAAACTGAATGGTGTTTTCATGGGGAGCATTTTTATCATCTTGAAATTAGGTTAATAATTTTAGCATAACTGCATAAAAATGCCTGTTTTAAAACTAGGATATTTCTAGTGGTACTGGATTATTGGTAAATATTTGTAAGGTGAAATTAAAATACTTATTTCTGGGTGCCTTTTTTGAGTCAATAAATATTGCATGGTAACTGTATAATTCTCACATGTCAATACATGCACTGAAATCCTTAACAGTATAGTAATATCAATAAAATTGTATTGTGTGTTAAAAAATCAACTATGAAGGAGAAAACCTATAGAATATATTATACCCATTTATTTATGTATCTAGTTATCTTTTAAAAACACTATTTTAAAAATCACCATGATTAGTGTAAATCTACAGATGGCATATTAACTATGCTTATGCTGTTTAAACAGAAGACTTTTACATGTTAGTAATCATATTAACACCATCCTTTAATGTCTGGCAGTTGCCTTAAATTGCAGGTCTGTTTGTTGCTGTTTGTTGTTTATACATTATCTAATATTTCTGCATACATTTTTTTCTGTGTATCATCTTACTTTCTCTGTGATAGTCATTGTTCCAAATGGTCCAGACATGCAGACCACTACTTTTTAAGATTTTGAAAAATTGAAGTGTACTTGATTTACAATGTTGTGTTAGTTTCTTCTGGAAAGTGATTCTTATATTCTTTTCTGTTATGGTTTATTATAGGATATTGAATATAGTTCTCTGTGCTATATAGTAGGACCTTGTTTAGCTATTCTATATATAATAGTTTGCATCCGCTAATCCCAAACTTGCAATTCAACTCTTCCCTACCCCCCAGTTGGCAACCACAAATCTATTGTCTATGTCCGTGAGTCAGTTTTCTGTTTTGCAGATAAGTTAATTGTTACGTGATTCTGCATGGAAGTAGTATCATATGGCATTTGTATTTCTTTCTGACTCCCTTCTCTTAGTACGATAATCTCTAGGTCTAGCCATGTAGCTGCAAATGGCATTATTTAATTCCTTTTATGACTGGGTACTATTTCATTGTATATATGTACCGCATCTTCTTTATCTGTTTATCTGTCAATAGACATTTAGGGTGTTTCCATATCTTGGGTTTTGTAAAGAGTGCTGCTATGAACATTGTCTGACTCTTTGTGACTGCATAGATTGTAGTTCATGGAGATTCCGTCCATGGAGAGCCTCTAGGCAAGAATACTGGAGTGGGTTGCCATGTTCTCCTCCAGGGGATCTTCCCAACCTTGGGATCAAACCTGAGTCTATTAGCACCTCCTGCACTGGCAGGCAGGGTTTT
>NW_011494718.1:7477120-7480143 GCF_000754665.1 Bison bison bison
TTTTTTTTTTTTTTTTTTTTTTTTACCACTGGCGCCACCTGGAAGCCCATGAGCATTGGAGTGCATTATTATTTGAGTTAGAGTTTTCTCTGGATCTATGCCCAGTAGAAAGGCTTCCTGGATCATATAGTAACTCTATCTTTAGTTTTCTGAGGAACTTCCATACTTTTTTTCCATAGTGGCCACACCAATTTACATTCCCATCAACAGTGTAGGAGAGTTCCCTTTTATTCACACCCTCTACAGCGTTTGTTGGGGCTTCCCTGGTGGCTCAGTGGTAAAGAATCCTGCCAATGCAGGAGATGCAGGTTCTGTCCCTGGGTCTGGAAGATCCCCTGGAGAAGGAAATGGTAACCCACTCCAGTATTTTTGCCTGGAAAATCTTAGGGACAGAGAAGCCTGGTGGGCTACAATCCATGGAGTTGCAGAAGAGTTGGACATGACTGAGTGACTGAACAGCGACAACAGGATTTGTTATTTGTAAACCATTTTTTTTTATTATAGTTGATGTGCAGTGTTGTGTTAATTTCTGCTGTACAGCCAAGGTTTTCCATTGTACACATACATAGACCTTTTTTGTTCTTTTCCGTTATCAATATACAGCAGAACATTGCTATTTATCCATTCTGTATAGTGGCTTATATCTGCTAGCTCAAAATGCCCAATCCATCCCTCCCCACTTCCTGACAACCACAAGTCTATATATCCTCTGTTTCTGTTTTGTAGAAGGTTTATTTGTGTCATATTTTAGATTTCAGATATAAGTAATATCATATGGTATTTGTCTTTCTTTCTTACTTACTTCACTTATTATGGTAATCTCTAAGTCCATTCATGTTGCTACAAATGAGATCTAATCAAACTAACAAGGTTTTGGGGAGCAAAGGAAACCATAAACAAAATGAAAAGACAACCTATATATGGGCTGTGCAAAAATATTTGCAAATTATGGACCAACAAGGGCTTAAATTCAAAAATATACAAACAGCTCATACAATTCAACAACAACATAACTCAATAAAAAATGGGCAGAAAACCTAAGTAGACATTTCTCTAAAGGAGACATACAGATGGCCAACAGGCACATGAAAAGGTGCTCAGCAACACTAAGTATCAGAGAAATGCAAATCAGAACTATAATGAGGTACCACCTCACACTGGTCAGAATGTCCATCATTAAAATGTCTACAAATAACAAATGCTGGAGACAGTCTAGAGAAAAAGGAACCCTCCTGCACTGTTGGTGGGAATGTAAGTTGGTACAGCAACTATGGGAAGCAATATAGTGTTTCCTCCAAAAACTAAAAATAGATTGGAAATCCTACTCCCAGGCATATATCTGGACAAAGCTATAATTGAAAAAGATAGAGGCATGATGGTGTTTATGGCAGCACTATTTACAGTAGTCAAGACATGGAGACAACCTAAGTGTCTATCAACAGATGAATGGATAAAGATGTGGCACATATATTTGTAGACTTTTTAATGATGACCATTCTGATGTGATGACCTGATTCATTGGAAAACACCCTGATGCTAGGAAAGATTGAGGACAGGAGATGGGGCAACAGAGGATGAGATAGTTGGATACCATCACTGACTCAGTGAATGTGAGTTTGGGCAAACTTTAGGAGATAATAAAGCACAAGGAAGCCTGACCCACTGAGCAAAGGAAACCATAAACAAAATGAAAAGACAACCTATGGGGTCACAAAAAGTCAGAGATGACTTAACAACTGAACAGCAACAAATTCTGACAGGTGTGAGGTGGTACCACATTATAGTTTTGATTTGCTTTTCTCTAATAATGAGGATGTTGAACATCTTTTCATGGCAGCACACTATTTGATATTAAGCTTTGGGACAGTCTCTTGGGTTTCATCTGGAACTCTTTGCATGTGGCTGTCTTCCTCAGTCCACTTGGGATCCAGTGCACTGTGGCAGGCTGTTCCTCTCCAGGGACACCCTTCCTTGTTCTTCCCAGACCTTCACTCTATCACTGTATGCTGGGTCAGAGGACTGGGGCCCCTTCCTGCCTGGTGTGAATGCCTACCATGCTCAGTCTCATTTAGTGACTCTGCTGCTGCTGCTGCTAAGTCACTTCAGTCGTGTGTGACTATGTGTGACCCCATAGACGGTAGCCCACCAGGCTCCCCCATCCCTGGGATTCTCCAGGCAAGAACACTGGAGTGGGTTGCCATTTCCTTCTCCAATGCATGAAAGTGAAAAGTGAAAGTGAAATCGCTCAGTCGTGTCCGACTCCCAGCGACCCCATGGACTGAAGCCTACCAGGCTCCTCCGTCCGTGGAATTTTCCAGGCAAGAGTACTGGAGTGGGGTGCCTTATTCAGGAAAGGAAAGGAAGATAAAGAAGATGGGAATCCATGAATTCTTTTTTTTTTTTTTTAATTCCTTGGTCAACTAATCACATTTTATTGTTTCTTTTTAAAAAATTGTTTAAAAAATTATTTATTTATTTTAAATGAAACAAAGATGAATATTTTTAAAGATAAAAGGTACAATTCACATAGAAGATAGACATCATAAACTATTAGATACCTTAACAACAAAGAAGCAAAGATACATAAAGCAAAAATCAGAAGAAATATAAGGGTAAAATATATATATAATCATAGTGAGGCATATTAACACTTCATTGAGAATATTTTATGAAGTACAAAAAAATGAGAATAGGAGCATCTTGAATGATATTAATAATTTAAATGTAATAGATTTATATTTATATTAATCATATCCAACACAAATATATTTAAAATTCTGTTTCTCATATGTAGTTATTAATGTCCATAGGACATTTGGAAAAATTGGCAAAAAGATAAACATTACTAAATTTCATAAAGTAGAATTCTTTTTTGTGTGTGATTCAGTTATACATATCAGATCAGATCAGATCAGTCGCTCAATTGTGTCCGACTCTTTGCCACCCCATGAATCGCAGCACGCCAGGCCTCCCTGTCCATCACCAACTCCCAGAGTTCACTGAGACTCACGTCCATCAAGTCG
>NW_011494718.1:7480267-7481409 GCF_000754665.1 Bison bison bison
CGGTGATGCCATCCAGCCATCTCATCCTCTGTCGTCCCCTTCTCCTCCTGCCCCCAATCCCTCCCAGCATCAGAGTCTTTTCCAATGAGTCAACTCTTCGCGTGAGGTGGTCAAAGTACTGGAGTTTCAGCTTCAGCATCATTCCTTCCAAAGAAATCCCAGGGCTGATCTCCTTCAGAATGGACTGGTTGGATCTCCTTGCAGTCCAAGGGACTCTCAAAAGTCTTCTCATTGGAACACGGTTCAAAAGCATCAATTCTTCGGCGCTCAGCCTTCTTCACAGTCCAACTCTCACATCCATACGTGACCACTGGAAAAACCATAGCCTTGACTAGACGAACCTTTGTTGGCAAAGGAATGTCTCTGCTTTTGAATATGCTGTCTAGGTTGGTCATAACTTTCCTTCCAAGGAGTAAGCGTCTTTTAATTTCATGGCTGCAATCACCATCTACAGTGATTTTGGAGGCCCCCAAAATAAAATTGGACACTGTTTCCACTGTTTCCCCATCTATTTGCCATGAAGTGATGGGACCAGATGCCATGATCTTCGTTTTCTGAATTTTGAGCTTTAAGACAACTTTTTCACTCTCCACTTTCACTTTCATCAAGAGGCTTTTTGGTTCCTCTTCACTTTCTGCCATAAGGGTGGTGTCATCTGCATAGCTGAGGTTATTGATATTTCTCCCAGCAATCTTGATTCCAGCTTGTGTTTCTTCCAGTCCAGCATTTCTCATGATGTACTCTGCATATAAGTTAAGCAGGGTCACAATATACAGCCTTGACATACTCCTTTTCCTATTTGGAACCAGTCTGTTGTTCTATGTCCAGTTCTAACTGTTGCTTCCTGACCTGCATACAAATTTCTCAAGAGGCAGATCAGGTGGTCTGGTATTCCCATCTCTTGAAGAATTTTCCACAGTTTATTGTGATCCACACAGTCAAAGGCTTTGGCATAGTCAATAAAGCAGAAATAGATGTTTTTCTGGAATGCTCTTGCTTTTTCTGTGATCCAGCAGATGTTGGCAATTTGATCTCTGGTTCCTCTGCCTTTTCTAAAACCAGCTTGCACATCAGGAAGTTCACGGTTCACATATTGCTGAAGCCTGGCTTGGAGAATTTTGAGCAGTACTTTACTAGCGTGT
>NW_011494718.1:7481891-7486490 GCF_000754665.1 Bison bison bison
CTTTGCTTTTTGCTTCTTTTCTTTTCACAGCTATTTGTAAGGCCTCCCCAGGCAGCCATTTTGCTTTTTTGCATTTCTTTTCCATGGGAATGGTCTTGATCCCTGTCTCTTGTACAATGTCACGAACCTCTGTCCATAGTTCATCAGGCACTCTATCTATCAGATCTAGTCCCTTAAATCTATTTCTCACTTCCACTGTATAATCATAAGGGATTTGGTTTAGGTCATACTTGAATGGTCTAGTGGTTTTCCCTACTTTCTTCAATTTAAGTCTGAATTTGGCAATAAGGAGTTCATGGTCTGAGCCACAGTCAGCTCCTGGTCTTGTTTTTGCTGACTGTATAGAGCTTCTCCATCTTTGGCTGCAAAGAATATAATCAATCTGATTTCAGTGTTGACCATCTGGTGATGTCCATGTGTAGAATCTTCTCTTATGTTGTTGGAAGAGGGTGTTTGCTATGACCAGTGCATTTTCTTGGCCAAACTCTGTTAGTCTTTGCCCTGCTTCATTCTGTATTCCATGGCCAAATTTGCCTGTTACTTCAGGTGTTTCTTGACTTCCTACTTTTGCATTCCAGTCCCCTATAATGAAAAGGACATCTTTTGGGGGTGTTAGTTCTAAAAGGTCTTGTAGGTCTTCATAGAACCATTCAACTTCAGCTTCTTCAGTGTTACTGGTTGGGGCATAGACTTGGATTACTGTGATATTGAATGGTTTGCCTTGGAAATGAAAAGAGATCATTCTGTCGTTTTTGAGATTGCGTCCAAGTGCAGCATTTCTGACTCTTTTGTTGACCATGATGGCTATTCCATTTCTTCTGAGGGATTCCTGCCCACAGTAGTAGATATAATGGTCATCTGAGTTAAATTCACCCATTCCAGTCCATTTCAGTTCGCTGATACCTAGAATGTCGAGATTCACTCTTGCCATCTCTTGTTTGACCACTTCCAATTTGCCTTGATTCCTGGACCTGACATTGCAGGTTCCTATGCAATATTGCTCTTTACAGCATAGGACCTTGCTTATTATACATATACACATATATTATTTTTGAAATTATTTTTCTTTATAGATTACTATAAGATATTGACTATAATTCCCTATGCTATACAATAAACCTTGTTGCTTGTGGCATATCTATTTTTTAAATTAGAAATTTAGCATTCTATTCATACTAAGTCAAACAACTAGAATCAACATGTCATAAATATTTTAGCTAGGCCAAAATTCATATGTTTACCAAATATATATATATATATATAATGTGTATTATTTATATATATGTTTACTAAAACTTTTCTACTATCCTTGATAAAGTTTTGAGAAAGAACATCAAAAAAAAAAGAAGAGATGGAGAAATTTGAAAACTAAGTGAAATGGGATCACTGAATATGAAATAGAAAAAGTGAAACAAACTAATAAAACAAATCCCCATATAATCTAGTTGTTTTTAAACATGGCTGCTCATCAGAAATACATCTGGAGCTCTGGAGAGAAAAAAAAGCAATACTGGGGCATTTGAATTTTTCAAAAAATGGCAAGGTAATTCTGATATGCATCTGGATTTTAAAAAGTGATTACAGGTTTTTCTCTTAAATGTTAGTTTTGGTGATATAGAATTCTATACTTTTTCTGTTGACCAATCATGATAGAATGGTATTGAGTAATAGTTACATAATCACAATAGGAAAAGATGTTTATCAGTTTTCACAATCAATAACCAGACTAATAATAAAAGATAATTACAATTGCAAGCCATAGTGGGAACATGATTAACCTAACAATACAAAATAATTACTTGCAGTTTGAGGGGGTGGAATCAAGCAGAGTGATGTGGTAAGTGGAAGTGCATACATGCACATGTTTTCATCTGCTCGGCCAGTCTGTGTCTTTTGGTTGGTGCATTTAATCCGTTTACTTTGAAGGTAATTTGGAAAACTCACCAGTGGCCACAGGACTAGAAAAAGACAGTTGTCATTCCAGTCCCAAATAAAGACAGTGCCAAAGATGTTCACACTAACACACAATTGCACTCATTTCAAATGCTAGCAAAGTAATGCTCAAAATTTTCCAAGCTAGGCTTCAACAGTAAGTGAACTGGAACATCCAGATGTTCAAGCTGGATTTAGAAAAGGCAGAAGAACCAAAGATCAAATTGCCAACATCTACTGTATCATAGAAAAAGCAACAGAATTTCAGGAAAACATCTACTTCAGCTTCATTGACTATGCTAAAGCCTTTGACTGTGTGGATCACAACAAACTGTGGAAAATTCTTAAAGAGATTGGAATACCAGACCACCTGCCCTGCCTCCTGAGAAACCTGTATGCAGCTCAAGAAGCAACAGTTAGAACCAGACATGGAACAATGGACTGCTTCCAAACTGGTAAAGGAATACATCAATGCTGTATGTTGCAACCCTGCTTATTTAACTTCTATGCAGAGTACATCATGCAAGATGCAGGGCTGGATGAATCACAAGCTAGAATCAATATTGCTGGGAGAAATATCAACAACCTCAAATATACAGAGGATACCACCCTTATGGCAGAAAGTGAATAGGAACTAAAGAGCCTCTTGATGAAGGTGAAATAAGAGAGTGAAAAAGCTGGCTTAAAACTCAACATTAAAAACTAAGATCATGGCATCTGGTCCCATCATTTCATGGCAAATGAATGGAGAAACAAAGGAAACAGTGACAGACTTTATTTTCCTGGGCTCCAAAATCACTGCAGATAATGACTGCAGTCATGAAATTAAAAGACACTTGCTCCTTGAAAGAAAGGCTATGTCAACATATTAAAAAGCACAGACATTACTTTGCTGATAAAGGTCCATATAGTCAAAGCTATGCTTTTTTTCAGTAGTCATGTATGGATGTGAAACTTGGATTGTAAAGAAGGCTGAGCACTGAAGAACTGATGCTTTTGACTTGTGGTGTTGGATAAGACTCCTGAGAATCCCTTGACTGCAGGGACATCAAACCAGTCCATCCTAAAGGAGATCAGTCCTGAATATTCGTTGGAAGGACTGATGCTGAAGCTGAAACTATAATACTTTGGCCACCTAATGCAAAGAACTGACTCATTAGAAAAGACCCTGATGCTGGGAAAGATTGAAGGCAGGGTGAGGGGATGACAGACGATGAGATGGTTGGATGGCATCAGCAGCTCGATGGACATGAGTTTGAGCAAGCTCCAGGAGATAGTGAAGGACAGGGAAACCTGGCAGCTGCAATCCATGGGTTTGCAAAGAATCAGACATGCCTCAGTTATTCTGCCATGGATTCCTTCTAGTGTATTATTCACCTCTGTTTGTTTGTTCTTTAGTTCTTCTAGTTCTTTGGTGAACTTTCTGCCTCTTCTCAATCTGTGCCTCCATTCTTTTTCTGAGATCATAGATCATCTTCACTACCATTATTCTGAATCCTTTTTCTGGAAGGTTGCCTATTTCCACTTCATTTAGTTGTTTTTCTGGGGGTTTATCTTGTCCCTTCATCTGGGACATAGCTTTCTGCTTTTTCATGCTGATTAACTTTCTGTAACATGGTTTTGTTTTTGTCCTTGTGGGATTGTGGTTTTTCCTTCTTCTGTCTGCCCTCTGATGGAGGAGGCTAAGTGGCTTGTATAAGTTTCCTGATGGGAGGGACTGGTGGTGGGAAAAACTGGGTCTTGCTCTGGTGGGCTCATGCTCAATAAAGCTTTAATCTAATTATCTGCTGATGAGTAGGGTTACCCTCCTCCCTGGTAGGTGTTTGGCCTGAGGTGACTCAGCCCTCAGGTCAGTGGACTCTATGGTAAGGTTAATGGTGACCTCCAGGAGGGTTAATGCCAATGGGGACCTTCCCAGACAGCTGCTGCCAGCAGCCCCATTCCTGTGGTGAACCCCTGCTGACCTGTGCCTCCACAGGAGACCCTCCAACACCAGGAGGTATTTTGGGTTCAGTGTCTTGTGGAGTCACTGCTCCTTGCCTCTGAGTCTTGGTGCATGCAAGGTTTTGTTCGTACCCTCCAAGACTGGAGTCTCTGTTTCCCCCAGTCCTGTGGAAGTCTTGTTATCAAATCCTACTGGCCTTCAAAGTCAAGTTCCCTGGGGATTCCCAGTCCCTTTGTTGGGTCCCCAGGCTGTGAAACCTGACGTGGGATTCCAAACCTTCACAGCAGTGTGAGAACGTCTTTGGTATTATTGTTCTCCAATCTGTGGTTCACCCACTGGGTATGGGATTTGATTTTATCGTGATTGTGCCCCTCCTACCATCTTGCTGCAGCTTCTTCTTTGTCTTTGGACGTGGGGTGCCTTTTCTTCATAGATTCCAGCATCCTCCTGTGGATGGTTGCTCAACAGCTAGTCGTGATTTTGGTGCTCTCACAGGAGGAGATGAGCCCTAGTCCTTCTGGGAGTCCATGGATTCTTAACTTGGCTATACCACTTAAAATGGATGTGACCTGTGAATGTTTCAAGGAGGATCACATGAATTCAGTTCAGTTCAGTTCAGTTCAGTCGCTCAGTCGTGTTCGACTCTTTGCAACCCCATGAATCACAGCACACCAGGCCTCCCTGTCCATCACCAACTCCTGGAGTTCACTCAAACTCATGTC
>NW_011494718.1:7486590-7492462 GCF_000754665.1 Bison bison bison
ACTCATGTCCATCGAGTCAGTGATGCCATCCAGCCATCTCATCCTCTGTCGTCCCCTCCTCCTCCTGCCCCCAATCCCTCCCAGCATCAGGGTCTTTTCCAATGAGTCAGCTCTTCACATGCATTGCTAGGTGTCAAACCCTTAGAATAGTGACAGGCAAAAAAAAAAAAACAAAACAGTGACATGCAAATTGTAAATACCCCCCAAAGATAGAGGTTTATAATTATTATCAGCATCATTATTTTAAACATTGTGACATGCCCCAAGTATCATAACTTAAGTCATGTAGCAGAGCAGGACCTAAGACATCTACTCCTGGAACAAGGTTTTCCCCTCTATATACCAGGCCATTTGAGCTGAACACTTGAAAAATGTGTAGTTTATCTTACTGAATTTCTACCCCATACTTAAGCTAATAGTGTCAATATGATCAGTCATTGGCATTAAGTGACTCAAATATGAATTGTTCCTATTATATTCTGAAGAGTTTTCTATTCCTGCTATATTTTCTCTCCAGCAACACTTTTCCATATTCTGAAGCAAAGAGAAACTGAATGATTCTTTACTTCTAAGATCTGGAATTCTTGCCTTCTTTGATTCTGTTGAAAATAAGACTCACCTTTATTACCATCATCAATTATTTGTTAATTGGATATTTTATTAGGAGTTTAGGAGACACAGTGTGTAATCTTGGAAAAATAACAAGCATTATATATTCCGAGCTTCCCCAGTCATTATCAAGCTGTAGGTACAAATGAAATCAAACTACTGTTAATACTCAAATTTCACCTACTTATAACCTGAACTGGGCTTCCTTGATGGCTCAGCAGTAAAGAATCTACCTGCAGTGCAGGAGATGCAGGTTTGATCCCTGGATCAGGAAGGTCCCCTGAAGGAGGAAATGACAATCTACTCTAGTATTCTTGCCTGGGAAATCCCATGGACAGAGGACCCTGGCAGGTTACAGTCCATGGGGTCCCAGAAGAATCAGAAACGATGGAGCGACTACAGAACAACATAACCTGAAACTAATTGCAGGGAATCCTATACCTATCAGGAAATCTCACCCCATATATTCCTAGAAGGCCCTAGAAGGACTCTTATAGATTCTCATGCACAAGAGCACTTGGGTGCTCTTTTTGTCCTCAGATCCTTTGAAGGAGGCCGAGGCCGTTATGCTGCTTCCTGTTGCTGTATTCTCCATGCAGTTGTTCGTGAGTGTGTCTCCTGCTGATCCAAAGCTGCAGAATTCTAGAGGAACCAAACATGCCATGTTCCTTCTATGCCTCACTGAACCAGAATTTTGTGGCCTTGGTGTCTTAATAGGAAGACTGTCTCTCTGGCAAAGTATGTATCGTCACATCCTTGTGTCTTGGCACCTAGGCTGCTGAGATTGTAACCCATGTATCAGAATGCCCTGGTATCCCTTTCCGGTCTATATTCCGGTCCACCAACTCTTGTTCTATGCTGGGGAATTGATCCAGGTTGCCTGGAGCATCCCAGGGACGGGAGAGGCTGGTGGGCTGCCATCTACGGGGCCGCACAGAGTCAGACACGACTGAAGTGACTTAGCAGCAGCAGCCAGAATATAGGGGTCTGCGAGGTCTACCTCCTCTGTGTGTGTGCTCAGTTGCTCAGTCATGTCTGACTCCTTGCGACCGTTTGGACTGTAGCCCACCAGGCTCTTGTATCCATCGGATTTTTTAGGCAAGAATACTGGAGTGAGTTGCCATTTTATTCTTCAGGGGTTCTTCTCAACCTAGGGATCGAACCTGTGTCTCCTGTATCTTTTGTATCGCAGATGGGTTCTTTACCTGCTGAGCCATCAGGGAAGCAAACTCTCAAGTGGTTATAATCTCCCACCTGCCATTACCCAGATGAGAAAGACAAGTCCTATGATGGCTAAGATTGCTGCCCATCTCATGTCTAAGACTGTTGAAACTCTTGCTCACTAACTTCCAGTCATAGTGGCTTTCTGTTCTTTGTATGGGCCGTGGAAGTTTTTCACATGCTTCTTACACTATCTAAAATAAATTAATTATTATACTAATAGCCAATACTTTTGTACACTAGCTCTATTCCTGGCACTACTCTAAGTAACTTACAGGTGTTTACTTGTCTGATTCCTCAAGATAACTCCATGAAATGAATGTTATTAACCATTGAGAGATTAATAAACAAAGACACATAGTTTAAGAAGGGTCACATGTTAGAATGTGTAGAGTCCAGATCTGAAGCCAGGTGGTGAGAAGCCAGAGCCCATTCCACATTATAAGCTGCCTATGGTTTTTGGCATGGCCAACTCTTTCTCTCTATTCCCTTCATATCAACACAGTATCTGGAATGATATTGTTTGCCACTTTTTTGTTGCTTAAGAATAAAAGTTGTCTAATAACTAATGTGCATATAGTACTAAGTTCCAGAAAATATTCTAGATGCTTCATGGCCAAATTCATATAAGTCTAAAGTATATTAGACAGGTATATTATATCTTACAGATGTGACAGTCAAAGCTTAGAAATGTAAAGTATCTTTTCCAAGGTCACATGGCTAATAGCTGTTGTAGACAGAATTTAAACCCATGCAGCCTGGCTTCAGAGTCAGTGCTATTAACCATTCAGCATCTACTGCTTCCCTGGTACTTCAAGGTCTCACGGTCTCATCAGCCCTTGAACCCATGGTGATACTTAATATTTGTTAAACTGCTAAGTAAATGAAGTAATCTACCTTTTCATCAGTCAACAGCCTAAGTGTAAGCCCTAACTCTTCCAATATTTTGCTTTTCTTTCCCTGATCATCTCCTCTCACTTCATAATAGCTTAAATTACTCCACTGTGCCCTTGGAGCTGCTGTTCCCTACTCGGTGAATCCTACATTGTCCTTACTCTTATATGTAGTTTCTTTAGCTCCCTGCCTTACTGTAAAAGTGCCTCTCCCCTGAAGATAGCAGTTTGCTTTTGTTTTCAAGTCTTGACTCTTTTTTCTATCCAGAAACTTTAGGATAAGATATGGAATTGAAATGCTTCTGACATCCCACTTTGTCTTGCAGACCATAAATCCTTCTCTCTTTTTTTTTGGAAAAACAAAGCATTTAGTAACTCTGAGGATAATAGAATTGTGCAGTAAACAGGAACTATACCTTTGGGTTAATTGAGAGGTCAGGGAGAAGTAGGTGGCAGTCAGTTCTCACCCTGCATAGTAAGATACATACAACACCTAGAACTCTTGAATGGGTTCCAAGAGCAACATCACTTGATTTCTAATTAATCCTCTATGTTGTCATAAGGTCATCAAAATTGTCTTCTGTTGCTTGAAACTGAAAGAATCATAGCTAATAGCCACGTGACCTCTGGTGAGCCACTTCCCATCATTGGTCCTCAAGCTCACCACCCCGATAACAAAGTCCCACTTCTTTGATTCTACATACTTTTTTAAAAATTAATTTCTCTTTACTGTTTTTAAAATTAGTTATTAATTTTTTGGTTGCACTGGGCCTTCATTTCTGCCCAGGCTACCTGTAGCTGTGGGGAGTAGGGGCTCCTCTTCATTGTGGTCCACGGTTTTCGCATTGCAGTGGCTTCTTTTGTTGTGGCGCACAGGCTCCAGTTGTGGATAAGTCCTTCTTGTGAAAGATTTTGTTTTAAAAGGTCTCTAACTCTTGATCATGCCACTCATACCACCCAGCACACACAATGTTTTTTTGCCACTATAGCTCCCCCCAAATCACAACTCTTACCTTCTATCTTAACTACTCCACGTCTGTTTGATATTTGATCTGTGGGACTATTTGGTTTTATGTGTCTTCTATTTGATTTGATATGTCTCCTCCTAGCCCCCACTGGGGCAGTAAACACTTTGAAGCCAAGAGGCACGTCCATGTTCACTTCCTTATATACCCCAGTTTCCCAGCACCGTGTGTGGTACAAAGTAAGTGCTCAATAAATACCTACCTCCTGGTTATTCATATTTCTTTTGATTAATTAATTAATTGATTTTTTAACTGAAGGTTAATTGCTTTACAATATTGTGTTGATTTCTGCTATACACCAGCGTGAATCAGCCATAGGTATACATATGTCCCCTTCCTCTTGAACCTCCCTGAAACCTTCCACCACATCCCAGGAGTAGGAGGTTGTCAGCACCAGGTTTGAACTCCCTGTGTTATACAGCAGATTGCCACTGATTGTTTTGCGTATGGTAAGGTGTATGTTTCAATGCTAGTCTCTCAATTTGTCCCATCCTTTCCTTGCCCCACTGTGTCCATAAGTCTGTTCTCTGTGTCTGTGTCTCTATTGCTGCCCTGCAAATAGGTTCATCCATACCATCTTTCTAGATGCCATGTATATGCAATAGTATATGATACTGACTTTTCTCTTTCTGACTTACTTTACTTATACATTAGGCTCTGGGTTTATCAGCTTCACTAGAACTGGCTCAAATGTATTCCTTTTTACGGCTGAGTAATATTCCATTGTATATTTGTACCACAACTTCTTTATCCATCTGTCTGTCAATGAACTGCTAGGTTGCTTCCACGTCCAAGCTATTGTAAATAGTGCTACAGTGAACACTGGGGTATGTATGTCTTTTTCAATTCTGGTTTCCTCAAGGTATATGCCCAGTAGTGGAATTGTTGGATCACATGGTAGTTATATTCCTAATTTTTTTTTTAACGAATCTTGCTACTGTTCTCCATAGTGGCTGTTATCAATTTATATTCCCACCAACAGTGCAAGAGGATTGCCTTTCTCCACACCCTCGCCAGCATTTGTTGTTTGTAAATTTTTTGATGTTGGCCATTCTGATTGATGTAAGGTGATACCTCAATGTAGATTTGATTTTCATTCCTCTAATAATGAGCAGCGTTGAGCATCTCTTCATGTATTTGTTAGCCATCTGTATTTTTTCTTTGAAGAAATGTCTCTCTAGGTCTCTTGCCTACTTTTTGACTGGGTTGTTTATTTTTCTGCCATTGAACTGCATGAGCTGCTTATATATTTTAGAGATTAATCCTTTGTCAATTATTTCATTTGCTACTTTCTCCTATTCTAAGGGTTGTCCTTTCACCTTGTTTATAGTTTTCTTTGCTATGAAAAAAAGCTTTAAAGTTTAACTAGGCCCTATTTTTTTTTTTTTAATTTTTGTTTTTACTTCCATTACTCTAGGAGGTGGGTCATATAGAATCTTGCTGTGATTTATGTCAAAGAGTGTTCTGCCTATGTTTTCCTCTGTTTTATAGTTTCTTGTCTTACATTTAGGTCTTAGTCCATTTTAAGTTTATCTTTATGTATGGTTTTAGGAAGTGTTCTAATTTTTCTTCTTTTACAGATAGCTGTCCAATTCTCCCAGCACCACTTATTACAGAGACTATCTTTTCCCCATTGTATAGTCTTACCTCCTTTGTCAAAGATAAGGTGCCCATATGTGTGTGGGTTCATATCTGGGCTTTCTATCTTTCAGTTGGATTATATTTCTGTTTTTGTGCCAGTGCCATACTGTCTTAATGACTGTAGCTTTCATAGTTTACAGTGAATGGTGTCGGATTCATGACCAGAGACGAGGCTTCAGGCACTCAGAGCTTCATGTGGGAAAAGTTTTCTTGCAGTGAAAAAGGGGTGGAGAAAGCTTCTGGCACAGACATCGGGAGAGGGCAGAGAGCACCCCACTGCTGCTGCTAAGTCGCTTCAGTCGTGTCCGACTCTGTGCGACCCCATAGACGGCAGCCCACCAGGCTCCCCCGTCCCTGGGATTCTCCAGGCAAGAACACTGGAGTGGGTTGCCATTTCCTTCTCCAATGCATGAAAGTGAAAAGTGAAAGTGAAGTCGCTCAGTCGTGTCTGACTCTTGGCGACCCCATGGATTGCAGCCTACC
>NW_011494718.1:7492562-7519595 GCF_000754665.1 Bison bison bison
GCCTCTGTCCATAGGATTTTCCAGGCAAGAGTACTGGGGTGGGGTGCCATTGCCTTCAGCAAGGCTTATGTAAGCCTTGTATACTTTTACCAGGCCCACTCCCACCACATACATCTTAAGATAACAGGATTAGAACTAATAATAGAAATGTGTCACCAGACCAACTCCACAACATACATCTTAAGATAATGGAATTAGTCAGAAGGTTCCTGTCAAGAAGGACAAACATGTCCAGGAGTAAGATACATTGTTGTTGTATAATCATTCAGTTCAGTGGCTCAGTAGTGTCTGACTCTTTGCGACCCCATGGACTGCACCACCCCAGGGTTCCCTGTCCATCACCATCTCCTAGAGCTTGCTCAAACGCATGTCCGTCGAATCTGTGAAGCCATCCAACCATCTCATCCTCTGTCATCCCCTTCTCCTCCCGCCTTCAATCTTTCCCAGCATCAGGGTCTTTTCCAATGAGTCAGCTCTTCATATCAGTGGCCAAAGTATTGGAGCTTCAGCTTCAGCATCAATCCTTCCAATGAATATTCAGGACTAATTTCCTTCAGAATTGACTGGTTTGATCTCCTTGCAGTCCAAAGGACTCTCAAGAGTCTTTTTCAACACCACAGTTCAAAAGCATCAATTATTTGGTGCTCAGCCTTCTTTATAGCCCACCTCTCACATCCATACGTGCTGCCGATGCTGCTGCTGCTAAGTCGCTTCACTTGTGTCTGACTCTGTGCAACCCCATAGACGGCAGCCCACCAGGCTCCCCCGTCCCTGGGATTCTCCAGGCAAGAACACTGGAGTGGGTTGCCATTTCCTTCTCCAATGCATGAAAGTGAAAAGTGAAAGTGAAGTCGCTCAGTCGTGTCTGACTCTTGGCGACCCCATGGATTGCAGCCTACCAGGCTCCTCTGTCCATAGGATTTTCCAGGCAAGAGTATTGGAGTGGGGTGCCATTGCCTTCTCCACATCCATACATGACTACTGGAAAAACCATAGTTTTGACTAGATGGACCTTTGTTGGCAAAGTAATGTCTCTGCTTTTCAATATACTGACTAGGTTGGTCATAACTTTTCTTCCAAGAAGCTAGCATCTTTTAATTTCGTGACTGCAGTCACATCTGCAGTGATTTTGGAGCCCAAGAAAATAAATTCTGTCACCCTTTCCATTGTTTCCCTATCTATTTGTCATTAAGTAATGGGACCAGATGCCATGATCTTAGTTTTTTGAATGTTGTTTTAAGCCAGCTTTTGTATATCAAATTATATAAAGGTTTTTATATAATCATTAGTACAGAGCTTAAGGAAAAACATATCCTTGAGCAAGATGTGTTGTTTTGTTCTGTAATCATTAGCTCTAAGCTTAAAGAAATTTAGTCTTAAAGATTGTTTTGAGTTTCTCATTCTTTCTCTTCTTTCCTTCTGAGATTTCATTACGTATGTGTTACACTTTTGCATTTTTCCCAAATATTCCTATAGTGTTTTTTTTTTTTTTTTTTCTGTGAGTTTAGTTTTTTTTGTTCTTCTTGCTAACTGGGTACATATTTTCTATAATGCAAACACACATACACACACACACACTCACAGCTCTACAAACATTTTTCTTTCTGATTCAATGCAGTGATTTACATAAGGATGTCATCTCATTTGGGAGTAAAGTGAAATAATTTATTGTAATAACAACCTCCAGTTATCTTGTTTCAACCTCCACCGCCCCTTTCTAGCTGGAAATATGTTTATATTAATTATATCTGATGTATAATTCAATAAATTTTCTGTCACTCCCAGTTAATTAACCACCCTCATTTTCATTTGGTAAGACTGATTTTATATTTAGTGAACATACATAAATATATATATACATATATATTTATAAACATATTTATATTTTATGTATTTCACAAACTAATTTTATGTTTACAGTCTTAGAAAGTAAGCCCCCCTCCTTTCTCACAGAAGGTTGACCTGTGAGCTTATAATGGCTTGTAATGAAAATTGGTAAAGATGTTTGGTTTGTACTTTTACTCTCCGTACCTTCTTCTGGGCAATTAATATCCTGATTTTGGGCAGGAGTGGGTTAGGAAAGATAATTTACATGCCTTATTTACCTACCTGTGCCAAAGTTGGTAAATCTGTTGTTCTGTTTTATTGTATATAGACTCTGTACTGTGGTAAGAGATTCACAAAGACTCCCTGGAGAAGGGCTCACACCCAGGAAGCCCCCATATGCATCGATGGTCCTTCTCTAGGATGCCCTACATCTTCTCTTGTTGATGTCTTGATACACTCCTCAGAGGTGTTTGCGTGTTTCTTTCAATGTCCGAGGCAAAACCTGCCCACACATTTCTTTTCCTCCTCCCTCCCAATCTATCTGTGCTCCTTGATCTTGCAGAAAATGGGGACATGAAAAAGCATCCCTTCTTTTGCCACCTACATATTCTCTGTCATCTAGTTTTTTATTATTTCCCCCCATATTCTTTTTCCCTGCTCCATTAATACAGAACAGGTCTGTAAGTATAATGCCTGATAGAAACCAAAAAGCCAATTTCCTCTTCTTGAAGAGACGACCATTATTTAAAACAAATTCTTTGGAATCTTTCTCGTTTGACTCTGGTAAAGTTCCCGCAAGGAGGTGAGGAGAAGGGACAAGGTTCCTGTAGCGGTCTTCCTTCAGAGGCACTTGTATTTCTCCAGTGGTGGTGGTGGCTGTGCAGTGAGGTGAGTCTTAAGAGAGTTAGAACTGGTTCTGTAGTATGCATCACTCAACACTCCTTCAGGGAAGATTGTGCCTCAGTAGTTTGTAGTTTTATAAACTTAAAATGTGGGACTTTCCTGGTGGTTCAGATGGTAAAGAATCCACCTGCAATGCAGAAGACATGGGTTTGATCCCTTGGTTGGGAAGATCCCCTGGAGAAGGGAATGGCTACACACTCCAGTATTCTTGTCTGGAGAATCCCATGGACAGAGAGAACCCTGCCAAGCTATAGTTTGTGAGATTGCAAAGAACAGAACATGACTAAGCGACTAACACTTTTACTTTCGTTTCACACTTAAAATGTAGTATCTCAGCTTCTTATACTCATCTGGGATCTTACTTACATATTTCGTTCTTTGGCTCCTAGTATCATTCCATTATACATAGAAACATTATGTTTTTAATGATAAAACTTGTGCATTATTTATATAAACTGTGCTTTTTAAGCTACATTTTCTGTTAGGTAATTGATTTAAAAATAAAAATATAAAATTGTCTTTCTCGTCATTGATGTTTTCTCCTTATTTATATCCAATAGCTTAAGAAATGGTACACAAAGACTAGCATTTAAGTGTCATTTCTTCTTTTTCTTCATTATCATCTTGAATATGTTGTCAGTTCTTAAATTAATGATTTGTGTACTTTAATACATTGGTGAATACTATAGATGTGATGAAAATGGAGGAAGGACAAAAACAAAATAATAAAACATGGTTTTGTTTTCCCTTTTTATCTACATGCACACCCTACATCTAGACTTTATAACTATTCCTATCTAACTTTATATTATGATTTTTATTTGTAAACTACTAAGAGTTTAGGGGAGGACCTGAGATATCCAATATGTTATTCAACTAATCAAAAATTTTAAAATTAAAAATTCAGCTCCTTAGTCACACTAACCACATTTATAAAACTCAAGAGTCACAAGTTCCTTGTGACCACCATTTGGGGCAACATAGGTATAGAACATTTCCAGTATCCCAGGAAGTTCTATTAGGTAGCACTGATCACATAGAACTAGAACCCTGAGATGATGTAGATTTCCTGTGTCAGGAAAAGGTCCCAACAAAATCAATAATTGGATGTACAATTAGCCAAGTTAAGTCTGCACCAGAAAGCCTTAATGGTTTGCTGTAGATAAGAAAGGTATGGTCTCTGAGTGGCAATAGTCAGAGGTCAACACAAGGAAAGCAGACCAGTCTAGCAAGAGAGTGGCTTTAGGGGCTGGATACCTAATCCAGAGAGCTCTACACGATCAAAGCAGGATTGGTTCTAATCTTAAATGGAACTGGACACACACAAGATGTGTGTTAAGAATTTAGTTAGGGGGACAGGAAGAATCCCCTGGGTTCTGGATTTGGAATAATTTTAAGAGGAAGATTGTGGTCTATTTATGAGGACCTAGTCTGGAAATGGCAGCCCACTCCAGTATTCTTTCCTGGAGAATCCCAGGGATGGGGGAGCCTGGTAGGCTGCTATCTATGGGGTCGCACAGAGTCGGACACGACTGAAGCGACTTAGCAACAGCAGCAGCAGTCTGGAAATCAATTAGTAAAATTAGATTATAATAGATTATAATATCAGAATAGGGCTGATTTGAGAGCAATTCAATGCCCTGATTAAGAATACGGTGTAAAGCAGAACCCTGAGGTAGGGTTAAGTGTTCTTTTTGTGGGTTGGTAGGTATGGATAGTCTAAAATTGAAAGCTCACTTTAATTAGCTGAGGGGCAATATTACATCTTCAATAAAAGAGGAAAATGATGAATACCATCAAACTTTATAATTCTACCTTTTGCTCAACCTAGAAAGAAATATACAGTTTATACTAATTTCTTATCTGGTGAGCTACTTTGAGATTCAGATCTCCTTTCCAAGTACTGTGATTAGGAACTTTCTAAAAAGATTCCTACTTATCAGGTCTGCTGGTGTTATTTTCATGTTTTACTTCTGAACTTATTTTAAACACTTAGTGTGTGTTATTTCTTCAGAAATGCTGAACGTCTGGCATGACAATTGTAATCATTCTTTTATTTCATTATGATTTTAATTTTGATTCTCAGTCATCATATTTTGAAATACCCTAGTTGCTTTAAGTTACCTGGTCAAAATGTTATAGGTATCTTATAAGAGAACAATGAGTTCATTTTAAAGGGAAATAACATAAAAATCCATATGCTTAGTATTGAGATAGCAGTTACGATAATGCACTATTTAGGGACTTGTAATTTAGCCATCATGATTTCATAACCAATTGTTCCCCATTCCTCAGGGATTAAGAATATGGTTTCCATGGTAATTCTGGATTCTAAAAATGCTCATCTTTTCCCTAAATGGATAGTAAATAGTTTGAATAGAAAACGACCTGTCTGTTAGCCAGAGTTATACTTTAGTGTTGCAAGAAGGAGAAATACACTACTGTTTAAAAATAGACTAGTTTCAGGATACCATAATAGGTTCCAAGTCTGTAAAATCACAACCCCTTGATTGCCAGTGTTAACAAAAGCTTGTTCTTTAATTACCTATATTGCATTCAGCTTCTGTTTCCTTCCAAAACCCAATTATGGCTAATAGCAGCAGTAAGCTGTACTCCTGTTGTTTATGGCAGTTCATTTTAAAGTGTTCTGTTTGATCGTCATTTGTCTTCATGACTTAATGAATCCGGTTTAGATTTTCATTGGACACCTCCAGTTTAGTAGTCTTCACCTTGCCTGAGTATATAAATGGAATTCTTATGTAACGTGGCTGTCTTTTCTATATTTCCTAACCAGAGGCTGTTCCTTTCAGTGATGAAAATCATGCTATTTCCCTAAGTTCTAACAGTTTTGTGTTTTTTCCTTTAATGCAGTAATTGCAACACCTCACACCAAAAGGGTATTTTGAAACTTGTAGAAAAGAGATGGAACTTTTATTTATCCCTTCCTCCTACAAATCCATTTTCTCCCAGCGTGTTGTTCATTGCCTAATCATTCTCTGCAACTCAGATTCATATGTTCTCCTGCAGAGACTAGCAGTCTGCCTTCTAAAGTTGAATCTAGAATAATTCAGGAGTCTAATTTCTGATTTAATTTTGTTGCTGTCCAACTGTGGTGTAAAGCCAGCTCTGAGAATTGTATGTAACTTGTGGCATTTTGCCTCAGTTGAAAATGCTTAATGCCTCTATTCCTCATGCACACCAGGATCATTGTTTCCGTGATAACTAATGGGATCTAAGTGGAGAATGGAGAAAAAGACACGTGTAAGGGAAACAAGAAAAGATAGAAATTCAAACAGGAGGAAATAGTCCTGTTGCTTTATTGAAGATGAGCTTCAGTGTGCTGTATGTAGGTGGTAGGTGTGGTTGAGAGATGGGAAAAAGATGAGTAGTTTTTCATTTGTGTTCATCCCTTTAACACTACTCTCCCCCATGTGTTTATAATGATCAAGGAAACACATGCACAGTGAGACAATGGGGCTGACAACCCCGCTCTACTGTTGTTGGTCACTAGTTTGACTGGGTCACTTTCTGAAGGAGTGTCCTTCTGATTTTGGTCTGTCCCTGAGAAAGACCATTCCGTTGTGTTGTCTAGTTAGCCTATGAGGACCTTTCCACTCAATGTTCATTGATATCAGCAACCTGATGTTATTTGGGCTTATGTTTGAAATGCATGACCTCAAGCTCCGGTTCGGATCTACCAAATCATGATGCACATATGGGTAGCACAGATATAGGACATCACTTGGTATAATCTCCAAAGTATTTGCAGGTGACTTAGTAGATATTACATATTAACACTTTGGGCTTCCCAGGTGGCAATAGTGGTAAAGAATCTGTCTGCCAATGCAGGAGATGCAAGAGACGCATGTTTGATCCTTGAGACAGGAAGATACCCTAGAGTAAGAAATAGCACCTGACTCTGGTATTCTTCAGAGAAGGCAATGGCACCGCACTCCAGTACTCTTGTCTGGAAAATCCCATGGACGGAGGAGCCTGGTAGGCTGCAGTCCATGGGGTCGCTAGAGTAGGACACAACTGAGTGACTTCACTTTTACTTTGCACTTTCATGCATTGGAGAAGGAAATGGCAACCCACTCCAGTGTTCTTGCCTGGAGAATCCCAGGGGCGGGAAGCCTGGTGGGCTGCCGTCTATGGGGTCGCACAGAGTCTGACATGACTGAAGCGACTTAGCAGCAGCAGCAGCAGCAGCTGGTATTCTTGCCTGGAAAATTCCATGGGAAGAAGAGCCTGGTGGGCTACAGTCCGTGGGGCAAAAAGAGTCAGTTGCAACTGAGCACATAAACCCTTTTAGGTACTAAGTATCTAGAGAGGTACATTATATATACACACACACTGTGTGTGTGTGTGTGTGTGTGTGCACGCGCACACTATGCTTAGTTGCTCAGTCATGTCTGACTCTTGTGACCCCATAGACTGTAGCCTGCCAGGGTGCTCTGTCCATGGGATTCTCCAGGCAAGAATACTGAAGTGGGTTGCCATTTCCTTCTCCGGAGGATCTTCCTGACCCAGGAATCAAACCTGGGTCTCCTGCATTGCACACAAATCTTTACCGACTGAGCTACAAGGGAAGGGAAGCACATAATATATATGCAATACATCCTGTAGAAGCATTTGATTTTATAGGGTAGGAAGAATCTCTTTCTCAATTACTAATGCTTTAGTTTTTGAGGTTTATTTTATTTTTCAATTTAGATTCTTGAAAAAATTATTGAAGTGTAGTGATTTACAGTGTTTCAGGTATATAGCAAAGCGATTCAGTTCTATTCTTGCTCAGATTATTTTCTGTTATTGGTTATTACAAGATATTGAAAATAGCTCCCTGTGCTATAGTAGGTCCTTGTTGTTTATCTATTTAACATACAGTACAACAACAGTTTATATCTGCTAATCCCAAATCGTTAATTTATCCCCGCTTTCCCCTTTGGTAACCAAGTTTGTTTTCTATGTCTATGAGTCTATTTCTGTTTTGTAAATAAGTTCCTTTGAATCATTTTTTTTAGATCCCATATATAAGCAATATCAGATGATATTTGTCTTTATATGACTTACTTCAGAGGAGGGTATGGCAACCCACTCCACTATTCTTGCCTGGAGAATCCCATTGACCAAGGAGCCTGGCAGGCTATCGCCCATAGGGTTGCACAGAGTTGGAGACATCTGAAGCGACTTAGCATGCATGCATGACTTATTTCACTTAATATAATAATCTCTAGGTCCATCCATGTTGCTGCATATGACATTACTTATTTCTTTTTTATGTAAAGTGATATTCCACTTACAACCATATACTTGTATATATCTTCTTTGGTGGAGACTCTGGAACACTCACAGGAGAAGATGAGCACACATCCTTCTTCTCCACTCTCTTGACTGTTTAGGCAAAACCACAATCACAGAAAACTAACCAAACTTATCACATGGACCACAGCCTTGTATAAATCTCAATGAAACTACGAGCCATGCCGTATAAGGCTACCCACAATGGATGGGTCATGGTGGAGAGTTCTGACAAAACGTGGTCCACTGGAGTAGGGAATGGCAAACCATTTCAGTATTCTTGCTTTGAGAACCTCATGAAGAATATGAGAAGGCAAAAAGATGATATGACAACAGAAGATGAACCCCCAAGGTCAGTAGGTATCCAATATACTCCTGGAGAAGAGCTGAGAAATAGCTCCAGAAGGAATGAAGAGGCTGAGCCAAAGCGAAAACAGCGCCCAGTTGTGGATGTGTCTGATGGTAGAAGTAAAGTCCGATGCTGTAAAGAGCAATATTGCATAGGAACCTGGAATGTTAGGTCCATGAATCAAGGTAAATTGGAAGTGGTCAAACAGGAGATGGCAAGACTGAATATCAACGTTTTAGGAATCAGTGAAGTAAAATGGACTGGAATGGGCAAACTTAACTCAGATGACCATTATATCTACTATTGTGGGCAAGAATCCCTTAGAAGAAATGGAGTGGCCCTCATAGTCAACAAGAGAGTCTGAAATGCAGTACTTGGGTGCAATCTCAAAAATGACAGAATGATCTCTGTTCATTTCCAAGGCAAACTATTCAATATCATAGTAATCCAAGTCTCTGCCCCAACCACTAATGCCAAAGAAGCTGAAGTTGAATGGTTCCATGAACACCTACAGGACCTTCTAGAATTAACACCAAAAATAGATGTGCTTTTCATCATAGGGGAGTGGAATACAAAAGTAGGAAGTCAAGAGATTCCTGGAGTAACAGGCAAGCTTGACCTTGGAGTACAAAATGAAGCAGGGCAAAGGCTAACAGAGTTTTGCTAAGAGAATGTACTAGTCATAGCAAACACCCTCTTCCAACAACACAAGAGATGACTCTACATATGGACCTCATCAGATGGTCAATACCAAAATCAGATTGATTATATTCTTTCCAGGTGAAGATAGAGAAGCTTTATACAGTCAGCAAAAACAAGACTGAGAGCTGACTGTGGCTCAGATCATGAATTCCTTATTGTCAAATTCAGACTTAAATCGAAGAAAATAGGGAAAACCACTGGACCATGCAGGTATGACATAAATCCTTTACAATTTTACAGTGGAAGTGACAAATAGATTCAAGGGATTAGATCTGATAGACAGAGTGCCTGAAGAACTACGGACAGGTGCATAACACTGTATAGGAGACGGTGATCAAAACCATCCCCAAGAAAAAGAAATGCAAAAAGGAAAAATGGTTGTCTTAGGAGGCCTAACAAATAGCTGAGAAAAGAAGAGAAGCTAAAGGCAAAGGAGAAAAGGAAAGATAAACCCATCTGAAGGCAGAGTTCCAAAGAATAGCAAGGAGAGATAAGAAAGACTTCCTCAGCGATCACTGCAATGAAATAGAGGAAAACAATAGAATGGGAAAGACTAGAGATCTCTCCAAGAAAATTAGAGATACCAAGGGAACATATCATGCAAAGATGGGCACAATAAAGGACAGAAATGGTATGGACCTAACAGAAGCAGAAGGTATGAAGAAGAGGTGGCAAGAATACACAGAACTGTACAAAAATGATCTTCATGACCCAGATAACCATGATGGTGTGATCACTCACCTAGAGTCAGACATCTTGAAGTGTGAAGTCAAGTGGGCCTTAGGAAGTGTCACTGTGAACAAAGCTAGTGGAGGTGATGGAATTCTAGCTGAGCTATTTCAAATCCTAAAAGATGATGCTGTTAAAGTGCTGCACCCAATATGCCAGCAATGTTGGAAAACTCAGCAGTGTCCATAAGACTGGAAAAGAATTTCATTTCAATCCCAAAGGCAGTGCTAAAGATGTTCAAACTACTATGTTCAAACTACGGTTGTACTCATTTTGGAATAGAGTTGCTTTAGTTCTCAGGCTTCTAGACCTTCCCTCTAGCTTAGATTTGGTATTTCTTCAAGTAGTTCTAAGGGAATTGACATTTATCTTCCATCCAAGTCACAGTCATTTTGACCACTTATATTCTGAGTGTATGTTTTCTTCAAAATCTCTTCACTGTTAGTCATTTATCACTTTTTTTCCTAGACAGTATAGGATGATTCAACATATTCCTAATGAGACTAATCCAACTTTTGATAAATTTAGTCATTTTTACAGAAATTGCTTCTCTTGAAAATGAGCCAAAATGTCACATTTAGCCTCAGGATGGATGAACATCAGTTATTCCTTTAATTTTATTGGCCCCATGTTACCAGTGGGCTTCCATGGTGGCTCAGCTGTTAAAAAATCCACCTGCAATGCAGGAAACCTGGGTTTGATCCCTGGCTTGGGAAGATCCCTGGAGAAGGGAATCGCTACCCACTCCAGACCCCTGGAGAAAATGGCTACCCACTCCAGAATTCTGGCCTGGGGAATTCCATGGACTATATAGTCCATGGGGTTGCAAACAGTTGGACATGAGTGAATGACTTTCACTATCCTCCGTATGGACACGACTGAAATGACTAACATTGGCAACACTCATGTAGACAGCATATTAAAAAGCAGAGACATTACTTTGCAGACTAAAGTCCATCTAGTCAAGAGTATGGTTTTTCCAGTAGTTATGTATGGATATGAGAGTTGGACCATAAAGAAAGCTGAGCTCCGAAGAATTGATGCTTTTAAACTGTGGTTCTGGAGAAAACACTTGAGAGTCCCTTGGACTGCAAGGAGATCAAACCAGTTAATCCTAAGGGAAATCAGTTCTGAATATTTATTGGAAGGACTGGTGCTGAAGCTGAATCTCCAATACTTTGGCCACCTGATATGAATAGCTGACTCCTTAGAAAAGACCCTGATGCTGGGAAAGATTGAAGGTGGGAGGAGAAGGGGATGACAGAGGATGAGATGAATGGATGGCATCGCTGACTCGATGGACATGAGTTTGAGTGAACTCTGGGAGTAGGCGATGGACATGGAAGCCTGGCTTGCTGCAGTCCATGGGTCACAAAGAGCCGGACAGTACTGAGCAACTGAACTGACTCTAGTCTAATATAAATAAAGCTAGAGGCTTGTAAGCATAATGGGTATTTTTAAATTCTCATCATGGAGAAATGATTCCTGATAGTATAACATAGTAAAAATCATCTTTAGATGTCACCTTACCATGAACAGTAGCAGTCCATATACTGCTTTACCTTTCATTAATGACATCTTTTGACAATGATTTCTTTAAAAGAGAAAAATTTCAAAGTAGTATAACAGTACTATTTCAAGGGATCCAGGAGGAATTTTGAAAATCAATACTTGATGTTTTTTTAAACAGACACCTTTATTCCATTTGACCCAGGGACTTTCAGTGCCTTTTACTGTGCAAGGCTATGGCAAGTATTGCAAAGCATTACACCTTTCTGTGGATGTGGGTTAATTTATCCTGTCAGTCATTTGATCCTTTTTTCCTTCCTTTTCCTCTCTTTTTTCCCCATTTTTTTTTGCAGTGTATTTGGTATTGATCCTCTCAGCTGACACTCTGTGTGGTACCAGAAAAATTCCACCCTTGATCTCAGAGATTTTTTTTAACCTGAGGCAGTATAATTATATTACTCAAGCTAATTCAAACATTTGTTTTGGTAGCTCTAGAGTGGACTTTTTATACAGGGGAAAAATATATATATTATACATCTACCTACCTGTTTCTAAAACTTGAAACCAAGTTACCTGAGAAAAGATTATGGGGAAGTATTTCTCACTTTGTTTTTTGCAATTACTTCATGGTTTTCTTCTCAGTTAATCCAACAGTCTACACTTATTTTGCAGCTAAGTGCCAAATATTGACAAGAGAGGGATGAAATGGGCAAAAATGCTATATCTGACCTAAGGGGAGAAAGTGTGATAAAAACCTTAACACAGAGCATCTTTTACTTTCATGCTGAAGTCTTGTTTGTTCCCATTGAAAGCAGAGGAGCAACAATTATTTTACATTCATCTTGAATATATGATCATGCTAGTGAGCCTGGTAGGCTGCAGTCCATGAGGTCGCTAAGAGTCAGACACGACTGAGTGACTTCACTTTCACTTTTCACTTTCATGCATTGGAGGAGGAAATGGCAACCCACTCCAGTGTTCTTGCCTGGAGAATCCCAGGGACGGGGGAGCCTGGTGGGCTGCCGTCTATGGGGTCGCACAGAGTCGGACACGACTGAAGCGACTTAGCAGCAGTAGCAGCAGTGCATACTAGAATAGGGAGTACTAGAATAGGGAGTAAATGCTTCTTGTGCTATTTAGACCTGTTTGTTTCAGTGTAGTGAAACCACTGTGTGAAACATGTGGAAACATTTTCAAGGCATCATTGGGGGATTCACACTCCCACTACACTGTGATCTAGTGGTGCTGGAAGTAATAACAGTAACAGACACTCTCTATCTAGCTTTATTGTTATGACTTACGTTAGACGTTTACTACACTGGATGGCTGCCGAGGGCACCCAAGGATAAACCACTTAATCTGTGGTAAAGCATAATCCCCAATTCTAGTACTTTGCAGAGGATCATGGAAAATAAACAGTGTTTGTAGGTTTGATTTGTTTGTTTGCCACCTATAACTATTAAATTTCTCTCCTTTTTGCCACTTGAGATTTTGTACCTAAAATATTGAATTCTGAATTAACATTCAAAATATTTGACACCAAACTAATTTGTCTCTAAGAAGAAAAGTGAGAGTCGCTCAGTCCTGTCTGACTCTTATAGTCCATGGAATTCTCCAGGCCAGAATACTGGAATTGGTAGCCGTTCCCTCCTCCAGGGAATCTTCCTAACCCAGGGATCAAACCCAGGTCTCCTGCATTGCAAGCAGATTCTTTACCGGCTGAGCCACGAGGAAGCCGAAGAATACTGGAGTGGGTAGCCTATCCCTCTGCTCCGGGGGATCTTCCCAAGCCAGGAAACGAACCAGGGTCTCCTGGATGGCAGGTAGATTCTTTACCAGCTGAGCTACCAGGAAGAAGAACATTGCATAAAATAATTTGTATCTGTATTTTCTATAAGAAATTTAACTCTTAAATGGATTTCCTCTTTTTCAAACTAGATGTTATGAAATTAACACAGCAGGACTACTATGATGGAATTTTAAAAAGTAAAACAAACAAAACAAAACAGAAAATATTAAGAGGATTATAGAATAATCTTACACTTCAGAATTTAAATGCTCTCAATATTTTCATTCATTTTTTAATTGCTATTCATTAATCTTGATCCCTAAATTTACTTACAGGATACACACACACACACACACACACACACACACGTATATATACACACACACATATATATACATTTTAAAATGTACATGTATATATATTTATCACTATATATTCTATTATACATTCATATATATTATTTGTAAATTTATATATATTTATAAATTTTAGATAAGAGGTTTTGCCACTATTTTTCTGGTAATTGTTTTATTCATGTATTCAGAGTTATTTACATAGTACACTTTGTTGATCTTATTTTAATGTGGTGAAATCACATTATTTCTCAGATGGCCAGGATAATTTAAGTAAAGTGATTAGCACAGTGCTTGAGTTATTAAGTACTTTCAAGCACAAAATTAAACATTTTCCTAAACTTCCACTTTTGCTTTCCCAGTGAAGTTTTGTAAGTCTACTCTTGTGCATTTTACCTTTTGTGTTAGTTGTTTGTGTGACATTTATTGCCTTTTTCATGGCATGTCTATATTTTTATTCCTTGTTTTTTCTCTGGATCACCTATGATGAAGTGCATATAGCACTGCTTAATTTACTTTTCCTGAACTCGTAACTCAGACAGGCAGGCAAAAGGAAATAAAGTAACAAGTCAAAATACATTTTTGGTTTTTCACTCTTCCTCTTTATATCCATGCAAACCTTTATCCTCATTTTTAAAAAGAAGCGGTTGCAATCGAAAACTGTTATATAAAAAAGTAGAATTGTTAATGTATCCCTAACTCTGTCTCTAAAACACAGCACTGGCATCATGGTACACTTTTTTCCAAATCTCTTTTTCATTTTATTGTTGCACAATTTCAATCACACTTTCCTGTCTTTTTTATTTTTTTCACCAGCCAACCTCGATATGTCTTTTTTCATTTGTCAAGCTAATAGCAAAAAACAAGTAATGTTTTTCCATGGCCTTGTTTTGGATTTCCTCAGATTTATTATAAATTTGAAAAATCAAGGATGCCGGCATGAGTGAGACTTTGCCCGTTCTGGAAATGTGTATCAGAGAGAACACACTGTTCTATTTATCCTTTCTATTACAGGGCACATTTATATCACCTGCCTTTGTTTTTCTAATGCTAGTGACTAGAGGAACTCACAGGAGGCTGGAGAAGATAAAGGGGAGATCTCCAGGGCCAGTGCATGTCTATTTGTGGACAAATAGAGCACTACTTTTCCAGAAAGCCCTAAGTACAGTGCAGTCCTAGAGCAGAACATGTTTCTCAGTGTTTTCCCACAAATCTAGTTATAACCAAGTGAGACATGGAAGAACTGTGCCAATTTTAAGGAGAAGAAAAAAAGATTGCTATTCATTTCATTGTAGAATAAAGAAAATAATTGAAATCAGACAAATCTGAGTTTGCAGTCATGTGATCTCACTTGCAGTTGTGGAACATTAGGCAGATATAACCTCTCTGTGCCTTAAAAAAAAAAATCTTTAAATGAGACTTACAACAAAAACATAAGATCTCTGTGATCCATGAGATCTCATGTGTGGCAATGCCTACTATACCAGTGGGCTTATAGGAAGCTTTATGTCCATGGAATTTTCCAGGCAAGAACACTGGAGTGGGTTGCCATTTCCTACTCCAGGGGATCTTCCCAAACCCAGAGATTGAATCAGGTTCTCCCACATTGCAGGCAGATTCTTTACCAGCTGAGCCACCAGGGAAGCCCATGAATACTGGAGTGGGTAGCCTGTCCCTTCTCCAGGGGATCTTTCTGACCCAGGAATTGAACCAGTGTCTTCTGCCTGCAAGAAGCCTCTTAGCCAACCTCTACCCTTCTACTAGTGCTTTTTAGCACATAGGAATCAGAGTGGTCTATTAACTATGTAAATTCACATAGCAATAACCGGAATAAACCCTATTATGGTCTTCCATTATATGTTTAACCAATGATTAGCTAGATGTTTTCTAGGCCTTGCTTGTCTTTCCAATCTCATCACTCATCTCTGCCCACAGTCTCTATGATGCAGCCACCTGGGTCTTCTGCTTCCAGTTCATTGCATCCTATTTCCTGATTATTTCAAGCTGTTCTAACCACCCTTTCTCTTTTATAACTTGGTTTCTAATTTTTTCTCAAATTAAACTTTTATAGAAAATAATCCATTTCATTTAATTTAAACAGGTTTGTTGAAACCTAATTGACAGTCAATAAAGGGTGCGTATTTAAATAGACTTAAAGTTTGGTGTTTTGACATTTATTGAAAAGACTGTCTTTCCCAAATGATTTGTATCTTTGTCAAATATTAACTTGACTGTGTGTATATATATATAGGTCTATTTTTGGACTTTCTGCTCTGTTCTATTGATCATATATGTGTATCTTTATATAAATACCACAGTCGTGTCTGACTCTTTGAGACCCCATGGACTGCAGCCTACCAGGCTCCTCTGTCCATGGGATTCTCCAGGCAACAATACTGGAGTGGGTTGCCATTTCTTTCCGCAGGGGGTCTTCCTGACCCAGGGATCGAACCCAGGTCTCCCATATTGCAGGCAGATGCTTTAACCTCTGAGCCACCAGGGAAGCCCTATGTAACTTTATAATAAGGCTTAAATTGGATGGTATAACCATTTCAATTTTCTCTTTTTCCAACATTATTTTGGCTATTCTAGATATTTTGCATTTCCATATGAATTTTAGAATCACCTTGTCAATTTCTGTTAAAAAAAAATTAGGACTTTGATATTTCATTGAATCAATAGATCAATTTGGGAAGAATTGACATCTTAACAATATTGAGTGTTCTAAGCTCTAAGTATGATGTATCTCTCCATTTATTTAGATTTTAATTTCTCTCAGCAGTGTTCATAGCTTTGAGTGTCCAGTCTTACATATATCTAATTTATCTTTACATGCTTTATATTATGATACAGTTTTTAATATCAAATCAGATGTTTTGTTGTGTGTGCGTGCACATAAAAAATAATTGATTTTTCTATATTGATCTTGTAATCTTCAAGCTGGCTAAAGTCCCTACTACTAGTTCTAGTAGTGTTTGTAGAGTCTATAGAATTTTTAACATAGACAAACATGTAACCTGTGAATAAAGGCAGTTTTACTGCTTTCTTCTAAAGATGGATGCCTTTCATTTACTTATCTCTCTGATCTTATGACACTAACTAGAACCACAAGTGTGTTAAAAAGAAATGTCAAGAATGTTTATCTTTTCTTTTTTCTTAACCTAAAGAGGAAAGTACAATCAGCCTTCAATATTCCAAAACCCTCTGCAGATACCAAAATCCGAGGATGCTCCATGTTTCTTATATAACATGGCATAGTATTTCTATATAGCCAATGCACATCTTCCTATATACTTTAAATCATCTCCAGACTACTAATAATACCTGAAAGAAAAGGGAAAGTGAAAGTCACTCAGTCGTGTCTGACTCTTTGGGATCCCATAGACTATACAGTCCATGGAATGCTCCAGGCCAGAATATTAGAATGGGTATCCTTTCCCTTCTCCAGGGTATCTTCCCAACCCAGGGATCGAACCTAGGTCTTCTGCATTGCAGGTGGATTCTTTACAAGATGAGCCAAAAGGGAAGCCCCAAATTACAAATTATTTGTAAATAGTTATGAATACAATATAAATGTTACATAAAGAGTTGCTAGTTCATGGAACTGTCTATTATTTCTGCGACTCAAGTTATTTGTGAGTCTGTTTACATTGATTGATTTTTTTTCTCGGTATGGTTTGTTTCTTTGCATGCCTCATAATTTTTATTGGATGACAGACATTTTGCATTTTAATTTATTGGTATTTGATAATTCAATTTCTACAACTATTAATATACTTGCTATCTTTATAAAGAAATTGCTTTAAAATCTGGGTGAAGTGATTCAATTCCTCCTACCACTCACCATGTCATTTTCTTTCATATATCTTTTCCTTTGTTATATGAATAGTAATTTGTATGTATTAATGTTTGTTCATTTACTTTTTTATTGTCAATCTCATATTCTAATAGAACATCAGGTCTATGAAGGAAAGTGCCACTTTGTTCTCTTCTTATCCCTAATATCTAACAGTGTCTAACATATAATAATTGCTCAGTAAATAAATGAGTGATTTTTGATTTCTGCTATTTTAATGCCACAGATTAATGTTTGAGTTTGGGGACTTAACATTTTGGCAACATGTGAATTTCACTTAATAAGTGTAAAATATAAACCATCCTCAGGCTTCATAATTTTGATTCTAAGGAATCAAAAATCATTATCCTGACTTTATTTTAAAAGAATTTAAAACAGTGTATTTTTCCCTGAATTTCTCTAATGAAATGTTCTACTAAAATAAATACTTCATGGAAATGCATTTATATGTACAATTTAGAAGAATGTATGTCTTTAATTTGAATTTTTAACATGAAATCTATTACTGTGAAGTTAATAAAGAATAAGTGTAAGACCCATTATTTTCTTCAGCTACTTCCAGAGATTATTAAAATTAAGGTTTTTGGTGCTATGTAAAAAATTCCATTTCAGTTTGTTATAATAATTTCTCAAGTTTTCCCTCATGCCTGTGCAATTTGCTGTCCAGTAAAATGACACATTACATCCAATCACTTTTTAAAGAAGCAAATATATCTTTGACATGCATCTTTGTTATTGTTCAAAAGTTTAGTATTATTTATATTTAGCCAGCTAGCTCCTTTGAATGGTGCATATTAGCAATATAGATTCATGAGCCAGTCAGCTTGACGTGAAGAATCCATTGTGTTTAACTGCACAAGAATTAAATCCGCTTTAAAGACAGCTTTTTCATAAGTATATCTCAGGAATTAAAAGAGTCACCAAATAAGAGGGCATGAATGGCCCATTCCAGATTTCTTATGACAGCTAATAAAGAAAAACGGTCTTTAAACTGTACTTTTGGTATTTTAATTCAGTAACAATGATTTTATCCAAAATATTGCTTGTCAGAATATAATAATTTTTATAATTTTCTCATTTTTTAGTCCTTGGTTATTTCTCTGGAAGTTAGTGTCAAAAATTTGGGTTGAGCAGGAGAAACACACTCATACCAATATTATGGAGAATAGAAAATATTCTTTAGTTTGTAGTAATGATCTAAATCTCATGGGAGTACAGGGGAAATATTTTTTAAATCAGATCAGTAACAGATCATATGACAACCCAAATTAATGGGCAGCTGTATTTCTTAGGGAAAAAAAAAGAGATACCCCCTTTTTTAGTTCCAATTGATATCCTAAGTAAAACATTGATGCTACTTGAAACATAAATTTTTCCTTTAAATATTTGAATCAAGATCCCAGATTTGAGGATAAATCATCAGAGAAACAGTGTTAGCCTGTTATGAAGGGCTGTAGAGAGTAACAATACAGCTAAAAATTCTGAACCTGTGAAAGTTTTTGTGTTACTACCCAATGGTAATAAGCTACTCTAAACATAGGCAATAGTTAACAGAACCATTAAATCAGGATCCTGTAACTTACTATTTGACCCCAAATTTAGGCTGTATAGTTTATCTTATCCTCTTTTATTATAATCATATTTTTAACCACCATTTGGCTGGTTTAATGTACTAATTTTGGTTATCAATGGTGGTTCAGTTGGTAAAGAGACCCAAGTTCTATCCTTGGGTCAGGAAGATCCACTGGAGAAGGGAATGGCTCCCCACTCCAGTATTCTTGCCTGGAGAATTCCATGGACAAAGGAGCCTGGTGAGCTGCAAGTCCATGCGGTCGCAAATTGTTTGACATGACTGAGTGACGAACACACTTTCACAGTTTTGAAATTAGATATCTGGTATATCAAATGTGCAAATTAAAAAGTTTGATAATGTATATAAAAGGCAGAGACATTACTTTGCTGACAAAGGTCCATATAATCCAAGCTATGCTTTTTTCAGTAGTCATGTATGGATGTGAGAGTTAGATCATAAAGAAGGTTGAGCACTGAAGAATTGATGCTATTGAACTGTGGTTCTGGAGAAGACTCTTGAGAGTCCCTTGGACTGCAAATGAGTCAATCCTAAAGGAGATCAATCCTGAATATTAATTGAAAGTACTGATGCTGAAGCTCCTATAATACTTTGGGCAACTGATTGGGAAGAGCTGCCTTTATTAGAAAAGAAGCTGATGCTGGGAAAGATTAAAGGCAGGAGGAGAAAGGGATGACAGAGGATGAAATGGCTGGATGGCATCACAGACTCGTTAGATGTGAGTTTGAGCAAGCTCTGGGAGATGGTGAAGGACAGGGAAGCCTAGCGTGCTGCAGTCCATGGGGTCGCAAAGAGTCTGATATGACTGAGTGACTGAACAACAACAAATATGATCCATCAATGCCACTCCTAGGCATATATCTGGAGAAAGCCACCATTCAAAAAGATACATGGATGCTAATATTCATTGCAGCATTACTTACAATAGCCAAGACATGGAAGCAGCCTAAATGTCCATCAACAGATGAATGGATAAAGAAGATATGGTATATATATGTGTGTGTACATATGTGTGTGTGTGTGTATATATATATATATATGCATATATATATGAATATCTCTCAGTCTTTAAAAAGAATGGCATAATGCCTTTTGCAGAAACATGGATAGACCTAGAGATTACCACACTAAGTGAAATAAGTCAGACAGAGAAAGACAAATATATGATATTGCTTATATGGAATGAAAAAAAAACATGCAGTGGAATTTGTTTACAAAATAGACTCAGAGACATAGAAAACAAACTATGGTTACCGAAGATAAAGGATAGGGGAGGGATAAATTAGGAGTTATGAGATTAAAACATGTACACATTACTACATATAAAATAGATGAGCGTAGGCCATACTTTATAGCATAGGAAACTGTACTCAATATGTTATAATAATCCATAAGGGAAAAGAATCTGTAATAACTGAATCACTTTGCTGGACACTTGAAACTAACAAGGGGCTTCTCTGATGGCTCAGATGGTAAAGAATCTGCCTATAATGCAGGAGACCTGGGTTCTATCCCTAGGTCAGGAAGATCTCCTGGAGAAGGGAATGGCTATTCACTCCAGTATTCTTGCCTGAAGAATTCTATGGTCAGAGGAGCCTAGTGGGCTACAGCCCATGGTGTCTCAAAGAGTCGGACATGACTGAACAACTAATGCTGTCTTTCACTTCAAAACTAACATGATATTGTAAATCAACTATACTTCAATAAAAAATAAAATTAATGAAAAGGTATAACTATATATATTCTATGTCCTCTGTTAAGTAGTCTGAAACTGAGGCGTTTGTGGTGTTGGAGAAGACTCTTGAGAGTCTCTTGGACTGCAAGAAGATCAAACCAGTCAATATTAAAGGATATCAGTCCTGAATATTCATTGGAAGGACTGATGCTGAAGCTGAAACGCCAATACTTTGGCCACCTGATGTGAAGAATTGACTCATTGGAAAAGACCCTGATGCTGGGAAAGATTGAAGGCAGGAGGAGAAGGGGATGACAGAGGATGAAATGTTGGATGGCATCATTGACTCGATGGACATGAGTTTGAGAAAGCTTTGGGAGTTGGTGATGGACAGAGAAACCTGGCGTGCTGCAGTCCATGGGGTCACAAACAGCTGGACACACTGAGCAACTTGAACTGAACTGAACTGAGGCATTTGTATAAATACACATTACTAACAGACATACACATGTTACATGAACTTTTACAAGAATAGAGATTACCCTCCTTTGACAGCCATGTTGACCTCTTAGCTACCATTCTCTCAGTCACTTATATCTAGTGGATGCTAGTTTTTAAGCCAAGTAGAAGACTACACTGAAATGCAGAACAGAAGTGCTCCTGAAGGCCTGTGTACAGGTTATATTTTTCATAAGGACGAGCTGATTGCCACCAAAATCTCATAACTGTGCTTCAGGGTAAAAGGTAAAAAATGCACATTGTGACTCTGATACAATCTCAGTGTATTATATGTCATGTTTTTAGACTGTGCTTACAAAGTGTATTTCAATCCAAAAGGAAGTGGAGATTAAGAGGGAAGTGGTCTTTTGGTAAACAGTAGTTCTTAATTTTTATTTAGTCAAATTCATCTATCTTCTTTACTTTGTGCTATTTCTGAAGATTATCTCAATGCATTTTTGGAACTACATTAAATTAACATTTCCCCCTTTCCCTTAAAACAATACAATATGTTAGGCTCATATTTGTTATCAATTTAGCTAATATCTGCTGTCAATTTGCCATGGAACACTAAAAACAATCTGTTTATTATTTCTGCCAATCCATTTGCTCTTCGTCCCTGATAATCTGTTTTTCTTTCATTTCCATTTAATTTTTTAAATAAAATCTTCTTGAAAGCCCCATTAAAATAGATAGCAGGTCCCTAATTTACTTTATCCTTTAAGCTTGTTATCCCATGAAAGAAATGAAATACAGCACAGCGGACCACATACACATTATAAATTATGTAAGCTTATCTTGATTCCAGCAATTAATCTTGCTCTTTGGGGAAAAACCCAAAGGGAAATAATCCAAGTGGTCTTATTTTCTAAGAAACAACATACATAAAACACTGAAATTTTGTTGCTTACCTAGCTTCAAAAGTAAGAAATATATTATTACACATCATTTTTCTCCCAAATTCAATTACTAGATAACCTGATTGGTAAATGTTTACTTAGATTTAGGAAATAGCATAAAATATATATGAGAGAAAAAAGTGATATGTATGTATGTGTAAAAAGTATCTCATGAGAGTTTGTTCCCCAAATGCCATTAATTCATTTAGAGAATGGGGTGAAGGCACCATAAATATATGTGTGTGTGTGATCGTTTCCCTTTTCATTGGTAACCAAACCTTTAAATTGTTAGAGGAAGCAACGTGTCTGACTAAAAGCTATCTGTGCTGCTTAATGGGAATTTAGCTTTATTAGGAATTATCCCACAATGTTTTGGGTTTTTTTAAAAGAATACTTTGGGCTTCCCTGTGGCTCAGATGGTAAAGAACCCACCTGCCAATGCAGGAGACATGGATTTGATCCCTGGGTTGGGAAGATCCCCTGGAGGAGGGCATGGCAACCCACTCCAGTATTCTTGCCTGGAGAATCCCCATGGACAGAGGAGCCTGGTGGGCTACAGTCCGTGGGTTCACATAGAGTCAGACACGACTGAGCAACTAAGCACAGCACAGCACAAAGAACACTTTTAGAAATCTGCTTGCAGCAGGGGAGATCTGGGTTAGATCCTTGGGTTGAGAAGATCCCCTAGAGAAGGGGATTATCTCCACTCATTATTCTTGCCTGGAGAATCCTATGGACAGAGGAGCCTGGTGGGCTACAGTCCATGGTGTGGCAAAGAGTGAGACATGACTGAGTGACTGACACTTTCACTTAAGAAATTTAGGAGTAACAATTCAAGATGGCAGTGTAGGGAGTTCCTGAGCTCACCTTCTCCCATGGACACACCAAATATACAACTGTATATTAAACAATTTCCTCTGAAAAATAGCTGAAAGTCTCCTTCCACATAAAGGATAAAAGGGCCACAGTCACAGTGAGATGGGTAGGAGAGGCAGAAATGCAGGCTACCCTCATTCCACACCCCTGGTGCAGCAAACCATAATTGGGAAGGATCTCACAAATATGAAGTTTCTCCCTGTGGATCAAGGGATTTGACCTCCACATCACACGCCCTAAACTCTGAGACCTGTATCAGAGAGAAGCCCTCAAATGTTTGGCTTGAAAACCAGGGAAGCTTACATCCAAGAAACCAAAAGGGCTGTGGGAAATGGAGATTCTGCTATTAAATGACTAGTGTACAAACTCACTTGCTCTGGGACCCAGAGCAAAATCAGCAGTTTGAAAAGTGCCTAGATCATATGTGTAGGAGATTAACCTGCTAATCTTAGAGCGTCTGCCACAGAGGCAAGGGTATGTTGGAACTCTCTGAGCACAGAGGCTCTGGTGAGTGATGTTTTACACTCTCCTTTTATTTTGCCAGTGCCAGCAACCCTCTGCTTCCTGGTGCCCTCCTACAGCCTCACCAAAGCCAACAGGCAGGTTTTCCCTGGCCCTGGACCACCCTACCAAAAGCCCTATCAAAGCCAACAGGTGGGTTTGCCCTGGCCTGGCACTGCCCTATGGCCTGGCTAAAGCCAAGGGGTATGCACAGGTCATTTATGAGATTCCCCTTGAATGCCTAGCTCTGAATGCCATGGGACTGACAAAATTGGAGAGACAGTTTTTGGAAGGCTGCCACCCCTACAGCATGGCACAGACAACTGATAGAAACACACCTCCCCAGACTTCCTGGATAAATCCTTCAAGACTGGGAGAGCTAGCTATTTCACTTAATACATAGAAACAAACAGAGTCAGACAAAATAAGGAAACAGAGGACTATGTTCTAAATGAAAGAACAAACTAAAATCTCAGAAAAAAATCCTTAATGAAATGAAGATGAGTATATTATTTGATAAAGAGTTAGAAGCAGTATTCCATTGTATATATGTACCCCACCTTCTTTATGCATTCATCTGTCTTGGATTTTTAGGTTGCTTCCATATCTTGTCTATTGTAAGCAGCACTGCAATAAACATTGGGGTACATGTATCCTTTTGAACTATATATGCACAGAAGTGGAATTGGTGGTTTATGTGATAGCTCTATTTTTAGTTCCTTAAGGAAACTCCATGCTGTTTTCCATACAGCATGGAATGAAAAGTGCCTAGATCATATGTGTAGATTAACCTGCTAATCTTAGAGCCATAGTGGCTCTACCCATTTACATTCCCATCAGTGGTCCCCTTCCCATGCTGCTGCTGCTGCTGCTAAGTCGCTTCAGTCGTATCCGACTCTGTGCAACCCCATAGATGGAAGCCCATGAGGCTCCCCCGTCCCTGGGATTCTCTAGGCAAGAACACTGGAGTGGGTTGCCATTTCCTTCTCCAATGCGTGAAAGTGAAAAGTGAAAGGGAAGTCACTCAGTCGTGTCTGACTCTTTGCAACCCCATGGACTGCAGCCCACCAGGCTCCTCCATCCATGGGATTTTCCAGGCAAGAGTACTGGAGTGGGGTGCCATTGCCTTCTAGAGTTACACTTCCCATAACAGTTCCTTTTTCTCCGCATCCTCTCCAGCATGTATTGTTTGTAGGCTTTTGATGGTGGCTATTCTGACTGGCAGGAAGCAATATCTGTAGTTTTGATTTGTATCTCTCTAATATTTATTGAGGGTGAGCATCTTTACATGTGTCTCTTGGCCATTTATACGTCTTCTTTGGAGAAATGTCTGTTTAGTTCTTCTGTTCATTTTTTTGATTGGGCAGTTTGTTTTTTGATAGTGAGCCACATGAGCTGCTTGTAGATTTTAGAGACTGTTTTGCTGAAAGTTTTCACTTTTCTTTCAGGTTCAGAGGATTTGTTAACAAAATAAGTGACTTGTTATATACAAATAAATAATACAGACATTTATTAGAGAATTATCTAGCCTAATTTCAACATTCTAACATCAAAAGAAAGGAGAAAACAAAGAGTGGAGAATACATCACTAAATTGGGTTCTGACCAACATCCAGACTTCAACAGCACTGGGAAGTCCTGTGTCACAGTGAATCTGGAGTCCCAGCTGGGAACTGATCCCAGGCAGTGCATCCCTCAGTGGGTGAGACTTCAAAGACTGAAGTTCTGAATTCCTGCTTATAATCCCAGGAAGGTCATAAACCGGTATCATCATCAATCTGTGACCAAATTGCAGCTCTGGTTTCATTTTAATGCTGTTTGTTTTGTCCTGTAAAACTTGGAATGTAGTTAAGCCTGGGGCTTGGTTGACCTGGCCCCCTCCAGGGTCTCAACAATCTCAGGATTTCTCTCCCATCTTATCTAACGTGCTGCAAGTCTTGCACTCACAGCAGGCAGTCACTCCCAGTCAGGGCAGCATCCAGGCAGGTTAGAAGCAAGGTCAGAGGCCTGCTCTGCTTTGCCTCTGACGCCTAAACAAGACTAGTCATTTAATTTCCCTAACAGAGACTAATCCCTTGTTGGTTGCATCATTTATAAATATTTTCTCCCGTTCTGTGGATTATCTTTTCACTGTTTATGATTTCTTTTGCTGTCCAAAAGCTTTTGGAATATTACTCATCAGTTAAAAAGAATAAAACAACACCATTTGCAGCAACATGGATGGATCTAGAGATTGTCATATTAAGTGAAATAAATCAGACTGAGAAAGACAAATATCATATGATGTTGCTTATATGGATAATATAAAAAAATTGACACAAATGAATTTATTTACAAAATAGAAACAGACTCACCGACATAGAGAATGAATTTATGGTTACCAGAGGGGAAGGTTGAGGGTGAGGGATGGATTGGGAGTTTGGGTTTGGAATTGACATGAGCATACTGGTATATTTAAAATAGAAAACCAACAAATATAGCACAGGAATCTTTACTAAATACTCTATAATAACATAAATGGGAAAAGAATTTGAAAATAGATATGTATATATGTATAACTTAACTGCTTTAGTTTACACCTGAAACTAACACAACATTGTTAATCAACTATACTCCTATATGAAATAAATGTTTTTTAAAAAAGGATAATGAGAAAAAAGGAGTTAAAAGTGATGGTCATAAGGATGCTCATTAGTCTTGGGAGAGAATGGATGAACATGAGAGAACTTCTACAAAGAGTTAGAAAATATAAGTTCCAAAGAGAAGTCACAGAGCTGAAGAGGACTAGTACCAAACTGAAAAAAATACACTGCAAGGTTTCAAGAGCAGATTAGATGAAGTGAAGAAAAAAAAAAAAAAAGGATCAGTAATCTGAAGAGGGCAGTGGAACTTACCCAAACAGAGCAGAAAAAGAAAAAAGAAGTTTTAAAAAGGGAAGATAGTTTAACAGACCTATGGGACAAAATCAAACAGAACAATTGTATTATAGGAATCTCAGAAAGAGAAAACATATAAAAAGGGACAAAAAATTTATGTGAAGAAATAATGGCTGAAAACGTTCCTACCCTGGAAGCAGACATCCAGATCCAAGAAGCCCAGAGAGTTCCCAATAAGATGAATTCAAAGAGATTCACACCAAGACACATAAGTAAAATATCAACACTTAAAGAGAGAATCTTAAAAGCAGCAAGAGAAAAACAACTTGCTACATGCTAGGAAAACTGTGTAAGACCATCAGCAGTCTTTTTAGTGAGAACTCTGTAAGACAGGAGGGAGGAATGTGCTAAAAGCAAAAGAAAATTCCACCAAGGAAACTATCTGGCAGGGTTACTGTTCAGATATGAAAAAAGGAGTTTTCCAGACAAGCACGAGACAGCAAAAGAGACACTGATGTATAGAACAGTCTTATGGACTCTATGGGAGAGGGAGAGGGTGGGAAGATTTGGGAGAATGGCATTGAAACATGTAAAATATCATGTATGAAACGAGATGCCAGTTCAGGTTCGATGCACAATACTGGATGCTTGGGGCTGGTGCACTGGGATGACCCAGAGGGTTGGTATGGGGAGGGAGGAGGGAGGAGGGTTCAGGATGGGGAACACATGTATACCTGTGGTGGATTCATTTTGATATTTGGCAAAACTAATACAATTATGTAAAGTTTAAAAATAAAATAAAA
>NW_011494718.1:7519695-7520218 GCF_000754665.1 Bison bison bison
AAAAAAAAATTTAAAAAAAAAAAAGAAAGAAAAATACAGACTCTGGAGTCCAGCAAACTAAAACTGTTTTCTCCTTAGATGTAGGTAAAAAAAAAAAAGTTAAAGTTCACCACTACTAACCAGTCTTATGGACTTCCCTGGTGGCTCAGACGGTAAAGCGTCTACCTGCAATGCGGGAGACCTGGGTTCAGTCTCTGGGTCTGGAAGATCTCCTGGAGAAGGAAATGGCAACCCACTCCAGTATTCTTGACTGGAAAATCCCATGGATGGAGGAGCCTGGTAGGCTACAGTTCATGGGGTCACAAACAGTCAGACACAACTGAGCAACTTCACTCAACCAGTCTTATAAGAAATGTTGAAAGAACTTTAAGGTGAAAGAAAAAGCACTAATTAATCTAACAAGAAAGCATGTGGATATAAAAATCTCACTGGTAAAGGAAAATATATAGTAAAGTTACTGAACAAATCACTCATAAAGCTAGTATGATGGTTAAAAGACAAAAATAGTAAAAAAAAAAAAAAA
>NW_011494718.1:7520318-7522135 GCF_000754665.1 Bison bison bison
AAAAAAAAACCACAACTATAATTTCAATAAAATGTACAATGTGACATCAAAAACATAAAATGCTGAGTGGGTAGAATTATAGTTTAAGAATGTGTCCAAACTTAACTTAGTATCAACTTAAAATAGACTGCTAAATATATAGGTCGCTATAAGTGGACCTTGGATCCCCTGGAGGAGGAAATGGAAACCCATTCCAATATTCTTGCCTGAAAAATTCCATGGACAGAGGGGCCTAGAGAGCTACAGTCCATAGAGTTGCAGAGTCGGACATGACTGCACGACTGAGCATGCCTGCAGTGTAACCACAAAACAGAACCTTACAGTAGATACGGAAAAGATGAGGATGGAATCTGTACATAGCACTAAAAAAATTGTCAAACCACAAGGAAGAGAGCAAGAGAAGAAGAAAGGAATGCAAAATAGCCAAAAATAATTTTACAATGGCAGTAATACATGCATGCCTGTAATTACTTTAAATGCAAATGACCTAAATTCTCCAATCAAAAGACATAGACTTTGAAGGTATAAAAATATAACACCCATCTATATGGTGTCTACAAGAGGTTCACTTCAAAGGTAAGGACACAAACAGACTGAAACTGATAAGAATATAAATTGGTGCAGTCACTATGAAAAACAGTTTAGAGGTTCCTCACAAAACTAAACGTAGAACTTCCGTATAATCCAGGCTTCCCAGGTGGCACTAGTCGTAAGACCCCGCCTGCCAGTGCAGGAGACATAAGAGACACAGTTCCATCCCTGGGTCAGGAAGATCCAGAGTCGGACTCAGCTAAAGCGACTTGGCATGTGCGGCCGGTGTAATCCAACAATTACACTCTGGGTATTTATCCAAAGAAAAGGAAAACGCTGGTCTGCATGTGCACCCCTGTGTTCACTGCAGCATTATTCATAAGAGCCAAACTCTGGAAACAACCTGGACGTCCACTAATGGATGTGTGAATAACGAAGATATGTATCTATACATACACACGATGAAATACAACCCAGCCACAGTTTAGAATGAAATTTTGCCATTGGAGACAACATGGATGGACCTTGACTGTGAAAATATGCTAAGTGAAATTAATCAGCCAGAGAAATATGAATATACGTATACGTGGAATTTAACAATTGAAACAAACAAAACACAACAAAAGCAAACTCTGTATGAATTTAGACAGTAGAACGACGGTTGCTAGAGGGGAGAGAGGTTGGGCAAATGGGTGAAGGGGATCAAGAGGTACAAGCGTCCAGGTGTAAAATAAATGTTGTGGGATAGAATGTACAGCATGTGTAACAGTTTGTATTGTACATTTTGCAACTGTGTATGGTGACAGAGAATAACGAGACTTAGTGTGATGATCATTTCTACAGTATTGTTGTTGTTTAGTCGCTCAGTTATGTCCAACTTTTTGTGACCCACTGACTGCAGCACGCCAGGCTTCCCTGTCCTTCACCGTCTCCCAGAGCTTGCTCAAACTCAGGTTCATCAAGGCAGTGATGTCATCCAACCATTCTTCCTCTGACATCCCTTTTTCCTCCTGCCTTCAATCTTTCCCAGCATCCAAATCTACAGTGTATACAGATATTGAATATTATGTTGTACGCCTGAAACTAAAATATTGTTATATGTCAGTCAGTCAGTCAGTTCAGTCGCTCAGTTGTGTCCGACTCTGCGACCCCAAATCACAGCACGCCAGGCCTCCCTGTCCATCACCAACTCCCGGAGTTCACTCAGACTCATGACCATCGAGTCGGTGATGCCATCCAGCCATCTCATCCTCTGTCGTCCCCTTCTCCTCCTGTCCCCAATCCCT
>NW_011494718.1:7522235-7523469 GCF_000754665.1 Bison bison bison
TCCCCTGGAGGAGGAAATGGAAACCCATTCCAATATTCTTGCCTGAAAAATTCCATGGACAGAGGGGCCCAGAGAGCTACAGTCCATAGAGTTGCAGAGTCGGACATGACTGCATGACTGAGCATGCCTGCAGTGCAACCACAAAACAGAATCTTACAGTAGATACAGAAAAGATGAGGATGGAATCTGTACATAGCACTAAAAAAATTGTCAAACCACAAGGAAGAGAGCAAGAGAAGAAGAAAGGAATGCAAAATAGCCAAAAATAATTTTACAATGGCAGTAATACATGCATGCCTGTAATTACTTTAAATGCAAATGACCTAAATTCTCCAATCAAAAGACATAGACTTTGAATGTATAAAAATATAACACCCATCTATATGGTGTCTGCTGCTGCTGCTGCTGCTAAGTCACGTCAGTCGTGCCCGACCTTGTGCGACCCCATAGACGGCATCCCAACAGGCTCCCCCGTCCCTGGGATTCTCCAGGCAAGAACACTGGAGTGGGTTGCTACAAGAGGTTTACTTCAAATGTAAGGACACAAACAGACTGAAACTGATAAGAATATAAATTGGTGCAGTCACTATGAAAAACAGTTTAGAGGTTCCTCACAAAACTAAACGTAGAACTTCCGTATAATCCAGGCTTCCCAGGTGGCACTAGTCGTAAGACCCCGCCTGCCAGTGCAGGAGACATAAGAGACACAGTTCCATCCCTGGGTCAGGAAGATCCAGAGTCGGACTCAGCTAAAGCGACTTGGCATGTGCGGCCGGTGTAATCCAACAATTACACTCTGGGTATTTATCCAAAGAAAAGGAAAACGCTGGTCTGCATGTGCACCCCTGTGTTCACTGCAGCATTATTCATAAGAGCCAAACTCTGGAAACAACCTGGACGTCCACTAATGGATGTGTGAATAACGAAGATATGTATCTATACATACACACGATGAAATACAACCCAGCCACAGTTTAGAATGAAATTTTGCCATTGGAGACAACATGGATGGACCTTGACTGTGAAAATATGCTAAGTGAAATTAATCAGCCAGAGAAATATGAATATACGTATACGTGGAATTTAACAATTGAAACAAACAAAACACAACAAAAGCAAACTCTGTATGAATTTAGACAGTAGAACGACGGTTGCTAGAGGGGAGAGAGGTTGGGCAAATGGGTGAAGGGGATCAAGAGGTACAAGCGTCCAGGTGTAAAATAAATGTTGTGGG
>NW_011494718.1:7523569-7529259 GCF_000754665.1 Bison bison bison
GGATATTTCTCCCGGCAATCTTGATTCCAGCTTGTGCTTCTTCCAGCCCAGCATTTCTCATGATGTACTCTGCATATAAGTTAAATAAGCAAGGTGACAATATGTCAAATATACCTTAATTTTACAAAAGGAAATTTAAACATAACACTTAAACATTTTGCCAATTGGTCAAAATTGTCTACTGACACATTATCAGTATAATGAGAAAATCATCACATTTAAACTTCCCTTTACTTCTCCTCTCAAACCTCTCCCAAATTTAAAATTATATCTTATGATTTTTGAAACTACTTTCAAGGTTTCCTACTAATTCAGTCAAACACTAATCTAGATGTTGCTGCAAAGGTATTTTATAGATATGAAGCACATCACTGGCTGATTTTAAGTAAGGTAGATTATCTGTATCTGGGCAGGCCTGATACTGTCAGATGACAAGCCTTTATTAATACAAAAGATCTGGGGCTTCTCTGAAGAAGAAATGCAGAATGTGAATAGTACCTTCATCCTGTGCCCAGGAATTTTAGCCTGCCCTTCCTGATGGCCTGCTCTGTAGATTTAGGACTTGCCTAACCACTGCTCACAATTATGTAAGCTAATTCTCTACAATAGCTTCCCTAGTGGCTCAGATGGTAAAGCATCTGCCTGCAATGTGGGAGACCCGGGTTTGATCCCTGAGTCAGGAAGATCCCCTGGAGAAGGAAATGGCAACCCGCTCCAGTATTCTTGCCTGGAAAATTCCATGCATGGAGGAGCCTGGCAGGCTGCAGTCCATGGGTTCACAAAGAGTCAGACATGACTGAGTGACTTAACTTTCTTTACAATAAATCTCTTAAATAAATTATATGCTTCCCAGTTGGCACAGTAGTAAAGAATCCACTTGCCAATGCAGGAGACACAAGAGATGTGGGTCTGATCCCTGGGTCAGGAAGATCCCCTGGAGAAGGAAATGACAACCCACTCCAGGATTCTTGCCTGGAGAATCCCATGGACAGAGGAGCCTGATGGGCTACATTCCCTGGGGTTGCAAAGAGTCAGACATGACTGAGCAGAGCACACACACACATATAAGATATATATGTATATATAGGGGGCTTCCCTGGTGGCTCAGTGGTAAAAGAATCTGCCTGCAATGCAAGAGACCTGGGTTCAATCCCTGGGTTGGGAAGATCCCCTGGAGAAGGAAATGGCAACCCACCCCAGTATACTTGCCTGGAGAATTCCATGGATTCCAAAATTTAAGATATATATATCTTACCAGATCTGCTTCTCTAGTTGAACATCAACTGATAAAGATTGTCTAAGAATGTAGAATTGGGCAAGTGGAGGTTAGAACACTGGGGACTTTGATAGGAAAAGCCTGGATAGCCTTCAATAGACTGTTAGTAGAATTATGGATGCTAATGATTCTGCTAATAAGAACTCAGAGGGAAATGAAAAACAGAGAGAAATCCCAAGTCACTTTGGAGGCTCCCCAAATCACAGATTGTTATTACTAAGAATGTGAACGTTAAAGTTGCTGCTACTGAGGGCTCAGAAGGAAATGATCGTGTTATGGGAAACTAGGGGAGAGGAGATCTTTGTTCTGCAGTGGCAGAAAGTTCAGTGGAATTGTGTCTTACAGTTATGTGGAAAGCAGAATGTTTTAACTATGACCTTGAGCTGAGGAGGTTTCCAAGCAGAGTTGAAAGTGCAACCTTGTTACTATTTGCTGCTTATAAATTGAGGGAAAAACTGGTAAACAAACAAACAAAGGAAACAAGACTAGATGATTTGGAGAATTCTAAATTCATTCCAATTTTGAAAGATACTCAAATTAACAAGGTTCACCATGAGGAAAACGTGCTCTCGAGGAAAAGCTGAAAATGTAACTGGACCATCTTTTGCTAATATATCAAAAAGATGAAAAAAGAGAGCTCAGTCACAAAGAGGTTTTCTGAAGAGAAAAAAAAATATGTGAACCTTTTAGTCATCTTGGTTATGAGATTTTCCAGGAAAAGACGTGTGGAGAAGTTTCTTGTTTAATGGAGTGAATCTCCATAACCTACGTGAGAGAATTGCCAGATTCTTGAGGATTTTATAACAGGAGAACACTGTCCGCTTGCGCTAAAGAGGAACACAGACAGTCAGGAATGAAAGAAGGCTGCTGGACACCCAGATGTTTATAGGCAGGAGAGACTGATCAGCTACAACTCCATGCTACCCTTCATGAAAAAGGAAAGATGGTTCAGAGGCTGGAGCTGCAAACCGCAGAGGATTATTTCCAGCCCTTGAATCTAATGGAGTTTATCCAGCTGGATTTCAAAACCACCGTGATTTTTTTCTTTCCTTTTTCTCCCTTTGAAATGAAAACGTCTTAACTTATGCTTATCAATTCCTCTCTACCTGTGGACCTCTGAAACTTAAGAACACGTTGTCTGCCCCCAAAATACAAAGGTTAAAGGAGCAGACAAGTGTTCTTAAGTTGAGAGGAATTGTTGGGTAGAGAGGAATTGTTAGAGGACTTGTCCCCAAGGTAGATTATACAGAGAGCTTCATCTCTAACCAAATTTAGATGATTTAGAAACATTAGAGCTGAGGGGATTTTTGGAATGATTTGATGCTTGCAGTGATAGAGACTTTCGGGGACATTGGGACAAGGTGGATGAAGTCAGCACATGAGACAGACAGAAATCTTCCTGCCTTCAGCTCTACCTCAGCTAAGTTGCTTCAGTCATGTCTGACTTTGCGACCTTATGGACTGTAGCCCACCAGGCTCTGCTGACCATAGCAGTTTTCCAGGCAAGAATACTGGAGTGGGTTGCTATGCCTTCCTCCAGGGGATCTTCCCAACCCAGGGAATGAACCACATCTCTTATGTCTCCTGCATTGGCAGATGTGTTCTTTACCACTAGCACCAACTGGGAAGCCCAATGATACCAGGAAAGAAACTGAGCCGGGAGATTGGACATGTGTTAAATATGTAAGTTTTTCCTTTTAATGATTAGCTAGTATGCAGCCTTGTTCCATAAAGAATTCAGATTAATCCTGTTGTTGTCGTTCAGTCTCTAAACCGTGTCTGACTCTTTGTGACCCCTTGGACTGCCGCACGCCAGGCTTCCCTGTCTTTCATGATCACCCAGAATTTGTTCAGACTCATGTCCATTGAGTTAGTGATGCCATCCACCCATCTCATCCTCTGTCATCCCCTTCTCCTCCTGCCTTCAGTCTTTCCCAGCATCAGGGTCTTTTCCAAAGAGTTGGCCTTTTGCATCAGGTGGCCAAAGTATTGGAGCTTCAGCTTCAGCATCAGTCCTTCTGATGAACATTCAGGGTTGATTTCTTTTAGGATTGACTGGTTTGATCTCCTTGCTGTCCAAGGGACTCTAAAGAGTCTTCTCCATACTACAATTAATCTTAACTTTTCTATAATCAGTCAACAGGTCTCTCAGGCTGGAATTGAGAAATCTAAATTAGTTTGGTGAGTGATCTCCAAAAAGCTGGAGAATGGTTTAGTTCTAAAAGACAGCATTTATTGTTTAAAAAACTAGTACCAAATAATTTTCCAGGTGAATACCATTTGGTGTTGGATACTCACTTGCAAAATGCATCAGGGAAAATGCTCCTTGATTTGGAGTTCATGTTTTGCTTTATGAAATAGCATGATATTATTAGCTTTGTCTCTAGAATTTAGAGAAAATGCTAACCACCTAAAAGGCAAGGTAAGTCTTCTGGGTTTTTTGAGAATATTTTTTGCTTGCAGGCTGACATAATTGTTGAGTAAAGGTATAGAGCTAAGCCTGTTGTAATCAACTGCCAATTGTTATAATTTTTTTGCTAAGCAGTTGAGATAATCTGGGACAATAATACTTACAATATTGAGTTTCATGATTAACTCCAAATTTCCCCTCAGTATACTTTTTAAAACTTATATTACTGGGAAATAACCTAGAGATTGGTTGAATTTCTCTCAACCCTTAAGGATATGTATACATACAGGAAAATTAAAAAAATAAATAAAAAGAAATACATGGCAAGAAATACAAGACACTTGCATAATTTGAATTTAACAGTTTAGAATAGCAGTACTTATTTGTGATTTTATGCTTCCTATTAAGATATAGCTTTCATTATAGGACACTCTTCCAAACCAAGAGAAAAGAAACCTCTTTTCAATTATGTATGGGGATCCCAGTAAAAGCTGCCACTGTGCTTTTATGTTTGAAGAACTTTTTGTGCAATTGTATTTCTCTAGGAGTGAGAGCATTTTAACTAAGGTGAGAAGGACATTTGTCTTTAGCCTGTCAGAGTACAGTCATGTTAATGGATTTAATCTGGCTATCCCAAGACTTAGACCTTCAGAGAAAAATGAAAGGCATATTTTTAAAAGAGTACTTAAAATTAATCATAAGACTCTAATCATTTATGAGAAAATGTTTGCTTTCCTTCCAGCATACAGAAACACACACACAAACACACACATAGGCTTTTTTTTTCTTTCCAGCTGTTTTGTTTGTGATTTAAATATTTTTTAATCTTGCTCTTTTTCTAGTATGTATTTAGCAAATTCTTCTTGTATATGAGAAGCCCTAATTTTTATAAGCTTATTTTATAATCAGTAGTTGTATTTTGCCCTCCTAAATTATAATAATTTTCATCTTCTCTTGAGTTTCATAAGTATGCAATTGTACCACCTGAAAATGATATGAAATTTTTACAATTCTACTATTATTGTGTACAATACAACTTAAGATATCTTTTTCTTGACTTTTGCATTAGCTGGAATATTTATGACATTAGATAGTAATGTCAATGATGGACATTATAATTTTCTCACTAATTTTAATGTTATTATGTAATGTTGATATTTATTTGAAGTTGTATCCCTCTCTTCCTATTTATTAGATGTCTTTATGAAGAGATTGTTTTTTCAGCTTTATTAAATATCTTTTGATATGTATGGAGACAGTTTAAATCTTATTTGACCTGTTGCATTCCCAGCTTAAATCTTTGTTCCTCATTATGTGTTATTATTTAATTGTGCTCTTGGATTTTTCATACTATTATTATTTTAGGATATTTAGATCTAAAGTTCTTTTAATCTTTGTTGTTTAATGACAAAGATGCTTTTTAAAAGTGCAGATATATCATTAAGCTTTTCTTAAGCAGTTTATTATAGGTTTTAACATACTTTTTTTTAACATAGGCTTAGAGAATAAAGGAAAATGACCCTCATAAAGAATTCTCATAATTTTATAAAAATTATTAACCAAAGTTATTTGTGTTTTATGTAGCTATCTGACTTATTTGTGTACAGTAATATGTTCTGTATTTTTGTCAAAATTCCATGAAGACTGAAAAAAGGAAAGGTCTTTTAGGTTTCTTTATCCAATAGTTCTGCTTCTGTTAGGTCCATATTTCTGTCCTTTATTGTGCCCATCTTTGCATGAAATGTTCCCTTCAGTTCAGTTCAGTTCAGTTTAGTCACTCAGTTGTGTTCGACTCTTTGCGACCCCATGAATCGCAGCACGCCAGTCCTCCCTGTCCATCACCAACTCCTGGAGTTCACTCAAACTCACGTCCATTGAGTCAGTGATGCCATCTGGCATCTCATCCACTGTTGTCCCCTTCTCCTCCTTGCCCCCAATCCCTCCCAGCATCAGAGTCTTTTCCAATGAGTCAACTCTTCGCATGAGGTGGCCAAAGTACTGGAG
>NW_011494718.1:7529359-7542667 GCF_000754665.1 Bison bison bison
TGCTATCTAGGTTGGTCATAACTTTCCTTCCAAGGAGTAAGTGTCTTTTAATTTCATGCCTGCAATCAACATCTGCAGTGATTTTGGAGCCCCCCAAAATAAAGTTGGACACTGTTTCCACTGTTTCCCCATCTATTTCCTATGAAGTGATGGGACCAGATGCCACGATCTTTGTTTTCTGAATGTTGAGCTTTAAGCCAAGTTTCTCACTCTCCTCTTTCACTTTCATCAAGAGGCTTTTTAGTTCCTCTTCACTTTCTGCCATAAGGGTGGTATCATTGCATATCTGAGGTTACTGATATTTCTCCCGGCAATCTTGATTTCAGCTTTTCTTCTTCCAGCCCGCGTTGCTCATGATGTACTCTGCATGTAAGTTAAATAAGCAGGGTAACAATATACAGCATTGACGTACTCCTTTTCCTATTTGGAACCAGTCTGTTGTTCCATGTCCAGTTCTAACTGTTGCTTCCTGACCTGCATATAGGTTTCTCAAGAGGCAGGTCATGTGGCCTGGTATTCCCATCTCTTTCAGAATTTTCCACAGTTTATTGTGATCCACACAGTCAAAAGCTTTGGCATAGTCAATAAAGCAGAAATAGATGTCTTTTTGGAACTGTCTTGCTTTTTCAATGTTCCAGCGGATGCTGGCAATTTGATCTCTGATTCCTCTGTCTTTTCTAAAACCAGCTTGAACATCTGGAAGTTCACGGTTCACGTATTGCTGAAGCCTGGCTTGGAGAATTTTGAGCATTACTTTTCTAGCATGTGAGATGAGTGCAATTGTGCAGTAGTTTGAGCATTCTTTGGCATTGCCTTTCCTTGGGATTGGAATGAAAACTGACCTTTTCCAGTCCTGTGGCACTGCTGAGTTTTCCAAATTTGCTGGCATATTGTATGCAGCACTTTCACAGCATTATCTTTCAGGATTTGAAATAGCTCAACTGGAATTCCATCACCTCCACTAGCTTTGTTCGTAGTGATGCTTCCTAAGGCCCACTTGACTTCACATTCCAGGATGTCTGGATCTACGTGAGTGATCACACCACTGTGATTATCTTGGTCGTGAAAATCTTTTTTGTACAGTTCTTCTGTGTATTCTTGCCACCTGTTCTTAATATCTTCTACTTCTGTTAGGTCCATACCATTTCTGTCCTTTATCGAGCCCATCTTTGCATGAAGTGTTCCCTTGGTATGTCTAATTTTCTTGAAGAGATCTCTAGTCTTCTCCATTCTGTTGTTTTCCTCTATTTCTTTGCATTGATCACTGAGGAAGGCTTTCTTATCTCTCCTTGCTATTCTTTGGAACTCTCCATTCAAATGGGTATGTCTTTCCTTTTCTCCTTTCCTTTTCATTTCCTGTCTTTTCACAGCTTTGTGTAAGGCCTCAAACAGCCATTTTGCTTTTTGCATTTTTTTTCTTGGGGATGGTCTTGATCCCTGTCTCCTCTACAATGTCACAAAACTCCATCCATAGTTCATCAGGCACTTTGTCTATCAGATCTAATCCCTTAAATCTATTTCTCACTTCCACTGTATAATCATAAGGGATTTGATTTAGGTCATACCTGAATGGTCTAGTGGTTTTCCCTACTTTCTTCAATTTAAGTCTGAATTTGGCAATAAGGAGAAATGTTCCCTTGATATCTCTAATTTTCTTGAAGAGATCTTTAGTCTTTCCCATTCTATTGTTTTCCTCTATATCTTTGCCTTGTTCACTTAAGAAAGCTTTCTTATCTCTCCTTGCTACTCTTTGAAACTCTATATTCAGATGGGTATATCTTTCCTTCTCTCCTTTGCCTTTTGCTCCTCTTCTTTTCTCAGCTATTTGTAAGGCCTCCTCAGAAAACCATTTTGCCTTTTTGCATTTATTTTTCTTGGGGATGGTTTTGATCACTACCTCCTGTACAATGTTATGAACCTCCGTCCATAGTTCTTCAGGCACTCTGTCTATCAGATCTATCCCTTGAATCTATTTGTCACATCCGCTGTGTAATCGTAAGGGATTTGATTTAGATCATACCTGAATGGTCTAGTGGTTTTCCTTACTTTTCAAAAACCTAAGACTGTGGCATCTAGTCCCATCAGTTCATGGCAAATAGATGGGAAAACAATGGAAAGAGACCATTTTCTTGAGCTCCAAAATCACTGCAGATGGTGACTGCAGCTATGAAATTAAAAGATACTCCTTGGAAGAAAAGCTATGACAAACTGAGACAGTGTATTAAAAAGCAAAGACATCATTTTGCCAACAAAGGTCTGGATAGTCAAAGCTATGGTTTTTCCACTAGTCATGTATGGATGTGAGAGTTGGACCATAATGAAGGCTGAGTGCCAAAGAATTAATGCTTTTGAACTATGGTGCTGGAAAGCACTCTTGAGAGTCCTTTCGACTGCAAGGGGATCAAACCAGTCAATCATAATGGAAATCAACCCTGAATATACACTGGAAGGACTGATGCTGAAGCTCCAAAACTTTGGCCACCTGATGCGAAGAGCAAAGACATTGGAAAAGACCCTCAAACTGAGAAAGATTGAGGGCAGGAGGAGAAGGGGACAATAGAGGATGAGAAGGTTGGATGGTATCACTGACTCAATGGACATGAGTTAGAATAAACTCCAGGAGACAGTGAAGGACAGGGAAGGTTGGTGTGCTATAGTCCATGGGGTCACAAAGGGTCATACATGATTGAGTGAATTAACAATTGCAAATGTGTTTAATTTGCTTATAAGTCTAAAAATTAACAACAGCATAGAAATAAAAATAAATTTTAGTGTATTTATGAATTCTGTATACTTATTCCACTGAAGAAGTGAACCTTTTGCAATAACTTTACTTTGATTATTCAACAATCAAATGACTGCAATCCTCTAATTTTCTATTTTATATTAGAAATTTGATTGGATTTATAAAGATATGTATGTATTAATGACACAATGTTCCCACATGAAATCTTTGAATAATATAGCAAAAATGTTCTGGATAAACTTATAACATGCATGATTGTCATGAAATGAGAGGACTTAAAAGTAGTAATACTTGCTACATTAAAAAAATTTAAATTAATATTCCGCACTTTAATAATTTTTTAATTAATTCATGTCCTTATTTTGGATTATTTACTCAGAGTGAAGTGTTATGAACATTTTTGCTCTCCTTTAACTTAAACAATGTTGGTATTTAATTATAATACAAGAGATCTATGTTCCTTGAATTTATTTTTGCTGATTATATCATCCAAGGGCATATTATTTAACTGCCTTCTTAACCATTTTTCCCTGCGGCTTTGATTCTTAAATGTTTTGCTTCTTCATCAGTGATCTTTAAGATTTTATATATCAGCTTAAGATAAATTGAATGTAGGAAAGTTTCATTAATTTCAGAATGGGAATGCTTTAAATTCACTTTCCCTTGTTCACGACATGTAATTTTTTAAACTGATAGATTGATATTCTTTTAAATTTACTAATTAATAGAGAAAGCTTAGATAAAAGCAGCAAGATAAAAAAGTATGACATTCATCTAATTCAAATAAAAGAAAATGAATGCAACATAGAAGTTTAAAGTGCTTTAACAGTGGCCTTATATTAAAAGTACAACATTTAGAAATCGGTCATTTTCTCTGGGTTATAGATAATCTGACCACCAGTTTAAACTCACATGTGATCAGACTTTTTACTCATGGCTTTAAGTTTACTGTGCACTGTGCTCAGTCGTGTCCGACTCTTTGCGATCCCGTGGATGTAGCTTGCCAGGCTCCTCTGTCCATGAGATTCTCCAGGCAAGAGTACTGAAGCAGGTTGCCATTTCCTACTCCAGGGGATCTTCCCAACACAGAGAGCAAACCCTAGGCCCTTGTGTCTCCTGCACTGGCAGGAGAATTCTTTACCACTGAGCTACCTGGGAAGCCCCACTGTTGCAAATACTTCTTAATAATTGACTTCCACAATGAGGTCTTCTATTCTGGTTTAATAAGTGAGGGTCAGTTGTAAAGTCCCTTGATACACTTAGGATTGATCCTAATATTGAGTCTGTGCCGGAATTTGTGTTGAGGACTGGCCCATTAGGAAAAAGTTAGCACTTTCAAAAATCCTAGAACCTCCAGTTTCTCATTATTCAATCCAAAACTTACTTTGTGCGCAACACACCTGAGATTGTGTCCCTCAGTCATTTTTGGTGTTAAAATATCTTTTAATAATAATCCTAGAAAGGGAACAGTTGTGATAATAGATGGTTTTTCTTTTTTTGTCACCCCTGTTTTATAATGAATCCTCATCCCAATTCCCAAGATGGGTAGTAAGAATAGTACTAAAGACTTAACCATCAGACAGTAGCATTCATCTCCAATGCTAGTAAAGTGAAAGTGAAGTCGCTCAGTCATGTCCAACTCTGTGACCCCGTGGACTATAGCCTACCAGGCTCCTCTCTCCATGGGATTCTCTAGGCAAGAATACTGGAGTGGGTTGCCATTTCCTTCTCCAGGGGATCTTCCCAACTCAGGGATTGAACCCGAGTCTCCCGCATTGCAGGCAGATGCTTTAACCTCTGAGCCACCAGGGAACCCCATGCTAGTAAAGTCATGCTTAAAACTTTGCATGCTAGACTTCACCATTATGTGAACCAGAAACTTCCAGATGTCCAAGCTGGCTTTAGAAAAGGAAGAGAAACCAGAAATCAAATTGCCAACATCTACTGGATCATAGAGAAAGAAAGGGAATTGCAGAAAAACATCTACCTCTGTTTCATCAAGTACCCTAAAGCCTTTGACTGTGTGGATCATGACAAACTGTGGAAAGCTCTTAGAGAGTTGGGAATAGCAGACCATCTTACCTGATCTTACCTGTCTCCTGAGAAACCTGTATGCATGTCAAGAAGCAACAGTTAGAACCCTGTATGGAACAACTGATTGGTTCAAGATTGAGAAAGGAATAAGACAGGGTTGTCTGCTGTCACCCCGTTTGTTTAACCTATATGCTGAGTGCATCATGAGAAATGCCAGGCTGGATGAGTTACAAGCTGGAATCAAGATAAGCGGGAGAATCATAAACAACCTCAGATATGTGGATGATACCATTCTAATGGCAGAAAGCAAAGAGAAACTACAGAGCCTCTTGATGAGTATGAAAGAGCCAGCTTAAAACTAAATATTAAAAAATCTAAGATCATGGCATCCAGCCCCATTACTGCATGGCAAATAGAAGGGGAAAAGGCGGAAGTAGTGACAGATTTCCTCTTCTTGGGCTCTAAAATCACTGTGGATGGTGACTGCAGCCATGAAATCAGAAGATGATTGCTTCTTGGCAGGAAAGCTATGACAAATCTCAACAGTGTGTTGTTGGTAAGTAGAGACGTCACTCTGCCAACAAAGGTCCATATAGTCAAGGCAATAGGGACCAGTGGTCATGTACAGTTGTGAAAGCTGGACTCTAAAGAAGGCAGAATGCCAAAGAATCGATGCCTTCGAACTGCGGTGCTGGAGAAGACTCCTGAAAGTAACTTGGACAGCAAGGACATCAGACCAGTCAATCTTAAGGGAAATCAATTCTGAATACTTGTTGGAAAGACTGATGCTAAAGCTGAAACTCCAGTGTTTTGGTCATCTGATGACTCATTGGAAGAGTCCCTGATGCTGGAAAAGATTGAGGGCAGAAGGAGAAAAGGCCATCAGAGGATGAGGTGACTGGTTGGCGTCATTGATGCAATGGACATGAACTTGGGCAAACTTTGAGAGATGGTGAGGGGCAGGGAGGCTTTATGTGCTGTAATCCGTGGGGTCGCAAAGACTCGGACGTGACTGGGCAACTGAGCAACAAGAACAGCATTCTGTAACGTAGAGCTGATGACTTTAGGCCTGTTTCCTAATGCTAAGAGTGATCCGCCGCCAAGTGTCCTATTAACTACTTACGCTCTACTGTAGTTTCTTGGGGGTTGTGGGAGAAGGAAAATCACACATATGGGGTTAGAATTGGAAAATATTAAGAGTAATAATTATTCCTATATACTTTGTATTTCCAGAATTTCCTGTCATGAACACATAATGTTTTTAAACCATTAAATAATGTTAAAATTACCATGGATCAAAATATTGGGAAAACAAAAATAAGTCTTTAGTATGATCCCACTTATAATTTTTTTTAAGTCACTGCACATCTCAAAATACCAGTCTGAGGACCACTGCCTTAAATATTTAGGTTGAGGCTCTGCAGGAGGGAAGCAGAGTCCTCTATAATACAGCGTCCTCTGAGGGAGAGGAATGGAAGGGCATTTGGATTCTCTGAACACTCACCACCTACTCTGAGTATTAAGCATGATGAGCCTCACTTATGTGAGAGGCAGGGGAAAATGAGAGGTGTCTAAGGTTTTATTCTGTGGACTTTTATCCTGGCTTATATCCTTAGCAACTTGCCTAAATCTTAGAGTCTGCAACTGATGCAATTAGGATTTGGATTATCTGAGTAGATGCTTTGGCTATACTTTGGCCACCTGATGCAAAGAACTGACTCATTTGAAAAGACCTGATGCTGGGAAAGATAGAAGACGGGAGGAAAAGGGGACAACAGAAGATGAGATGGTTGGATGGCATCAGTGACGTGATGGACGTGAGTTTGAGTAAGCTCCGGGAATTGGTGATGGACAGGGAAGCCTGGTGTTCTGCAGTCCATGGGGTTGCAAAGAGTCGGTCACGACTGAGCGACTGAACTGAGGAGAAGCTCTCATTTGCAAACAAATGTTTGTCAAGTGAATATGACCTGCATTAACTAGCTTTCAAGTTGTGGTGCTGGAGAAGATGCTTGAGAGCCCCCTGGACTGTAAGGAGATCCAACCAGTCAATACTAAAGGAAATCAACCCTGAATATTCATCAGAAGGACTGATGCTGAACCTGAAGCTCCAATACTTTCGCCACCTGATGCAAAGAGCTGACTAGTTGGAAAAGACCCTGACGCTTGGAAAGATTGAGGGCAGGAGGAGAAGGGCATGGCAGCGGATGAGATGGTTAGATAGCCATCACTGACTCAATGGACATGAGTCTGAGCAAATTTCAGGAGACAGTGAAGGACAGGAAAGCCTGGTAACTGCAGTTCATAGGGTCAAAAAGAGTTGGACACAACTTAGAGACTAAATAACAACGACTAGTAGATGAGAAAGATGAGATTAATGAATAATTTGAATTGTGGAGTGAAAAATCACTGGTTACGGCCCTTGGGCCTGCAGTTTGTGTTTTCAGTTTTTGGTTGATAACCCAGTGTCCTAAAATTCAATGAGGCAGTCTACTGAGCAATTAATTCAAAGAAATTCTACCTAGAAACATTTCAAAGAAAAGATACTAATATAAATCTTCATTTATAATCCTGTTACTTTTTTTTCTTTTTTCCCAACTACCTTCCTTCTTCTCCCCTTTATTTTTTTAATATCATATTTTGTAGTACAGTAAGTATAAGGCAGTACAATATAATGAGTAAATGAATAAGAGAGTAGATTTGTTGGTAGACACTGTGCCAGCTATTTTTTGCATGCTAAGCCGCTTCAACCATGTCCAACTCTTTGCAACCATATGGACTGTAGTCCGCCAGGTCCCTCTGTCCCTGGGATCCTCCAGTCAAGAGTACCGGAGTGGGTTGTCATGACCCCTCCAGGAGCTCTTCCTAACCCAGGACTGAACCCGTGTCTCTTACATCTCCTGCATTGACATGCGGGTTCTTTACCGCTAGCACCACCAGGGAAGCCCCATCTATTGCCTCACCCAAAATCCATCTTCACTGTCCTATTTGTGAGACTAGAATATTTTCCCCTTGCCATCTGGCAAAATTTTAAACATCCTTGATAGAAGACAATCTAGGGAACTAGTGAATAAAGGGGTTCTTCCTGGTTCTGGGGGATTTTAGCTTTAAAGAGGTTAGCTAACTTGCTTCAGATCACTCATCTCATCAGTGGCAGGTCAGGTCCATACCCCAGTGATGGTCAGCCCCAGAGTCACAGCTCAGTCACAGCTGCTACCTCTAATGAAGACAAGTGACTGCTTGATGATCTGGGAGCAACAGAGACTTATGGAAATATTGTGTGGGCTTCTGCCATAGACTAGACCTAGACACATACACCTGCGATCTGCAGAGTTTTACTACATATATGGCTTGGGGAAGAAGGAGTAAGGAAGAGATCTTATTCTTTTGAGTTCTGAGAACCCTATTATTACACCTAAATGTAATGTGGCAATATTGACTTAGCAGTATATTAAAAGTCAGATACTCCATAAATAACAAGTTAGCAATATCAGCAACAAAAATTAAATTCCTGTTTTGTCTTAGGGTGACATATGTAATAAAACAAAAAGAAGAGTGCATATTTTACAAGCCATATGCTTTCTAAAATGAAACATGCTTACTTGTAATCAATTTTGACATTATGAAGGAAGGTACAATTATCCGAAATCGTTATCTTTGTTTATATTATACAAGCTCCAAGGCTTCATCTTATTGCATGTGTGCTAAGTCGCTTCAGTTGTGTCTGACTCCTTGTGATGCTGTGGACTGTAGCCCCCAGGCTTCTCTGCCCACGGGTTTCTCCAGGCAAGAATATTGGAGTGGGTTGCCATTTGTGTTACTCGATGGCAAATGGTGGCATTAGCAAGACTCTGAACTAGACACCTTCAACGTGTGCTTGATTCTGTAGCTCTCATGACATCCCATTATCACGGCAAGTTCAACATTGCACAGACTTCATGAGTTTCTGCTTAGTGTTTAATCAGAATAATCCAGGAAGAGAAAGTGGCAGTTCTGCATCCACCATGGCTTAGACTTGAGCATAGGCATCTTATTTTGCCCAAAATGGAAACATGGCCTCGATGGAAAACAAGATGCTTTATTAAAACTAATAAGCATAAAGCTATTTTGCTTAAACATCTTGGTTAAGCTAAAAGAGTTAGAAAGGTATCAATCTTAGGGAAGAGAGAAACCTTAGGTGCAATTTGGCCCTTCACACTAAAAAGGTTGCTATTATTGCTAGATTTCCCTGCTTTACTTTCTTACTTTATGGTTTCAAAGACAAAAAACTCTGATCTTTTTTGCCTCCCCATTTTATGTGTGAAGTAAAACTTCAGGGTTGTATTTAATTTCACTGTGATTTCTTATAATGTAATTAATGCTGCATCCTTAGCCTCCTTCTCAACTCCAAGAGACCTCTACTGCCTAGGAAGTCCCTGGCTCAACTTCTTGAAGAACAACCTGGGTGAAAAAGTAAAGCAGGGTTGACTCTTTAGCACTGCTTTGTAGTACTGGCTTTCTTTCTTCTGTTGACAGATGAGAAAGAGCTTAAAATTATACAGGTGAGATATACCTAATGTCTATTCACATATCGGAGCACATATAAATGTGGGTTTGATCCCTTGGTCGAGAAGATCCCCTGGAGGAGGGCACGGCAACCCACTCTAGTATTCTTGCCTGGAGAATCCCATGGACAGAGGAGCCTGGTGGGCTATGGTCCATAGGGTTGTAAAGAGTCAGACATGACTGAGCAACTCAGCCCACAGCTTGCAGGTGAGGTATACCTAATATCTGTTCGCATATCTGAGCACATATAAAGATGTCTGCTTTTTTTTGAGTTAGAAGGGAATAATTTTGAACTTTTCCTTTTAAAAAGAGCAGAAAACTCTCTAATGTGTTTATAATTAAAAGATGCAATAGCTTATTATTTCCTGACTCTCTTTGTTTTTCATGACTGTTGAAGTAGTACTGGGTTACATACACTAACACACTCATGTAGTATTTTTAGACACGGTGCTATGGATTTGTATATGTTTCTTATATCACTTAATCCTAACAATAATCCTCAGAGGTCAGTACTATCACCAGGAGATAAATGTGATTTGTCTAATATTTTAAAGCGTGTTATGATGGTTGAAAGATTAGAGCTCATAGATTGACACATACACTATTGGTACAATGTTAAAATAGATAACTAGTGAGAGCCTGTATCACACAGGGATCTCTACTTAGTGCTGTGTGTGACCTAAATGGGAAGGATATCCAAACCAAGATGGAATATACACATACATATAACGGGATATGTGTATACATACAGCTGATTCACTTTGCTCTATGGTAGAAACTAACACATTGTAAAGCAACCATACTCCAATAAAAATTAAAAAAGAAAATGAATTATAACTCAGGTCTGCTTGTATCAATCAGGGTCCAATTAGAAAATAAAACTACACGGCGATTTGAGCAGGAAATGTTTAACGTAAAGAATTATTAACTCTGATGGAGATTAGGGACACTGAGATAGACTGTGGGCGTGTGCTAAGTTGCTTCAGTCGTGTCCAGGTCTTTGTGACTCCATGGGCTGTAGCCCACCAGGCTCCTCTGTCCATGGGATTCTCCAGGCAAGAATCCTGGAATGAGTTGCTGTGCCCTCCTCCAGGGGATCTTCCCGACCCAGGGATCAAACCCACATCTCTTATGTCTCCGGCATTGGCAGGCAGATTCTTTACTACTAGTGCCACCTGGGAAGCCCAAGATGGGCTATTAAGGGCAAAAGGATCCTTAAAGAATTGAGAAAACATAGAGAACAGACTTATGGACATGGGGACGGGGCGGGGGGCGGGGCGGGGAGAAGAGGGTGAGATGTAGAGAGAATAACATGGAAACATATACATCACCATATGTGAAATAAAATAGTTAACCGATGGGAATTGCTGTATGACTCAGGGAACTCAAACTGGGGCTCTGTAACAACCTAGCGGGGTGGCTGGGATGGGAGATGGGGAAGAAGTTCAAGAGGAGTGGAGATAGGTATACCTATGGCTGAGTCATGTTGATGTTTGACAGAAAACAACACAATATTGTGGAGCAATTATCCTGCAGTTAAAAATAAATAAATTTAATTATAAAGTATTGAGAAGAGGAGTCACACTGTCAGTCTGAGGATAGAGCACTTGAGGAAAGAACAAATTTTAAACACTGCCCCTTACCGTATTTCTCCCTGTAACTTGGATCCAGCTTTTCTTGGAGAGGACACAGCTGTGACCCAGTAAATAGAGACACTCACGAATGTAGCATGCTAGTGTAGTTCCCAGGGAAGATACTTACTGGGGTTCTGGGGAAGCTGTTTTCAGGCAAGTGTCTCAGTGTGGAAACCATTCAAGGGAAGGTGGTGCCACAAGGAACGTGCCCACAAGCTCCCGGTGTGTGTGTCTCAGGAGCCCTGTGAGGTACCAGCTAGCATGGCCCAGAAAACCCTGCACTGTGGGTCACTATTTATTGTAGGAGAAAATCCCCCAGAACCAGGAAGAACCCCTTTATTCACTAGTTCCCTAGATTGCCTTCTATCAAGGATGTTTAAAATTTTGCCAGATGGCAAGGGGAAAATATTCTAGTCTCACAAATAGGACAGTGAAGATGGATTTTGGGTGAGGCAATAGATGGGGCTTCCCTGGTGGTGCTAGCGGTAAAGAACCCGCATGTCAATGCAGGAGATGTAAGAGACACGGGTTCAGTCCTGGGTTAGGAAGAGCTCCTGGAGAAGGGCATGACAACCCACTCCGGTACTCTTGACTGGAGGATCCCAGGGACAGAGGGACCTGGCGGACTACAGTCCATATGGTTGCAAAGAGTTGGACATGGTTGAAGCCACTTAGCATGTAAAAGATACCTGGCACAGTGTCTACCAACAAATCTACTTTCTTATTCATTTACTCATTATATTGTACTGCCTTATACTTACTGTACTACAAAATATGATATTAAAAAAATAAAGAGAAAAAGGAAGGAAGGTAGTTGGGAAAAAAAGAAAAAAATGCAACAGGATTATAAATGAAGATTTATATTAGTATCTTTTCTTTGAAATGTTTCTAGGTAGAATTTCTTTGAATTAATTTCTCAGTAGACTGCCTCATTGAATTTTAGGACATTGGGTTATCAACCAAAAACTGAAAACACAAACTGAAGGCCCAAGGGCCATAACCAGTGATTTTTCACTCCACAATTCAAATTATTCATTAATCACAGCTTTCTCATCTACTAGTCGTTGTTATTTAGTCTCTAAGTTGTGTCCAACTCTTTTTGACCCTATGAACTGCAGTTACCAGGCTTTCCTGTCCTTCACTGTCTCCTGAAATTTGCTCAGACTCATGTCCATTGAGTCAGTGATGGCTATCTAACCATCTCATCCGCTGCCATGCCCTTCTCCTCCTGCCCTCAATCTTTCCAAGCGTCAGGGTCTTTTCCAACTAGTCAGCTCTTTGCATCAGGTGGCGAAAGTATTGGAGCTTCAGGTTCAGCATCAGTCCTTCCGATGAATATTCAGGGTTGATTTCCTTTAGTATTGACTGGTTGGATCTCCTTACAGTCCAGGGGGCTCTCAAGCATCTTCTCCAGCACCACAACTTGAAAGCTAGTTAATGCAGGTCATATTCACTTGACAAACATTTGTTTGCAAATGAGAGCTTCTCCTGAGTTCAGTCGCTCAGTCGTGACCGACTCTTTGCAACCCCATGAACTGCAGAACACCAGGCTTCCCTGTCCATCACCAACTCCCGGAGCTTACTCAAACTCACGTCCATCACATCGCTGATGCCATCCAACCATCTCATCTTCTGTCGTCCCCTTTTCCTCCCGTCTTCTATCTTTCCCAGCATCAGGTCTTTTCAAATGAGTCAGTTCTTTGCATCAGGTGGCCAAAGTATAGCCAAAGCATCTACTCAGATAATCCAAATCCTAATTGCATCAGTTGCAGACTCTAAGATTTAGGCAAGTTATTTAATTTCTTTGGGCCTCAAATTCCTCATGTAAAATGAAGATAGTAACAGTATTGGCCTTGCAGGTGTGCTGTGAAAATTAAATGTGTTAATATTCAAAAGCACTTGGGGCTGTTTCTTACATATAGTAAGTGTTATATAAATACTTGTATAGGTGATGTTACATTTTCTTAAAGACCATAGCCTAAGAATATTGATTCAGTTCAGTTCAGTTCAGTCGCTCAGTCGTGTCCGACTCTTTGCGACCCCATGAATCGCAGGATGCCAGGCCTCCCTGTCCATCACCAAGTCCTGGAGTTCACTCAGACTCACATCCATCGAGTCAGTGATGCCATCCAGCCATCTCATCCTCTGTCGTCCCCTTCTCCTCCTGCCCCCAATCCCTCCCAGTATCAGAGTCTTTTCCAATGAGTCAACTCTTCGCATGAGGTGGCCAAAGTACTGGAGTTTCAGCTTTAGCATCATTCCTTCCAAAGAAATCCCAGGGCTGATCTCCCCAGAATGGACTGGTTGGATCTCCTTGCTGTCCAAGGGACTCTCAAGAGTCTTCTCCAACAC
>NW_011494718.1:7542767-7599679 GCF_000754665.1 Bison bison bison
TCTTCTCCAACACCACAGTTCAAATGCATCAATTCTTCGGCGCTCAGCCTTCTTCACAGTCCAACTGTCACATCCATACATGGCCACAGGAAAAACCATAGCCTTGACTAGATGGACCTTTGTTGGCAAAGTAATGTCTCTGCTTTTGAATATGCTGTCTAGGTTGGTCATAACTTTCCTTCCAAGGAGTAAGCGTCTTTTAATTTCATGGCTGCAGTCACCATCTGCAGTGATTTTGGAGCCCAAAAAAATAAAGTCTGATACTGTTTCCACTGTTTCTCCATCTGTTTCCCATTGATTCAGTAGTTGTAGTTTATGGAGGAGAAGGAAATGGCAACCCACTCCAGTGTTCTTGCCTGAAGAATCCCAGGGACCGGGGAGTCTGGTGGGCTGCCGTCTATGGGGTCACACAGACTTGGACACGACTGAAGTGACTTAGCAGCAGCAGTTTATGGAACTCTATATTTACTCAATATTTTTCTCAGATTATTGTTTAATGGCAATTAAAATATGATTATGTTATAGTATATATTATATGAATGCTATTAGTTGGTTATCTTACTTTTTTTCAAAGCTATTAACGGCACTGCTTTAGACTGATAGTGTTAGAGAATTCTACTTGTAAGCCTTTACTCCTTAATTTTTGCTAGGAATTATCTGAAAGACCAGATTTTTGGTAAAGTATTTTGGCTAAAGAGAACTATGTTGTCTAACTATGTTCAATAACCATTAGCATTCAAATGTTTCAATAGTTTTTAATTTTCATCCCTAAAAGAAAGGGATATGAAATTTTGCAAAAGGTCTAAAATTAAAAAAGAATGTTGTTTTTTATTCTTTTTACAGAAGACCGTGAAAAATACTCTGATATCATCAAGAAGCACAGTGCAATTGAAATGTTATTTACACTCTACCCTCCTCAAGGTGCCCATGTGTCTACTAATTTGAGGCTTAGGTCAACTTGGCTGAGACCCATAGTAAATGGGGAAGAAGGATATAAGTATATAGGTAAGATTCTGAACCTTATTATTTCTTTTTATAAATAAGGAAGAGACTTGTACTTTATATAATTCTTATTCATCACCTAGATGATATGGGATGGTACATTGGCCTTATAGAATATTCCCTTTTGTTTCTAAATATTATACTTGCAGTTTAAAAAGTGGCTGTTTTCTATTTTGGTGACTCCATTAGAATAGTGGGAATACTGTGTTAATCCATTCACCGGATGATGGTTATTTGTTTGTTTATTTGTTTTTAATGTGCTTCTACAAGGAATTCTGTTACACACATTCATGTACAGGGCTGTGTATAGACATATGTTTGCATTTCTCTTGTCTAAACTTATTTCCAAAGTGGTTATGCCATTTCATATTTCCTATCAGTAGCAATAAGAGAGTGGCTTTTGCTCCATAGATGTATCACTACTCACTATAATCGGTATTTTAATTTTAGCCATTCTAAGTGATATGAATTGGTACTCCACTGTGGTTTTAGTTTGTAGTTCTCTAATAGACAGTGATTCAATGTCATGGCCAAGGAGCTTGCATAACTCCATGAAACTATGAGCCATGCCATGCAGGGCCACCTAAGATGACAGGTCATAGTGGAGAGTTCTGACCAAACATGGTCCATTGGAGGAGGGAATGGCAGATCACTCCAGTATTCTTGCCACCAGAATCCCGTGAACAGTATGATAAGGCAAAGAGATATGACACTCATCATTTAGGAAGATGAGCACCCCAGGCTGGAGTCCAATATACCACTGGGGAGGAGCAGAGGGCAATTGCTAATAGCTCCAGAAACAGTGAAAGGGCTGGGCCAAAGCAGAAACAGCGCTCATTTGTGGATGTGTCTGGTGGTGAAAGTAAAGTCTGATGCTGTAAAGAACAATATTGCCTAGGAACCTGGAACATTCATTGGTCCATGAATCAAGGTAAATTGGCCAAGTCAAGCAGGAGATGGCAAGAGTGAGCACTGACATCTTAGGAAACAGTGAACTAAAATGGAAGGGAATGGGTTTAAAACTCAATATTCAAAACAACTTCATGGCAAGTAGGCAAAAAGTGGAAGCGGTGACAGATTTTATTTTCTTGGGCTCCAAAATCACTGCAGACAGTGACTGCAGCCATGAAATTAAAAGACACTTGCTTCTTGGAAGGAAAGCTGTGAAAAACCTAGATAGTGTATTAAAAAGCAGAGACATCACTTTGCCATCAAAGACCCATATAGTCAAAGCTATGGTTTTCCAATAGTCATGTATGAACGTGAGAGTTTGACTATAAAGAATGCTGAGCACCAAAGAATTGTGCCTTCAAATTGTGGTGCTAAAGAAAACCCTTGAGATTCCCTTGGACAGCAAGATCAAATCAGTCAATCATAAAGTAAGTCAACCCTGAATATTCACTGGAAGGACTGATGCCAAGCTCCAATACTTTGGCCACATGGTGTGAAGAGCTGACTCATTGGAAAAGACCCTGATGCTGGGAAAGATTGAAGGCAGGAGGAGAAGGGGATGACAGAGGATGAGATGGTTGGGTGGCATCACCGACTCAATGGACATGAGTTTGAGTAAGCTCCAGGAGATGGTGATAGACAGGGAGGCCTGGCGTGCTGCAGTCCATGGGGTCACAAAGAGTCAGGCACGACTTAGCGACTGAACAACAGCAACAAGTAGACAACGATATTCAGCGTATTTTCATGTATTTGTCATTTTTGTATCTTCCTTGGTGTGCTTGTTAAAACTTTTTGCCATATTTATATTTTTGCTATTGTTCTTAATTGTTGCAAGACGTTTCAATATTCTGAATATAAACTCTTTAACATTCATATGCTTTGTAATATTTTCTCTCAGTCTGTGACTTGTTGTTTTTCTTTCTCTTTCTCTTTCTTCTGAACAGCAGAGGATTTTACTTGTGATAAAGTCAAGTTTATCACAATTATGGCTGATGCTTTTACTGTCGTATTCAAGAAATATTAGTTAGACCTTTGGTCAAAAGATTTTCTTCTAGAAACTTTATAGTTTTAAATTTTATATTTCAATGTATGGTTTTTTGAATTATATTTTATACATGACTCAAGGTATCTAACATATTGATATTCAAATGTGCTAGCACTGCTTGTAGAAAAGACTATCCTTCTGTGAATTAACTTTGTATTTTGGGAAACCAAATAAACCAAAGAAAATATATAGATGCAAATAAGCATGTTAAAAGATAACCAGAATCATTAATCAATAGGAAAATACGTATAAAAGCCAAAATGTCATAGTACCACTCATTTATTAAAATGCCTAAAATAAAATTTAAAACTCTGATAATTCCAAATCTAGCAAGAATGTGGAATAACTGGCACATTCATACATTGCTAGTGGAAATGCTAAATTGTACAATGAGTTTCTAAAGATTTTGATACTTTCTTACAATTAATATGCTCTAACCATAAAACCTAGCTGTCCTAAACAAAGGTAATTATGCAAGAGGAATGAAAGTATTTGTTCACATGAAAACCTATAATGAATATATGTAGCTGATTAGTCATAATTGCCAAGAGCTGGAAGAACACAAATGTTCCTCAGCTAGTGAATGAATAATCAAAATTTGTTAACATATATACAATGAAGTACTATCAAGCAATAAAAAGAAATGAGCTATTGATTCAATAACATGGATTAATTTTAAATGCATCATGTTAAGTGAAAGAAGCCAGACTCAAAGGCTATGTGTGTGCATGTGGCTAAGTCGCTTGAGTTGGGTCTGACTCTTTGTGACACTATAGACCATGGCTTGCCAGGTTCCTCTGATCATGGTATTCTCTAGGCAAGAACACTAGAGTGGGTTGCCATGGCCTCCTCCTGGGGATCTTGCCAACCCAGGGATCCAGCCCATGTCTCTTAGGTCTCCTGCATTGGCAGGCGGGTTCTTTACCTCTAGGCTCACCTGGGAAGCCCGTTGATGCTTACATTTAATAAGCAACATGACTGAATCTCAAATGAGTTATGCTGAAAAAAGTCAGACAAAAAAGAGTACAAGAGTATGATTCTGTTTATATAAAAGTCTAGAAGTTGCAAATAAACTAGGCCCATGACAGAATCAGATCTGTGGTTACCTGGAATGGGTGTGGGAAATGAAGTGAGACCTGATGGATTACAATAGAGAATGGAAATGTTTATTAAGTTGACTGTGGTTATGGGGGATGGTCCCATGGGTGTAAACATATGTCAAAATTTGTCAAATTATACACTTTCAGTATGTGTAGTTTTTCATTTACATGTCAATGAAGCTATAAAAATAAAGTTGAAAGCATAAATTTAAAGAACCAAAATAGTGAAATTGGTATTTTGGGAATTATTAAAACCAGTATGTTAGAGATAGCTACAGAGAGTCACAAATTAAATGCGGTCTCGTTTGGCTTGTGCATATAAAGGTGTATTTAAGTGCTCAGTTCTAAAAGATAGCCTGGAGAAAGAAGAGGAAACAAAAGAAAGAAAATTACGAAAAAGAAAGTTGAGGCTTTAGGTTCTATGAGATGAACTAAGATCCTGATTGCAATTTATTTTCTCTTCGCATTTTCCCTCTTGAAAATTAGCCTATCATTCTAAAAAATTTGCATCATTGTTTAGAGCTAGCCTATCATTCTAAAAGATTTGTGTTCATTGTTTAGAGTCCATTTGTGAACATTTGGTCCAAATAGACAGAAAGGAGATATGCAAGTGGCCTTATAAGTTGAAGACTCCATCTTCTGAAGTTTTGTGCTGTCTTTGCCCTTTTTAGTAAGTGGCCAGGGCCTTGTATCTTTTAAAATTACAGTTGTTATTAAATTGATTGACAGTAGAGTTTACAGCATTTGCCTTGAAAAAGATTAGTCTATTACAGAAGGGCCTTCTAAACTCAGTAACTCCTTGACTATAAACATTTTAGGGAAGATAACTCTGGGAATTTATTACATTTTTCAACATTAATACTCCACAATGTAGCACTCCTGTTTATCGTTTTCACTCTGTAGATTTAGAGATGTATCATCAGCAAGAACTGAGGAGCAGTTAATAGAGTTACTGAATGCTCTATAAATGGCATGGGCTGCTAACAAATTATGTAATATAAAGATCACACATACTCTAAAAATATTTGGTATTTCCATATTTTACATCCCAGAATTCCTAGCACAGTAGCTTGAATGTAACTGGAATGCTGCATAAGTCATGATTTCAAATTGCTTAATATGCACAAATTATTTCTTCTGAATCATAATTTTATAGTCTTACAACATCAATGAATAAAAAAAAGTCTAAAATTTTTTTCAGGAGCGTATGTCTTCTTGTCAAACTTGTTTTCAGAAAGCTTATTTTGGAAGGCTAGTCTTTTAACATGCTTTTGATTGTATTTCCTTATGAGTTGTCTGTCCTTGAGCTCACTTGACCTTCTGGCCTGTCACAGATACACTGAACTTGTTCCTCTCCTTCATTAAGTTTCTGTGACTTTGGTGAATGTCCAACTTGGAAGCTGTAGGTTACATTAAGGAACTTGTGGAATTTTAATGGGAATACCTTAAAAGGGGTAGTTCAGCCATTGTCTTTCAAGGAAATAATTTAGGGAATACAAATGAATGATTAAGCTACTTTCTCAAGCCAATGGTCCATTCTTAACTGAAATCATATTGTTATATTAATGTAAGATTTCTAATTAGTTCAGATTCCAAGTAATGAGCAAAGACCTCTACTTCTACTCCTATTTCACACAGCATTTTGAGCCCTTCGTGCTGTAAATTTTACTTACCTTGATAACATATAGATATTTAAGTTTTATAAGTACTAATGGAAACTGACTTCCTGGCTGAATCGCTAATATTATCCCATTATGAGAACAAGGTATCTTTTTATGTCCTTCAGTTTATTCCACAGCCTTCAGGCAAGATCTAATGTACATTAGCCAAATGAGAATCTTTCCTATCTTTTAAAGACTGTGGCAATTACTCAGTTGTCCTTGACAGTCAAGTCTGGTTTTTGATGATCTTCTCAGAATTGTCTACATTGCAACGTAAGACTTTCTTTTCTTACATCCCTTATTGCAGTTGTAACTATTTCACTCTCCACAAAATAGATGCTATGCCTGCATGTTAAGACTTTTTCTTTGTTCTAAAAAATATTCTTTTTAAAATACTGTTCCTCAGAAGCTCTCCTTCTGATCCGTAATGTCTTTTGGCACTTCTCTCTAAACATTTCCCACATTTTCTCATTTGTTTTAAATGATGGAACTCAGACTAAGATTTAATAATCCAATAAATCTGATTTATTGTGAATCTTTTCACTGTTTTAGACTTTTAAAATACATATCTCAGCATTTACTTGGATTTCTAATAGTCATTTTTAATCTCCTTTTTACGGCATATTTTCTTGTAACTATTAGACATATGTAATTTATTTTGCCTTCTTAAATTTTGTACCCTCACTTGTCCTGATTTCACTTAACTTATTTAGAATATGGACATTTATTGCTCTTTTCAAAACTCAGTTGAGTGTTGGGCAGTAGCCAGTGAGGAATTGTGGTCTATGTGCATAGAGTAGCACGGAGGTGAAACCTCCAGTACCATTCTACTTCTGCAAGGTTGATTGCAGCTCCAGTGATAGCTCGACTGTAACTTCATGAGAAACCCTGGCCTGATCCACCCAGAAAGCCCACTCCAGATTCCTGACTCACTGTGTGAGTCTGTTGCTTTAAGCTTCTAGTTTGGGGGAAATTTGTTACAGAGCATACAAGTCAGTGATTTAGTAGTTTTTAACAGTGGAAGCAAAATGACATAGGATTGAGTGTGGCTCCTCAGGAAAGACTGGGTTGCTGATTGGCCTTCAGAGAACGTATTACTAGAGTGAAACTTCTGTTCTTTGCTTAACTATCAAAAGTAGAACCTCTCACTGATTGGTTTCAGAAGTGTGTTTACTGAGGTGAATTTCCACTGGCTGATAAAACAGGTTTAATATTGGTTCTGGGGGTTGCTTGTCATCATGGCTGCATGCTTAGTCACTCAGTCCTATACACTCCATTGCAACCCTTTGGACTGTAGCCCACCAGATTTCTCTGTTCATGGGATCTTTCAGCAAGAATACTAAAGTGGGTTGTCATTTCCTCCTCCAGGGTCTCTTCCCTACCCAGGGATTGAACCCGCATCTCCTGTGTCTCCTGCACTGCAGGCAGATTCTTTACCTACTGAGCCATCAGCATGGCTATAGAACTGTAACTTCTTCGTTAAAAAGGTATAAAAAGTTCTAGTATTAACTTGGTACATAGATGTAGAACTGTTGAAAGTAAAAATGTTGGTTGCTCAATCATGTCCAACTCTTTGCAACCCCATGGACTGTAGCCCACCAGGCTCCTCTGTCCATAGAATTCTCTAGGCAAGAATACTGCAGTGGTTAACCATTCCCTTCTCCGTGGGCATCTTCCCAACCCAGGGATTGAACCTGGGTCTCCTGCATGGCAGGCAGATTCTTTACCATCTGAGCTACCAGGGAAGCAATATTGTGGGGAAAATTTATTCTCAGCATAGGCGCAGAAAGAAACAAAGGTACATGGCAGTTGACTTACTGGAAGCAATTAAGCATAATTATGAACCTAGGATATATCTTGTCACCCTGCTTATTTAACTTATATGCAGAGTACATCATGCAAAATGCCAGGCTGGATGATGCACAAACTGGAATCAAGATTGCAGGGAGAAATATCAATAACCTCAGATATGCAGATGACACCACCCTTATGGTAGAAAGTGAAGAGGAACTAAAGAGCCTCTGGATGAAAGTGAAAGAGGAGAGTAAAAAAGATGGCTTAAAACTCAACATTTAAAAAACTAAGATCATGGTATCTGGTCGCATCACTTCATGATAAATAGATGGGAAAACAGTGGAAACAGTGTCAGACTTTATTTTTTTGGTCTCCAAAATCACTGAAGATGGTGACTGCAGTCATGAAATTAAAAGACACTTGCTCCTTGGAAGAAGTTCAGTTCAGTTGCTCAGTTGTGTCTGACTCTTTTGCAACCCCACGGACTGCAGCATGCCAAGCTTCCCTGTCCATCACCAATTCTCAGAGCTTGCCCAAACTCATGTCCATCAAGTCAGTGATGCCATTCAACCATCTCATCCTCTGTTATCTCCTTCTCATCCTGCGTTCAATCTTTCCCAGCATCAGGGTCTTTCCCAATGAGTCAGCTCTTCACGTCAGGTGACCAAAGTATTGGAGCTTCAGCTTCAGCTTCAGCATCAGTCCCTCCAGTGAATACTCAGGACTGATTTCCTTTAGGATTGACTGGTTTGATCTCCTTGCAGTTCAATGGACTCTCAAGTCTTCTCCAATACCACAGTTCAAAAGCATCAATTCTTTGGTGCTCAGCTTCCTTTATGGTCCAACATTCACATCCATACAAGACTACTGGAAAAACCCTAGCTTTGACTATACAGACCTTTGATGGTAAAGTAATGTTTGTTTTTGCTGACTGTATAGAACTTCTCCATCTTCAGCTGCAAAGAATATAATCAATCTGGTTTCGATATTGACCATTTGGCAATGTCCATGTGTAGAGTCATCTCTTGTATTGTTGGAAGAGGGTGTTTGCCGTAATCAGTGCATTTTCTTGGCAAAACTCTGTTAGCTTTTGCCCTGCTTCATTATGGACTCTAAGGAAGGCCAAACTTACCTGTTACTCTAGGAATCTCTTGACTGCCTACTTATGCATTCCAGTCCCACATGATGAAATGGACATATTATTTTGGGTTAGTTATAGAAGGTCTTGTAGGTCTTCATAGAACTGTTCAACTTCAGCTTCTTTCGCATTAGTGGTTGGAGCATAGACTTGGATTACTACGATTTTGAATGTTTTGCCTTGGAAATGAACAGAGATCATTCTGTTATTTTTTAGATTGCCCCCCAAGTAATGCATTTCGGACTCTTTTGTTGACTATGAGGGCCACTCCATTTCTTCTAAGGGATTCTTTCCCACACTAGTGGATATAATGATCATCTGAATTAAATTTGCTAATTCCTGTCCATTTTAGTTCACTGATTCCTAATATGTCGATGTTCACTGTTGCTATTTCGTATTTGATCATTTCCTTGGAAGAAAATCTAGATAACATATTGACAAATCTAGATCACATATTAAAGAGCAGAGACATTACTTTGCCAACAAAGATCCATATATTCAAAGTTGTGGTTTTTTTCCAGTAGTCATGTATGGATGTGAGAGTTGGACCATAAAGAAAGCTGACTGCCAAAGAATTGATGCTTTTGAACGCTGGTGTTGGAGAAGACTCTTAAAAGACAATGACTCTATCTGACAGTATTAGAGATGATTTTATAAAGATGGTGATATATTAGTTTATTCTTATAGAATAGGTTACAGTTACTAAATACAGAATAGAAGAAAGTGTAAGGCAACAGGGAGAGCATGAAGGAGTCCGGATGTTGGAACTAACTTTAAGTTCTTTTTTACTGAATTCTTATAAGACTATTTTTTCCCTACTGGGATATAATTGGCAAATAATATTATATTAGTCTCAGGAGTATAATATAATGATTTGATATTTTATTATATATATTGTGAAAAGATTGACACAATTAATCTAGTTATTGTGATAACATAGTTACAAATTTTTTTTCTTGTGACAAGAACTTTTAAGATCTACCCTCTTAATAAGTGTCAAATGTATATTATGGTATTATTAAGAATAATCTCCAAACTCTACATTACATCCCCATGATTTATTTTATAACTAGAAATTTGTACCTTTGATTACCTTCTCCCATTTACCCACCTCCCTACCTCTGGCAAACACCAATCTATTCTCTTTATCTATGAATTCAGTGTTTTCTGTGATTGTTTGATTCCATATATAAGTGTAATCCTATGATATTTGTCATTTTCTGTCTGATTTATGTCACTCCCTCTCAGTATTATGACCTCATGGTACAACCATATTGTTGCAAATGGCAAAATTCCCTTTGCTTTATAGCTGAATAATATTGGCTCAGATGGCAAAGAATCTGCCTGCAAAGCAGGAGACCTGGATTCAATTCCTGGGTTGGAAAGATACCCTGAAGAAGGGAATGGTTAATCACTCCAATGTTCTTGCCTAGAGAATTCCATGGACAGAGGAGCCTGGTGAGCTACAGTCCGTGGGGTCACAAAGAGTTGGATATGATGGAGCACACGCACAATATTCTCTTGTATGAAATTTTTTATCCCTATATCCATTGATGGGCATATGGGTATTTCCATGTCTTAGCTATTGCAAATAGTACTGCAGGGAATATGGGGGTACCCATATTTTTGAGTTAGTATTTTTTTCCCTCAGATAAATACCAAGCTGTGGAATTTCTAGACTTTGATTCTATTTTTAACTTTTTCAGGAACCTTCATATCTTTTTCTCTGGTAGTGCTATTAGCTGTTGAGAGCATATTCCTTATTTCCACACTAAAATTCTTTATCACATAGTAAGCATTTATGCGTAACTGTTTGTTCTATAAATGTATGTGCAAAGTATTACTATAGCAGTTGACTCATTTTTTCATCTTTTACTTATCAACATACCTTTGTTTTGGGATCTTCCCTGGTGGCTCAGACGGTAAAGCATCTGCCTACAGTGCGGGAGACCTGGGTTCAATCCCTGGGATGGGAAGATCCCCTGGAAAAGGAGATGGCAAACCATTCCAGAACTCTTGCCTAGAAAACCCCGTGGACAGAGGAGCCTGGTAGGCTACAGTCCATGAGATCGCAAAGACTCCGGCACGACTGAGCGACTTCACTTTCACTTTCATACCTTTTGTTTACTCTCTCTGGATTCATTCAGAGAGTACCATGATATGGATGTAATGTGGTATGGCACTGTTCTTTAATATTTAACATTTTTCATTTAATAAAATATAATTTAACCAGAATGGAGGCAGAAATCCAAGATAATAAGAGCCTCTTCAGTCCCTCCACAAATCTTCATTGAGTACCTTGTGTTCAATACTCTGTGATAAATTTGAGGATGTTTCAAAAGTAAATAGACTATCTTCCTCTTGTGTGTTTATGATTTATGCTGGGGAAATGATCCATATACATAAGTAACTACAATAGAAGATATGAAGTGGTGAGCGGTGTAAAACAAGCACGTGCTGAGTTCTCAGTTGCTCTGCTAAGCAGTCTTGAGAGGAGGACATAGAAGGGGCTTTTCAAGTGAGAGGAGCCTGAGCTCTTCTGAGTGTCTGAAGTGCAGACAGACACTTCTGACATCTTTTGAGAACTGTGAGGATGCCTCTAAAGTTATGACATGCTCACATTCACAATACATATAGCCAGTCCTTCTAAAATAACAATAATTAAAAACAGTACACTCATTGAATTCAGAGAAAGACAGATATCATGTGATATCATTTATACATGGAATCTAAAAAAAAAAAGATACAAATGAACTTACTTACAAAACCAGAATAGACTCACAGACATAGAAAACACACTTAAAGTTACCAAAGGGGATGGGGGGAGGGGGTAAATTAGGAGGTAGGAGTTAACATATACACATTATTATATATAAAATAGATAAATAACAAAGACCTACTGCATAGCACAGGGAACTATGTTCAATATTTTGTAATAACCTATAACGGAAAAGAATCTGAAAAAGAGTATATATGTATATATAACTGACAAATAAAACATTACCCTTGTTTACTAAGAAGTATGCACTGCTTCATTATATAGTGATCAACTTCAATGTACTAGACAATTATATTTTTATGTATAATCTGAACATAAAGATTTTTAGAAAATCTAAAGTTATAAAATAGGAAAATATTACTAAGAGTTCAGTTTCTTTAATATAGCAATTTTAATTACCTTGGCATATTTTTTTTTACAGCAATTTATAAAATTACTTGTAACTAGAATATTTTTGCCATCCCAGGTGGCGCAAGTGGTAAAGAATCCCCCTGCTGATGCAGAAGATGCCAGCCATGTAGTTTTGATCCCTGGGTTGGGAAGATCCCCTGGAGAAGGAAATGGCAACCCACTCCAGTATTCTTGCCTGGAAAATTCCTTGGACAGAGGAGCCTTGTGGGCTATAGTCTATGGATTCTCAAAGAGTCAAACAGGCTGAGCTTGCACCCACCACCACCACTTGTAAGGATAATGTTTAAGCCCTGGAAGTAACACTGTGTGTCCTGTTGCCCAATTCCCTTTCCATTGTTATCCGGAGTCATTTAGGAGGTATTAAGAATGTATCATTTGAATTGAGGATCTGAGGGTGCAGAGGCTAAACAGCCTGCTCAAGGTCATGACCTTAACTGTTACTGTGACAATGATGATGATTCAAGTTCAGAGTCGCATCGGGCGCATCCCCCCCCACCCCCACCACCACACACACATGCTTCCCAAACCACCCTGGCTTCTTATCAAAAGTAATTTTTCTGGATAAGTAGCATCTTATGGAAAAGCCCCAAGAAATGTTTTAGCCAATCCAATAGGTACCATTGTATCTGCCTTTGTACTAGTCTTATTTTCTTCTTTGTTTTCCTCAAGTTTTACAACTGGCTATTACTTTTATCCTTCTAATATTTTCTGAATCAAAAACCAAAAGGAATATACTCACTCCCCCTTTTGTTCTATCTTGCGAGTGGAGGTGAGGAGAGGCCTGGAGTCAAGGCAGTCTGGTCCTGCAGAAACTCATATTGCCTGTGGATAGGTTGGATTCCAACCTCTTTGGGGAGCTCTGACTGTGCATTTTTGGCCCCTTTGTATGTCGCTCTGCATGACTATTTTAAGCTCAATTGCTTTCCTTTTCCAACTACACATATTGAAGTGTAGGGAATAGTATTTCATCATGAAACTTCACATAAAACAAAAACTGATCCTTTCTAGGTGTAGATTTTGTTTAAGCTGAAAATCATTTCATATCCCTAGGAGACAATGATGACTTTTCTCCCCAAGACTGCAATATAATGAGGTAAAAATGTTTTCACAATACTTTGGAATTTTTATAATTGTCCTCTGTATTGTTTGACTGTCAGTTAAATTAGAACGTGTGATAATTGTAGGGAGCTGATAAGACTTTCTATTAAAGGTATGTCATTATGTTAATCCTGGTTCAAATATAGTTTGCTCAAATTTTATTTTGATTATATAATATTAGAATAAATTAACCTGTTAAATAAGATTACTCTAGAGGGCATAGCACATTTTAAATGTCTTTAAAGTTAACCTCAATTTAAACAAGTATATAAATCATGTGCCACTAAATCTACAGTTGCGTTTCCTCTTCAAAGCCTTCATAATGTTGAGAATAGATATTTCTATACAAATGTAGATTTTTTAAAACTTAAAATCAACCAATGAACAAGATTATTTAGCTTTTAATTCTTTGTATATTGTGGGAAAATAGTGAATGATACTGGAGAAGGCAATGGCACCCCACTCCAGTGTTCTTGCCTGGAGAATCCCAGGGACGGGGGAGCCTGGTGGGCTGCCGTCTATGGGGTCGCACAGAGTCGGACACGGCTGAAGTGACTAAGCAGCAGCAGCAGCAGCAGTGAATGATAAAGTTTTAAAAATTTAGACCTTCCCAGATTTTATTTGGTATGCAAACATCTACATTGACAGCTACTTGTTAACTTTATTTTGAAAACTAATTCCTGTGTCATGTTGCAAATAATATAGGTCTTCCAATGATTTGAACTGTAATTCCTTTATCTGTGAATGGGAAGGAATCGGTGATTATGACCACCAGACATAGCTTTCTAAACTTTCACATCCCGATTACATACTGTCCATTTTATGATGATATGGCCTGCTTTTTTTCAGAGTAAGTTGAACTATTTCAACTCACCTTATTTAAAAGAAACACTCAAAACTTCATCTATTTATATGTTCATGCATTGAGTAAATATTCTGAAGTTCATGCTGTGGTACTACATACCAGGAACCTGTCACAAAGTAGAGACATAAAAGGATCATGGAGCAAGATGAACATCGAGTCGAATTATTTCTAGTCAGTATAGTTGACTCCTGAGAGTCAACAGTAGATTCTCAGGACCTTTCAGCTAAAATATTGATTATGGTTTGGCACCATCAAACAAACATTTGTGCTTTTCATAATTATGTATATTAACCTCCACCTGATTGTTGAGTGTGCTCTTATTTGACATTTTAAGAATAAAATTTAAAGGCGGAAGAGGGAAGTGTATAGAAGGGATGAGAAGGAGATGAATTTTATAATAGATATTGCTCCTAGTTATTTTCATTTTTTTTCCTGTGCGTGTGTGTTAGCCTCTTAGTCATGTCTGACTCTTTGTGACTCCATGGACTGTAACTGGCCAGGCTCCTCTGTCTATGGAATTCTCCGGGCAAGAGTACTGGATTGAGTTGCCATTTCCTTCTCCAGGGGATCTTCCTGACCTAGGGACTGAACCCAGGTCTCCTGCATTGCAGGCAGATTCCTTACCATCTGAGCTATAGGGAAATCCCTCATTTTTTCCCCTAGTTATTTCCCAAAACATCACTACACCGCTATACACTGTGATAGGTATGGGCAGAAGTCAAGAGAACTATTTCTGTCTTTTTAAAGAAGTGCTTACATAATGTACAACCTATGTATCCAAGTAGTAAAACAGTTTTTTCACACTGTAGAACACAGCAAGTGTGCTCTTTAATATATGTTCACTGTTTAAGAAGAATCTGGTATTATGATTTGGATTTCTGGCTTTAAGTTTGAGGTTAATCAGAATTCTTTAAAGTCAAAACAAGTCAACATCTGTTTAATGAACTAGAACTGTCTCCAGATACTGTAATATTTGGAAATAAATAAAAATAATAATAATTACACTTCACATATATTGAATGCTTTCTATATGCAAAGGATTAAACAAAATGATTTATTTAAATAATCTTATTTAATCCTCTTAGAAACCCAGTAGGCCATATACCATAAGAACACTAAATCACAAAGAAGCAAATTCAGGATGGGGAACACATGTATACCTGTGGCAGATTCATTTTGATATTTGGCAAAACTAATACAATTATGTAAAGTTTAAAAATAAAATAAAATTAAAAAAAAATAAAATGCATAGCTAGAAAGTGGTAGAGTTGTGACATGAAACCACAGTGTTCTGATTTTTCAGCCCTTGGTTCCAAAATATTTCAAGAAAATGTAGGATCTCCAACACATAACCCATAAAAGTCGTAAATCAAAACAAAAGCTTCAAACAATAGTTCAAAAGAAAGGCCAACACATACACACAATTGTTTGGATGGTAACTAATATTGTAAATAGATATAATTTTTTATCGGTAATTTTATGTAAGAGTCAATAAATTCTTTTGGGGAGAGGGAGTGCAAAATTAGTTCTTATGGACTTACACCAATGATCAATGTTGCATTTTATTGCTTTTTTCCTAAAAAGGATGCCGGTAGTAGTAGTAGTAGCGTTAGTCGCTCAGTGGTGTCTGATTCTTTGCGACCCCATGGACTGTAGCCCACCAGACTCCTCTGTCCATGGGATTATAAAGACACGACTACTGGAATGGGTTTCATTCTCTTCTCCAAGGGATCTTTCCAACCTAGGGATCCAACCTGGGTCTCCTGCCTTGCAGGCAGATTCTTTACTGTCCAACCTACCAGGGAAGCCATTTGTTTATTACCAAAAACTGCTTACATTTAGAAAAGATGAAGAAGAAAATTTGCCCATTTACTCAACAGATATTTACAGAGTGATTGCGATCACCTATAAAATAGGCCCCAAGAGATAACTACCATTAACTTGCTGCTGTATTTTCTAATGTTCAGCTTTTTACAATACATAATTGTGATTACAGGGAATATAAAAGTTACACATACATACATGAACTTCTAAGTCAATTTTTCTGATTATAAAAATAATATATGCTCATTATGGAAAGTTTAGAAAAAGAAAGTAAAGTAACTTTTTTTTAAGTCCTTGGAATATTCATCTCCTCAAAATAATCTCTGTCACAATTTATATGTATCTCATGAATTGCACAATGAATTATAAGACATTTCACTTACTGTATAGGTTAATACTATTAAACACATCTACATGTATTGATTTTTATCACAGTGAACTCAAGAATATTCATATGTCTGAATGAAAAATGATAATGAAGAGAATGATGGAAAAATACCGTTAGCTTGGGAAAGTTTAGTCATCTTTCTTGATTGAGTAATTGAGTGATCTGGGCCATTCTACATTAGTCTAAAAGACACGGAAGAGCATCGATCACAATTCTCCATAAAGAAAACGGCCAATCTCCTTCTCTATGCTTCTCTGCTAACGTTAAATGGAAAAAATTAGCACTATTCCCATCGCAGTATCCAACTGTGTAAGTCGTTTAGCCAATAAAGAAGTTCTAGAAGATAACAGAGCCCATCATTGCTTTTGCTAGGCTCAATATATGTAGGTAATGACCCTCACTCATCCCGCAACCCCAAGTCACTGTTCATATACTCCTACAATCTTCAAGTTTGTGTTTCTGCACATTTAAGGTGCCTTCACTGAGAAACAAAGTGACAAAGGGAACAGGAAATTCTTGTCTAGCATTTGGCATCTGAACATATATATACACCCAGTACCTTGGAAGAGCCTAGCCTAAAGGGCGAATCACCGTAGAGGGGACAGCAAAGTGTGTCTCTCTCCTGTAGAGCAGAGAGGGGATGACTCGGTTGAGTCTAGTAGGTTTGGGGTACGAAACAATGATACACCCATGGAAAGTATCCACTGTAATGTATAGTGAATTACGTTCCCTATTAGTCACACTAGAAAACTGCTAAATTAGATTCCAGGGGACTTAATGACAGAAGGAGGCAACACTCAGAAATATCTTCAGCTAAGATCAATTCCAGTGTAACCAAAGAGCCCCAGAACAACTGGCTGCAGAGTGCTGAGCTCCACTGGAATGTAATTGCATTGCAGTTCTGATCTGACATGAGGTAATAAAAACCCACGTGCGAGGAGAGAAGCACTGAAATGCAAGTTTTAGAGAGAATTCTAAAAGATCTTAGCAGACATCAACCTGGCAATAAAAAACCCCATCTAAGTAATGGGTTAAAGATTGTGGCACAAGAAACACGATTCCTGAGACAGGGAAAACAGCAAAAGTGGAGCACCATGAAGGACAGAATGAAATCAGGCTCGCCTGTGTTCTGACAACACGAATTCAACAAGACCCCTGAGTTTGGGCTCCAAGCTGAATAAGGAAAAACCATAATTCATGACATTTCCATCCTTAAATTTGGTCTTAATTACTCCTTCTATTAAAGTCCATCTAAAAGATTTTGAAAATTATTTAAATCCTCACCCACCTGTGAAAGTCTATTCCCTCCATAAAGCTAGAAAGCATATGAAATCTCTGGTCAAAATCTTCTCCCTCGAAAGTATATAACAGCTCTTCATGTATCCTACATCTTTCAATGTATACAGATACAGCCAGAATAGCCCAGTGAGCCTCACCACCCGGCTTCCTCAACTATCAGCATTTTCGCAACATTCAGAACATTCCTTGCTCTCTTTACTTTCTTCACTCTTGTTCAATTCACATTATTTCTGGTCTGGACCAGTTAAAGTCTCTTAATAATCTTCTCCTTGCTCACCTTCCAGTCTATTTTCACACAAAGTCAAAAAGTAACTCAGATCTCACCACTCTCATGCCTAACATCTCTTATGCCTTCTCATTAAATTTTAAAGACCCCAAACACTCATCATGACCTGGAGAGCTTTCTGATCTCAGTTGAGGTGTCCCTAACCACCCCATCAAAAACATCTTGCCCCAGTCCCTGTCCCTCTCCTAGTACAACAAGCTGTGCTATTTTCATCATGGCTTTTATCACTATCTAAAATTCTATTATTTCTCCACTGATGCCCCAACTCACAGCTGGAGAACTTGTCTCCAGGACAGCTGGAATCTTGTCCGTGGGTTCACAGCTTTCTCCTCCACCTCTAGCCGAGTGGTTCTCAGCCCTGTTGGCACATTATAAGCACCTGGGCAGCACTGAATGATACAGTCTGGGGTGGGACCTAGACACTGTTTTTTTCAGACCCTCCCTCCACCCCAGGTGATTCTGGGGCCTACCAGGAACTAAGAAACACTGCCTTATGAAAATGCTTGGCACATACAAGATACTCAGTAACCTTTTAATTAAATGAATGAGGGCTTGGCTCCTACCTAAATTATATTTTAAATGCATTCCAAAAAAAAAATAATAAATACAGCAATAGATAATTTATCAGGAATATGTTATTCCTCTGAGTCTTCAGAATCACTTTGGTTCTGCAGTATATATTTTTAAGTCCATATTGGGAGAGAGAGGGAAAGAGAGACAGAGAAATTATGAATGAGGGTGAGGGAAGCATGGGTTGGTGCGGGGGAGTGAGAGAGAGGGAGAGAGAGAGATTGATGTGTTTCCTGTTTTCATCCTGAGTGAAGAAACGTTTTTCTTGTACTAGTGTTAACCACATGTTCATGGGTCTTAAGCATTCAGCCAGCTGATTAGGAGGCTAACCAGGGGCTTTCTTGGTGGCTCAGATGGTAAAGAATCTGCCCACAATGTAGAAGACCCAGGTTCAATCCCTGGGTCAGGAAGATCCCCTGGAGAAGGGAATGGCAACCCACTCCAGTATTCTTGCCTGGAAAATCCCATGGACAGAGGAGCCTGGTGGGTTAGTTACAGTCCACAGGGTTGCAAAGAGTTGGCTAACACTTTCACTTTCAAACTAACTACTAGCAGGCTTTTCCCCAGCCCGGGTCTTAATGCCCAGCTCTTTGAATAGATAAGTTTGGGAAAAGCTGCCTTTCATAAGTTACTATTAAAGTCTTACGCATCCAAGAATGGAAGATGCTAGCATTAATCCCTTCCCTGACTTTTTTTGTCCTGGCTTATGTGCAATCTGTGAATAGTTATAGAACGAACGTTGCTGTTAAGTTGGATAATTTAGAAAAGCATTCTGGCTGTGCTGATAAATCAGGAGCCACAAAACAGAGTAAGAGTCATTCAGCAAGGACAGGCCTCAAACTCCCTACCTCTTCCTTGTGGACGTTTGCAGCTGTTCTGTGGTTCACAAAAAACATTATAAAACTCGCTGACCACTGTCACTGTGATCTTTTCAATAATACTCAGGCAAGTATTAGATAGGTAGACAGATAGAGATAGACACAGATAGGCCTTTTTCCATCTAGCAGGGTAGAAAACTGAGCTTTAAGAAAGTCATATCTTGCCCAAGTAGCCACAGTCAGTTTATGGCAGGCTCTTTTTCATATGGTTGTATCATCAATTACAAAGAATGATGAGCAGGAAATGGTGATTGAACTTTCTTCACAAACCAATGCCTGCAATATAATTTTTCTAGGTAACCTCAAAACTTCAAGTGTTCAAGGCTGTCCTTTTCCAATGCATTTTAAAATAGGATGAAAATGTGGCATGATGGCATTTTAATTGAAGTTTGAAGTATCCATTTCTTTTTCCAACATAATTGACGTTTTTAGAAGTAGTGTAAAATGAATTTCTTTTCAACTGGATACAAATATTATAGAATATAAGTGGAAAATAAGAATTATAAAACAAAACATAGTTGAGTCTATGTTATAAAATATATTTTATTAGATTTAATGCAAATAATTTTCTCCATAAATCTACAAAATAAAAAAGTTTGTTTTAATATTTCTGATATTTGCAGTTTTTTCCCTATGAGATTTATTGTCCTATAGGAGCAATTTTCTATTTTGTTAAATTTTACATTTAAAACCTCAGATTATTATTTCATAAATGTGAGAATAAAATTCTTAGATAGGACTATTGATATGAGAAGTCATCAGTTTGTTAATATTTTGGATTATTTTTGATTTTATTATTGAGAAATATCTACAAATATAGAATATTCTCATGAAGCCTTTTAAAAGGGGAGAGGGAAAAGATAAAAGGAAAGTATTACATTTTTATCATAAGGATCATAATGGCCTGACTCTTGAGTGCATCGGTGATTATTTATTTCATGAATCTGTGACTCTATGCGCTTCAAGTAGGTTCATACCTCACTTTCCAACACTGCTTTTCCCTTGCATTGGGACTAAATGAATGTACCATGAATCAGAGACTGAAATTCAGATCCCAGTATTTTTATACAGCAGACAAAAGCTATCATCGTGAAAGCAATTCCCTTACTCCTGAGATAGTTCGAGGTATCATCTTTTATGGACAGTATCATCCTTTATGAAAAAGAAACAGTAGTATTGATTGAATACTTTACTGATATTCAGAATTTATTAGGGCTTCATATCCTTAAGTAGTTGGATGAAATGAAAATGCTCTGAATTTAATCATTAATTGTTCTTCAAGTCTCCTTAGGAAAACATTCATTGTAAGATAGGACTTGATAAGGTAGGACAGGGATTTTAAATATGAGAAACATCAAAAGAATTACTCTGTGTGGCATTCATCAGCTTCACAAATGTGCATATTTTAAATCACTGGGTTTCAGACAAGACTTTGCATTCATACCAGAACCAGAAGTGTTTTTATAACATGCCTGGAGGAAAATTCTTTGTTATGGCTTCACTGAATACTCATTAATTTTGTATCAGAAGAGGGGAGTTGATAGCAATTTTGCACCTATCTGCAGATATATGAAATGTTTAGTCATTTTAGGTAAGAAATTCTCACATGTCAACATTTCACTGAATTTAGCAAAACTGCTTTGTTTCTGTAAGGAGAATATAGTGTTTAATAATCATAGGTTTCAAAATTCTCTGTTAGCTAATGAAGTTGATTTAAGCATGTAAGCAATGTAAATAAATCTATTTTTATTTTAAAATATTTTCTAAACATAAAGAAATACACCAGCTAATATAACGAGTGCTTACCTATTCATTACCCACAAAGACTCTTAAAGCTTTGTTTATATAGTTTTCTGTATGTTTATTTCTATTTCATTTCTTTATCTTTCTTTAATGCGGTCTTGATATAAAACGTGCAGAAGACCTCTCCTGAGAACCGTGTGTAGATGGTTCTGAGCAGCCCTGGCAGATGGGTCCCTAGACCCACAGCATGGTCCTGGCACTGCTCCCCACCATCCCGCTCACCCCTCCCCGACACCATCCCTTGCAAGGACCTTAGCAATCATTACCTTTGCTCCTGCTTCAGGTTGAACTCAGGTTCCCATGGGCGACCCTGCTCCTTCGCTCTAGGCTCCACTCATCTCTTTCAGCCTAATCTTCGTGCATCTCCCTGAGTCAGTCTCAAAAAAGTCAAAGCTGCCCTACAGCAATGCAAATCAGCCGTAATTAAACATACATCATCTCACTCTTAAGCCTCCCTTCCCCCGCTCCCATCTCACCCCTCTAGGTAGTCACAGAGAGCAACTGCTCACCAGCTATCTGTTTTACCCTTGGCAGAAACCAACACAACATTGTAAAGCAATTTTCCTCCAATGAAAAAAAAAACAAATAACAAGAAATAAATTTAAAAAAAGCAAAGCTGATGGTTTTCAATTCTCTTTCAAATGTCCATTGCCTAAAAAAGTTGCTTCTAAAGTGGAGTGCAGACACAGGGGGATCTATAGGGTTGGGAGAAGAATATCAGAGGACCTCTATGTGATTTTATTTTTTACACAGTATTTTTGGGATTTGCACTTTATGTGTGTTTTAGGATGTACATAAGTTCTACACATAGATAAATATATATGTATGTACATTTTATAAGAATACCAGGGGATTCATACTAATAGAGATGCACAGCAAATGATTTTAGAGACTACTCTGTTGGAGAACAAAACTCAAGCTCCTTCACAGTCTGGCCCTGATATTGTCCTCTCCACTGGGTCACCTGCTGCCTGCTTACCTTCTGGGCACTTTGAACTTTTCACCTTTCCCTGGCCCTGCCCCAGCACAGATTCCCTTGTACAAAAAATCCCCTGTACAAACCTTAACTCAGTCAGTGCTACCATGGTGTGAACCCTTGGTAGTTCTGCAGTCACTGCCCCCTGACTGCCCATAGCCATTTCTTCAGAGATGTTGAAAATACCTAGCACAATAATTCAAATCTACATATATCTGTCTCCCAAGTTCTACTTTGCACTCCATCAGATGGGAGTCGTTTCTTATTCATCTTTGCATCTACAGTGCCTTGCAGGGCATCTGGTACATCACAGGTGTTCAATAAACACTTTTGAATGAGTGTGTAGAACTGTGAACATGCCTTACAGATAGGTTACTGCTTATAATCAACACTAGGGCAAGTCAATATATGGCTGTAAATTTAGTCAATGTTCACTGACACCAGGAAAATGTTAGAATGCAAATGTAAGAGGTTTCTTTGGGAAGGCTCCAGGTGTCCACAGCAGTATTTTCAAGGGTCAAAAAATAAACACATGATAATTTATGACTAGCCCTGTTATTTTTAAGTCCTAAGGAATTTCTTAGGCTTAGGGTGACCTGGGCTTGCATTTTTTCTTGCCATGGATCCTGGCAGATTAGACTATCATATGCACTGTGGTCATCCTTATTGTTTTCTCATTCTGTTCTCTAGGTCTGATTGGTTGCAGAGTGAGAGGCTAAAGATAAAACAAACAACAAGTCTGGGGACTTCCCTGGGGTATGCGTGGGACACCTGGTCTGGGAGCTAAGACCCCATATGCCTCCTGGCCAAAAAGCCAAAACATGGAACAATACTGTAACAAATTCAATGAAGACTTAAAAAATGGTCCACTTCCCAAAAAAAAAAGATCTTAAAAAAAAAATAGTTATCCTTGTTAAGTAGCTCAGTGGTGTCCAATTCTTTGCGACCCCATGGATGGTAGCCCACAAAACTCCTCTGTTCATAGGATTTCCCAAACAAAAATATTGGAGTGGGTCACCATTTCCTCCTCTAGGGGATCTTCCCAACCCAGGGATCAAACCCATGTCTCCTGCATTGCAGGCAGATTCTTTACCACTGATCACCTGGGAAGCCATCTAACTAAATTTCATATGTAAGATATATATGAAGGTATATACAGTATAAAGTTATATATAAAATAAGACTATATAGTTTTATTATGTTTATAATAATTAAAATATATAGTGTAGTAGAGAGCTTGGTTTCTTGAGTAAAACAATAGATCAGCTTGGACTCCGTCTTGCCTTTATCACTATCAATTATGTATGTTGGGACAAATTCTTTACTTTCCTCAGCACCAGTTTTTATATCCATTAAAAAAAAAAAGTCTGCAAAGAGTATTATGTGGATTGAGTAATGTAAGGTGTTTAACTAACAGACTTATTGTTGTTGCTCAGTTGCTAAGTTGTGTCAGACTCTTTGAGACCCCATGAACTTCAGCAGCCCAGGCTTCGCTGTCCTTTATTATTGAAGGACTTCACCTCCTGAAGTTTGCTCAAACTCATGTCCATTGAGTCAGTGATGCCATCTAACCATCTTATCCTCTGTTGCCCGCTTCTTCTCTTGTCCTCAATCTTTCCCAGGATCAGGGATTTTTTCCAATAAGTCAGATCTTTGCATCAGGTGGCCAAAATTTTGGAGCTTCAGCTTCTGCATCAGTCTTTCCAATGAATATTCTGAGTTGATTTTCTATAGGATTGATTGGTTGGATCTCTTTGCTGTCCAGGGGACTCTCAAGAGTCTTCTCTAGCACTGCAGTTCGAAAGCATCAATTCTTAATAGTGCCTGATTAAAAAACACCTGGTAATTTTTAGCCACCTTCATTATTCTACTTCCTAGTAAGCATAATTGATTTTTTTAACCTGACAAAATGGATTTTAAGGTGAACTAGATACATACTAACCTAGTGAAAAACATCTTGGGAATTCCTTCCATTCTTCTTTCTCTGGGTGGGATATTTAAACAACAGATTCCTTTCTTCTATAGAGTCAAAATGTGATTTACTCATTTAAGTCTCTGTTAAAACTGCCAAATAAATTTTCATTCCAAAATACAAACTAGTTAATACATACAAATTACCTTAAAGAAACCTTGACACATGGTAACCACTCAAAAAATGTTAGCTACAGTTGACTTTTTTACTGACAGATTATTAACCTATTTTTCATGGCCACAGTATGTATAAAACTACAAACATATTTTGAACTTAAGTAATTGTTTTATCCAACAGAACTGCAATGAACAGAATCCATATTTTGTTTAAAATGCATTAAAATATAATCATTTTAAAATGACATTTGAAAAAACATATTGTATGAAAAAACTGCTACTAAAGACATTATTGAAAGTGAAATATTGAGGATGCACAACTTTATAAATTTAATGGGACATTACAATAAAGTGCTACATTGTAATTGGCAACTTTAATGAGTTTCAGTTTCTTTGAGAAGACTGTTATTATAAATAGGAAACGTATATCCATGGTAACTGGGAGGATGCCTCTTAGCTTTTCAAGACATACTAAGATAATTAAGTGTTCTTTATTTCTTTTTTTCCTCCATAGTTTAAAAACAACAATGGAGAGTTTTGCCCATTTGTTCACCAGGATATTATACACAGTTCCAATATAAAACATAAAATCTAGTGAGGTAAAATAAATCAGTAAAGTTCACTCTGCAGAGGGTTGGGGAACAGGTCCTTGTTCCATGGGAACTACCAGACAGCTGGAAGATATCTTTCTTAATACTTTCAGTGACAGCTACAAAATTTCCCCTGCATCAGATATCACTAGATACAAATAGAAGTCTGATCTGGCTAATTTTAGCCTACATGTAATTGAAAATAGCTCTTTTTAAGGCAGAAAAACATGAGCAATGTGCTTGCCTTAAAAAAATAATAATTGTAGACAATGTAAGTATTACTGTTATTATTGTAGGTCTTGAATCAGTCTATGAAGACATAAATCCCCCATCACCAACCACTTGTTTGTAAATTACAAAAGGAAAATATTACATAAATTTTATTTTTGTAAAATATTGACAAGATATCACATGTGCTGATATATAGCATGGAAATATTATATTTGAAAGTATCTAGCAACCACCTGTGTACATGTAGAACAACTTCGCCACAGGAGGGCAAACATATTTTAATAATATAAGACTCCATTTGACACTGGAAATATAGTACTATGGTGGACCTCCCTGGTGGTCCAGTGGTTGAGACTTCGCCTTCCAAAGCAGGATGCGTGGGTTCGATCCCTGATCTGGGAGCTAAGCTCCCCTGTGTCTCATGGCCAAAAAAACAAAACATAAAAGAGAAACAGTATTGCAACAAACGCAATGAAGACTTTAAAAATTGTCCACATCAAAAAAATCTTTTAAAAATATAATACTATAAACTCTGTTATCTTAAGCTGTGATTTCAAGGAGCACTAGGGTGCAGAAGTGAGCATTTTGGTGTCTTTTACTGTAGATCTAGTTCTCTTCCAGTACTGGTATGCTGCCGACGCAGCGTGGGTCCTGTCAGCCTGCAGAGAAGGTATAACCCAATGAAAGACTCTTGCTACTGCCCTCATAGCCCCTCTATGTTACTGCTGCACTGCAGAGGTGCATAATTCTTTTAGAAAAAGGGCAGAGGGTCTTTATAAGCAGACGGAGGCCATTCCCCAGGAAAGAACAGGGCCATTTTCAGGATCCCAGAGTATGAAATAACACTCAGAGCTGATCAGAAGCCCTTTAACACACTACCCCTGTTTCTTCATAATTAAAAAAAAAAGTTCTACTCTATGCCAACACACAAATTTCTAATCGACTTCCAAAAGGGATTTGGTGAAGAAACTTAAAAATAGTTTCTGGCCGTCTCCTGTCCTCTTGTCAGCTTGGCCCTCACAAAACCGAACAGAAGCAACCCCACGAGTTTTTCTTTGTGAAATGCCAGAATGATAATTGCTGGATGATTTGCCACATCCTATGACTCAGCGTGCAGCCACTGAGACTGCCAGAACGTCTGAGTGGAGACCATTCTGATGTGAGCCGTGAATTTCTGGGCTTGGGGTTGACTGGCATGAATGATGGTCTGACCCTTGCCAGATCTTTAAATGCTTCGATTCACACATGTCTCAGTGGACCCATCCTAGCCTCATCTGTAACGTCCTCAGAGGACCCATCTTGACTGACCTTTTGTGAATCTTCTTGGTATATGTTTTCCGATCTGGCTTGTCACCCACTAGATAGGGGCAAGGGCCCTGGAACTGGCTCAGGGCCCCAGTTGGTATGAGAACCCTCCCTTCTTTTCCAGGATGGCCGGGGAAGTATGTCTGCCACCTTCTTAAGGGTTGCAGAAAGTTGTTGATCACTTTCTATAACTCTACCTCATTTGGAAAATAAAAGTAACTGCAGGAAGGAATTTTGTCAAAGGTGGTGTTGTGTGAGCATATCTGACCGAACCATTGGATCGCTAGGTTGGAGCAAGGTTAGATTTTTCTGGAATGGCGTGAAAAATAAACTTCTAGACCTCTCTGCCCTTCTTTCTAGTATGATCTTCCTAGTTAGCCTGAGGGTGTCAACTGGGAGCACAGGCTCCGCTTAAAGAACAATAGTTGGTATTATCTGAAAAAATAAAATTGAAATGTAGAAAAGGCCTTTAAGGATTTTTTTTTAAATAACAATGTTATATATACACACACTTGCACAAGCACGGATATACTGCAGCTAGTAATCAGAGATGTATTTGGAACTAAATGGAACCTTAAATCTAAATGAATTTAAACGAAGTTCTTTAAGACTCACCTCCTGTTGCTATAGTAGCAAGGAGCAGGAACTGAGTGACTGCTAACGTCATTTCTTAAAATTGCCTGGTTTCTAGTGGGAATTTCTTAGATGATGGGAAACAGTTGTGTTCAAAGACAAAAGAAGCAGTTCTGTTATTTACTTGAGTGCGGACGGCACAGTGTATCAGTCCAGGTGAAGCTCTTACAGCTTTTAAGGCGGCATATCTTATCAGCATTTACTCTTCATCAGTTGTTTTGTAAGCAGTCTACGCGTCATACTTTGAACAGAATAATCATCTGTTGCATACATTCATTATTCATTTTCTTTATTACTCTATACGTCACAATGAGTCCAATTTTAAACAGAAAAATACCTGCTTTTCCTGGCATAGTTAAGAATTAACTGTTTTGTGCATTCTGATTTTTTAAGTAACTAAAATCTTCCATGGATGCATTCATTTTTAAAACACAGTTATTTTAATGGAAACATTGAAAATGTGTACAACTTCCGCAATTCCAAGCATTCATAAGCAGAGTACCTTTAACATAATTCAGTTTTTCTGTGTGCACGTGTGATTGTTGAGAATCTAATCATGTTACAGACTCGGTTTCTGTTTTTAAAACACCATTTATTTTTTTCACCTTGCTCTTAGAATAGAGACTAAAGTCAGTGGTATGACCTGTAACCCCCTTGCCTCCTCCTCTAGCCTCATTGTACCTTATGCTTTCTGATGTTCTCCATTCTCTACTCACATTGGTCTTCTTAAATCTTGTGCGCTATTCCCTCTGGCCACAGGGCCTTTGTATATGCTGTCATCGCTGTTTTGAATGTTTTTCCTTCCTTTGTTTCCTAGAGCATCCTCTCCATCCTTCAGATCACAATTCAAATGCCACTTTCTCAAACAAGGCTTTTCTTATTTCCATAACCATTAATATGAACTCAGAGCTATCCCCTAGCATTTGCCACTATACTGAGCCTGTATTAATTATCTCTAAACAGTGAGCTCCATAGGGTCAGAGGCCTTGTCTGTTTTACTCACCATCAACCACTTCAGTGCCTGGTACGGTGCTTGGCTCAGATGAGAGCATGCATTTTCAGTGGGTGTGATGTTGTTTTCAAAGGAGCAAAGCTTGGTTCTCTAAGGGTGGAAAAAAATCCTAGCTATTACAAGGATTTGACATCCTCCAAAGGTCCACAGTACGTAAAAGTATAAATAGTATATTTGAGGTATTACATTTTCATGGCAAAAGTTGTGAATGGTTGCTCAGAAAAACTAAATGTCTATAAAGTTTTTTTAAGGGGAAAATGAAAAGATGGGTTGAGAAACATTGAAGATAAGTGATATTTATTGAAATAAAGGATGATTAAAACAATCTGGTGTTTGTAAACAGTGATTTCTAACCTGAATATCATTTTCCTGCGTTGTTTCAGGTGTATATTCCAACATTAAGTGACTGATGTTGATTTTTCTTGAGGCTTTTTCTAGTTTTATTTCCTATCCCCTCCTTCAATGACTGAGGGTCAGCTCTTACTTATTCTTCTCAGTTTACTTATCTTCATCTCTAATCTCTTGGGGGCTAGTAAATTGAATGGCAAAGCTGGAAAAATGTCTAAAATAAAGCTAAATGGTTGTATAATAAAAGGACCCAGGAAGTTCCTTTTGGACTAATTCACTGGTCAATGTGTCAGGCACGGCTAGGAAGACTTTATTGAGTATGCAATGACTGTATGCAATTCTGCAATATCTTTTGATTTCTTAGACATCTCTAAGAAGATGTCTCTTAGACATCATTTTGACTATCATTTGACGTCTCTTGCCCCTCCCCGCCTCCTTCCTCTTGTTCTTCCTTCTCCCCTTTCTTTTCTTTTATGACCTAATATTCTTTCTCTCCTGAACATGCCAGTTTGCCACACAGAGATCCTTAAATGATGTGTTTTATTCCAAAACACATTTTTTTTTTTCTCAAGGTGGATTGTATTTATATGTTACCTGAATTGCTGCTTCTTCATTATGGGAAGCATTAGCAAAAAAAAAAGTCTACTTGTTAGATTATTCAGAATATCCTTCTATAGAAAATATACAGTGTACCACTCAAATATATTTCTCAGCTTTCTCTACAGAAACACATGTTGCTGTTAACAGGTTAATTCATCTTTTCCCATAAACTCTAAAAACCTTATATTTGTGTCCATAGTACTGTTTTTGTCCTTACCCTTGGCACCTGTATTCTTTTATTTCTTTTATATTCTTCAAACACTTTCCTGTCTATCATTCTTAACTGTACTGATTTTTGTTCCATATCTGAGTTGAAGTTTTTTGCTTGAGCTTTCACCAGCTCCTGGGTTTGATTTTGTACCCCAAGAAATAAGCACTGCCTTTCTCTGTGCATTTCTTATATTCTCTTTGCCTCTGTATTCGTAAGCTGAAACTTTTCATAACACCTCCAAGACCTGTGTATTTCTGTATTTTTTTAGCAATGTTCATTCAAACTCCCATGGACAGAGGAGCCTGGAAGGCTGCAGTCCATGGGGTCGCTGAGGGTGAGTGACTTGACTTTCACTTTTCACTTTCATGCATTGGAGAAGGAAATGGCAACCCACTCCAGTGTTCTTGCCTGGAGAATCCCAGGGACAGGGGAGCCTGGTGGGCTGTGGTCTATGGGGTTGCACAGAGTCGGACACAACTGAAGCGATTTAGCAGCAGCAGCATTCAAACTCTCTTAGGGCACCTTTTCAGTTGATAAACAGTCAAGAGCTCAGAAACTCTTCTCTGAGGGTCCATCAAGTTAATGTTTCCAAGCACAGTTTATAAATAGAGGATAAAATCAACTATTCAGAATCTGGGAAGGTCTTAATACATCCTTGCTTTGATGGTGGCCACTTGCACTACTATATTAATAAGTGTTTTGCATTTATTGACCGGTGGCAGCTGGAGTTGCCTCAGTGTAGTTAGTTGATCCCTGTAACTCCAGAGTTAAGTGATGGTGTGAGATGATCCACAGGACAGGTGTCTGTTCTCTGCCCTCAAGATGTGAGAGCCCTTTGACGGAAGAAGCTGTGTCTTACTCATTGTGTCCACTTCTGTGTCTATTTTGCGTAACTGAGTGCCCGACAGATATTGGGCTCTTAATAACTGCTTGTTGAACCCTTCTGATGAAAAAAAAAATACTCACTTGGTTTGTCCATACCTGACTAATTTCTCTCCTTCATCCGCACCATTTACTTCCTAACTAACTCATCTTTAATTCGGCTGTAGTGTGTGAATTTTAAAAGATGAAAAATTGAAAATGTTTAATTACTTTTCCATAATGTATTATCTGTGACATCAGCTACCTAATCAATATTTTACTTCTAATTGAATGTGCATGCTGAGGACATTATAAATGATGTCGCATGCACTCAATTTTGTCTTCTGACTCCTGAAAGCTCTTCCTTTCTCCTCCATCTGTCCCATTATGCTCCGATTTGATGATAATGCTACTGTCTGGAGAGGCATGCATATTTGTAGGTTGAGTGAAAAGACTCATGCAGGAACTCATCACTAATTAGCAATGCATTTCCCATAGTGAAAAATTGGCCTAAAGTTTCAAGAAAAAAAATAGAGTTGCTGAAGCTGAAAATTAGTCTGCCAGTTTAGACCCATAGTAAATGGTTATTGCTCTCAAACTTAGGATCTTTACAATAGATAATTGAAGAGTCTCTTAACTTCAACATTGTAAATGGCATGACTGTGATGATTGTATTTGGAATTCAGCCCTTGTTTTCAGGGATTTACTGTTTTGAAAAGTGTTTGATAAATTTATAGCAGAAGAGAAAATACTTCTGCCAACTACGTAAATGCTTTGGACATAATTTGTATTCCTGCTGTTACATGCAGAAACTTGTGCCAGAGGGGAAAAAAAGTAAAAAGAAATTTTGTTTGGAAAGAAACCAGCAGTCTGGAAAGGTAGTTTTGATCTATAAATATCTCTCTTAAGGAGATTTGAACACCAACTAAATTCAGTCTCAAGAAATAAAATGCTTAAGATCAAAATATTCCATTCACTTAAAAGTGCTTATACTGTATGTATTTTTAATGAATTTTCAAAGAAGAATGGTATGAGGATTATGATAAATTATATCATAATGAAAAATGTAAAAACCAGTGCATGTTATGTATCACAAAATGCAAGTAACCATGGAAATAATATGAGATAGAGTTGAAAGACCTTTATTAGCTCCTGGTTTGGCCATCTTATGCATAAGCCATCAAAAAACCCTAGGTTTCCTTATTTATAAATAAAAGGAACTACTCAAAAATTAAGAAGTTTAAATAAAACCATATTTATTAAAATGCTTTGTAAATTATGTTACAGCATACTAACAAAAGCATGATTATTTAAAACATTGTATGACTTGGGACTTTCCAAACAGAGAAAGTTTCTAATAAGAACTTAAGAAATATATTATAACCACAAAGTTCTACCTGTTGATTAAAACACTGTTTGACAACTTTTTAGATTTTATTTATGGTGTACTGATCCTCATATGGGTATTTCATGAAAAAAAGAAACCTTTCTTCCTGGACATGAATAAGTGACCTTGTTCTGCCTCAGTCCTCTGTGAGCCAAGCTTCTCCTCACTTTGCCATCATGGACAAAGGAATCAATGATGGCCTGGAGTTTAATCTTCGTGATGTATTTTGAAAAGCATTTTCAGAACCAATAGATGTCCACCAAGATGATCTAAAGATATGCGAGTGCTAATTTCTGAGACATATTTTAAGTTGAACATATCTGGACATAAAGCTCCTTCATAATCCAACTGAACATTTATAGTTTTGCACTAAAATAAAATTAATGTTCAATCAAAATTGAATATATAAGATGCTTTCAATATCCTGGAAACTATCAACCCTTTTAAAAGAATCTTCTAACTTGTGCTAGGTCTTTATGGCAATCTTTGGAGGGTTGTGGTTTTCATTAGCAGTATTGTGATTATTTAGAAAATTTCATCACTATGAAGTTGCCATTGAAAATGGAATGTTTAAACCTGCATTTTAAAACATGCATTCATTGTATCACGATCTGCAGCATTGTTCCTGTCTTATTAAAAATAGTTTGTTTGCTAGTCTGTATGGAGACACAGTCAGGTTAATGATTGCGTAAATACTGGTAAAAGCTTAGCTACAAATATATGGATCAAGGGTTCTTCCCCAAGTGTTTGTGGCCAAATTTCAGGGGAGTCCTTGAATCTCCTGAAATCGTGTACGAGACTGTTATCAATGGACATTGGAGCATTTATTGGTAAGAATTGGATGCCCAATGTATTCCATCACCCACTGAAAGATAAAAACACTTTTCTAAATAATATATGAATTTTAAAATTATACTTATTCCTGTATTTGACAAAATCATAATTATTTTCCTCTGTCTTCCTGATTTCATTTGAATACTATGGATTCCCAGAATGTTCTGTTTTTCATTTGTCTTAAGATATTCACAGCTTTCTGCTTATATTATTTTTTTCAGAAGTTAAGTTCTCATATGCTCTTTTCAGGTTGTGAGGTTTCAGAGAGTGGGTCTGTCTGTTAACATACATTTTGTACATCCAGGAATACCTAAAGGGATATCTATTCAGTCGTGCATTGTATATTTACTGAGCCCACAGCTACTTTTTGGAGATCGGTCCTGGGTGTTCTTTGGAAGGATTGATGCTAAAGCTGAAACTCCAGTACTTTGGCCACCTCATGTGAAGAGTTGACTCATTGGAAAAGACTGATGCTGGGAGGGATTGGGGGCAGGAAGAGAAGGGGATGACAGAGGATGAGATGGCTGGATGGCATCACTGACGCGATGGACGTGAGTTTGAGTGAACTCCAGGAGTTGGTGATGGACAGGGAGGCCTGGTGTGCTGCAATTCATGGGGTCGCAAAGAGTTGGACACGACTGAGCGACTGAACTGAACTGATTAAAAGACAAGCAAATCAATATTTCTAATGTATGGGAAAAGTGCCAGAACAAAGTGTATGGCCCAACACAGAATAGGATCCCTGGGTTCCCTCTGCAGATATGGTCCACCACAGGGTTAATCTTAAAGCTTTAAGATTAACTTAAAGGTTAATCTTAAAGCTTTACCCACGAACATGTTTGGACAAGTCTGATTTTTTTCAAATCAATGACTTCTTAAACATATTGAGTTCTCTCTGTCTTTATCATTTGGTCATGCCTGATTTATCAAGTATTATAGTTTGAGATATTTATTAGACTTTAATACTCCTCCCTTGATCTATCATTATTTGTCACCCAGTGATATATTAATTTAGCTAATTTTGCTTTAAATGTATTTTAATATACAGAAGGGCTCATAGTAGTCCTCATTCTTTTTCTGAATATTCTTTCATATAATCAACAACACATTATCATAAGTATAATTTAAAATAAAAGCATCTTGTTTTCAGAAAAAAGTCTTGTAATATTTTGATTTCTGTCTCTATCAGTTAGAGATGCATTTAGTTAAAAAGAGAAGAAACCAGACAAAAAGTGGCTTTCAAAAAAATAAAAGTTGTTCGCATTATAACAATCTAAAGGATTTCCCTGGTAGCACAGAGGATAGGAGTCTGCCTACCAATGCTTTGGACATGGGTCTGATCCTTATTCCAGGAAGATTCCACATGCCACGGAACAGCTAGGCCTGTGCACCAGAACTACCGAGCCCCTGATCTAGAGCCCCCCCAGCCATAAATTCTGGGCCCAGTTGCCGCGACTACTGAAGCCCGTGCTTCTACAGCGCATGCGCCTAGAGCCTGTCCTCTGCAGCAAGAGAGAGACCCTACTCACTGCAATTTAAGAGTCTGCTTGCAGCAGTGACTCAGCACAGGGAAAACCAAATATACACAAATATAAACAAAACAACAAAAATAATCTAGAGAGTGCAGCAGTTTCACGGTGCCATAAGGAACTCAGGGTTTTTCTATTTTTCAGTCTTCTACCCCTAACCTGAAAGCCTTTGTCTTCAAGCTTCTTGCTTTAGGGTCTGAAAAGAGCTCATGTATCATTAGACCACAGGTCTGAGTTCTAGATAGAAAGAGGGAGGAAGGAGGAAAAAACAAACAAACTAAAAACAAACAAGAAACCCTATTCCCAGTGTCCCAGTGACACTTGGCCTCTTTATAGGATGAGAAGGTCTGGGATGCCCACCTACTCTTATTGTTTCAGAGCATCAAGAGCTGCAGTGGAGAATAGAGAGTTGAGTAACAGTCTTTCAGCCTCTAAAATTTAACAGATAGGCAACAAAGTGTTGCTACTGCATTTTGGTAGCCAATCCAAAATTTATAATCTTATTTCATCAAATTAATAAATATCTTGGAATCAATTTACACATAGATGTGTTTAGTACCTTTCCTGAAAATCAACAGGGTGTTTTTCTCCATATACAGGCTCCTTATATAACCTCTCTAAAAGGACAACAATTAGCATTTATGGATAGCTTTAAGTTTTATAGGCATTGTGCTAATAAGTACTTTACATGTATCCACTCATATTTAGAGTAACTCATGAGGTAAGAGAAATGGAGACGCTCAATGTATACTGATATACAGAAATCACTTGTGTTACAACTTTAAATGAGCAGAACTGCCTACATCATGCTTCCTTTCCCATAAGAATATATGCATTTTTTTCAGTAAAAATTGGAGTGCTAAACCAGAATCTAATTAAAAGAATTATCTATAAATAGTGCAAGACATTTGGAGAGCAATTGTAGCAGTTTGATCATGGACTGGACGTTGCATAAGATTAAGATATTGTTATTTTTGTTGGGGATAATGATATTATTGTTAGGTAGCATCTGCAGCTTTTGAACAATTTGGTAACTTACGTATGTGTGCATGTGGGTGTGTGGTAGATCATCAACTATGAGAAAAAGTTGATCATGCTAAATCAAGTTGATTACCTGGTAATGCAAGCGTTCCTTTGTTCCTTGTAGTATTCTTTGGATTTTCATGTTAAAAATAATTATAATTAAAAGTAGTATTGATAAAAAGTAAAATGTAATTATTATACATGATTGACTTGAACTGGATATTGACTTTTATTCAAAAACACAAAAATTTTAATAAAAGTCACACCAGCTTTTGCTAATTTACTACTTGCTTTAAATTCATGGCATAGTAAGTTTGGCAATTGTCCAATAAATCAGATTACTAAATCAGACTGAAAAGTAAGGCTAATGAAGAAAAAGTAAAATGTGAGTTTTATTTATATAGGAGAATCCAAAGAATAACCTTAGTGTTTTCAGAGTTACAAGGATTTTTATAAGATGCAAAATGTCTAGTCATTTTCACCTTCTGGGAATAGAGAACAGGTCTTAGTACTAATTATAAAAACTTGCATTTGCATAGCACTTTATTATTCCCAAAATACTTTTCTGTCTCCTGATGGTGGTAGGAAACCGAATTAGCTACTTAGAATAATTTGTGATTCACCCTCATTCTTTTCTGCCTCATTCTGGGGCAGAAAACAGACAACCCCATGACAGGTGGGTTGTACAATTCTCCAGTGGCTAAAGAGAAGCAATGTGTAACCCCTTGGGGTCCCTTTCCCTTTATGCTTTTATATTTTCCATCCTTTGTTATATAAAACAAACTATGCTTAAATAAAACATTAAATCCAAGGTAAGCATATGTAAACCATTCTCCAAAGAGCAGCATTTAATTAGACCTGAGGTCTATTTATTCACATACTGATTTTTTTTTTGCCTGAAAGCTATATATATATACACATATATATATATACATTCAGCAAATGATATTTCTATACTGGAAATAGTTATCATTATTGCAAAAGTGAATCTCTACCATTCGTGTAAAGTGGTACTTGCTGAGTTTTAAAACACATACAACACCCCTAATACTTTGGATTCCAAGGCAGGTTAGCCCTTTAACTGCTGGCAATGAAAATAAGATTTTCTTCCTAGTTGCCATGTGTTTCCCAGAGGAACGTGTGATCAAAACAAATGTTAGCTATAGATATGTTTATATGTTTTGCTTTGCGACATCTTTCCCATTTGAATTGGCCTCTTTTAAATTCTTAGATTTCACTAGGATAGCTTTAGTACCTATTTGTGGACATGTGCTCTTCCTGTTCCCTTAGCTGGGTTTTATTTGGTGGGGTTTTCAAGATATTTTCCATGTCTGTTAAATTATAGGCCAATAAAAGCATTCGGAGGCAATGATATGGAGCTCAACGCAGTGTAATTGTTTAATCAAGCAAATGCTCTAAAATTTGCTACAAGGCTCTTTCTCTGACTTAAGTTAATGGGCAACGAGGTAAAAATATTCAAATCAGTCTTTAGTCATGATGAGATTAGATGCACAAAACTATTTAGATCTTTCATATTAAGTCTTCCAAGTGTGTAATTGCTGCTGCAGAAGCCAGGTTCTATGAGCTGCGGGTTAGTTTGCAAGTAGTGGGATTGAATTTAGTTGAGCAGGACCCAGGCATCCAAACTATAGGTACTCCCACCTTGGCATTCAGCCTGAAGACTGTGAAACCTGATTTCCCTCCAAGGGAGGCCGAGACAACTGGTTGTGCTAGGAAAGAAAGTGAGTTGAACCAGCAGGGCTCTTTATAAGTAAATAATCAAGCCCCCGGAGGAACATGTGACTCAGCAAATTTAGGGAGGTATGCAGATTAAGCAAGCCCCAAATAGTAGAGAACTGAAACATAGCTTAGAAACCAATAATATAATAAACATTTTAAAAAAGAACCTGAAAGATAAAGAAAAATCTCAAAAGAAAAGAATGAAGGACTTAACAAAAAACAAATGAAAAATGAGAACAATGTGTAAGAAAAATTAGAGGATTAATCTGTAAGGTCCAACTCTTAAATATTAGAATTTGAAAAAATAAAGATAGAAAAAATGAAGGGAGAATATTATCAAAGAAATAATGGAAGAAAACGTTCCAAACATTTAAGATAAGAGCCCTCAAAGTAACCATGAAGATAAACTACAGTAAGACAACCATCAAAATAAGTTACTTTAAATGATTCAAAAGCTTACAATGAGAAAATAAAACAGGCAAAAAGATTCATATTCAAATCAATCTGAACAAAAATGGCATAAAACTTGCCAAGAATAACACTGACTATGTAAAGACAATGGAGAAATGCATTTGAGATTGGGCCTCCTGACTTGGAAACTATGATATTTTAGGTCTTCACCTACCTACTAATTTATTCAACATTTGTTTAGTTTTTGTGTGTTTTTACCAGTTTCTTTATTCAGTATTTCTTTTATCTCCAACTTCCTTCTGGGATCCTTCTTTTTCCAGATATATATCCTTTAGAAATGTTGTAGTTGGTGGTAAACATTCTCATTTTTATTTCTCAGAAATCATTTCTATTTTGGTTATGAATGATAGTTAAGCTGGGCATTTAATTCTTAATCTATAGTAGTTTTTCTCAGTATTTCAGTGATGTCAGTTTGGTCTATTCTTGCTGCCATTTTCATTGTCACTCATTTTTATATAAGTATGTTGCCCTCCCTTGATTCTTTTAAAATATTGTCTTGGTCTTTGATTCACACAACTTGAGTAAGAGGTGTTTAGATGTGGCAACTATATTTTTTAATTTCTAAAAAGATAAATTTTTATTTGTCTGTTTCAGTTTCCAGAATCTTGAATTTCTATATTTCATTATGTTCTTAAAATTCTCACCTACGATTCTTTAGAATATTTCATCTTTTCCATTATACTTGTTTCGTATAAAGCTCCCATCAGGTTTATAATGGAAACTCTCATTCTTTTCTTCATATCTCAAAACTTATCTTTCATGTTTTTGATATTCTCTACCTTCTTACGAAGTTTTCAACCCTTCTTTTGATTTATTCATCCTTCTTCAACACTACCTATTGTGCTATTTAACCAATATTGGAGTTTATAATTTCAGTTATTGCATTTCCAGTCTCTAGAAATTTGTTTGTTACTTTCCACCTCACTTGATGTCTTAATAGTATTTTATTACTTGTTCATCTTTTTGATCCAATCTTATTAAACTTTAATTTTCATTTTCCTTCATTTAAAAAAAAAGTTTAAAAAATTTTTAAATTTCAAAGTTCTCAGCAGTCAAAATTTGCAGTATGCTTTTTTACTTTCACTGATGGCTGCCTATTTTCTGGGCCATTATATAAATTTTGGATTATGATTCTATAAATATCTTAGTAAAGGTTTGTTGTGGTTTCTTTCCAGGTTTCTGGTACATCCCTATCATGGAACAATAATAAATTAATTTGTGAGTTTGGAGTTTTTGGAACAATATGGTTAATATAAATTTAATCCTAAACCCATGAGAAAACTGTGGTTATAAATTCTCAGTGAAGGATTTTTTCTTCTCTTTTTTTCCTGCCCAGTGTCCAGGTTGTGTCAGACATGGTTCTTTTCCCCATGGGCAGATTTTTGTCTAGCCCTTTCTTTCACTGAGGTTGAACTATATATGGAGATAATATATAGAAAATTATATGGAGATAGTAACTCCAATTCTTCATGTTATGCAAGCTCAAAGCTTGTCTCCTGCCTTTTGTTCACGGCTATGGATATTGTTTATAGATGACAGAGCTTAACAAGTGACCCCTATAAAGCTGTACTATGTCTTCAGCCCTTTATTTCCCTATTTATATATTCCTATTAATTTTTGCCCCATGTGCACTTTAATTGTTTTAATAGGAGGTCACAGACTCTTCAGTTTGTAAGGGATATGAGTTTTCTACCTGGCATCTCCCATTCTCCATATATTAATTCCAATGTTTTAATATAGCACACTTGCATAGTCTTCTTAGAGCCATGTTTCCATCACTTATCAGGTATGGATTCCTCTTAAAGGTAGTCTGTCCTTTAGTTTGTGGTCACTTGTTGACTACATTTAATTTTTGCATGATTTTATCCAGATTAATCTTTATACATGATAAGCTGTAACCATTCATTATACTGCCTCATTCCTAAAACACTTATATGATAATGGTATTTTATACTTACATGTTACTTTGATTATTTTAAAGAATTTATTTTGAAAGAGAAAGGCTCAGTGGAACTGTGGTATCATATTTGTCAGAAATTAGCTTGTTTTACAAATCCTAATGAAATTTATTTCATTTGAGTATATAAATTTTAGATATATAACAAAATCTCACTAATTTTTATTAATTCAGAAGACAGTGGTCAGAGTCAACAAGAAATATTAATAGAATCTAATAGGAAATACAAGGTCATTGATTTTAGCAAAACAAGCTACTAGCTGATTAGATATTGCCAAGAATATGTGCCAAACATGTGTAAGACATACTTGCCTGCTAACAGAGCTCCAAACTCCATGAAGCAAAAAGTGACAGAAGTAAAGGGAGAAATAGAAAATTCAACAATAATCTTTAATAGTTGGATCCTTCAAGTCCCCACTTTCTATAATGGATAGAAAAACTAGGCAGAAGGTCAACAAAGAAATAGAAAACTGAAAGAAGACTGAAAACCAGTTAGACTTCATGGACATCTGTAGAACACACGACTCAACAGCAGCAGAATACACATTCTTCTCAAGCACGTTTAGAACATTCTCCAGGATAGAGAAAATGCTAGTCTATAAAACAAGACTCAGTAAATTAATAGGGGTTAACATTTATACAAAGTATGTTATTTGACTGCACTGTATTTAAGAAAATTTGGGAAATTCATAATATATGGAAAATAAACAACGCTGCATACATAACCACTAGATCAAAGAAGAAACACCAGTGATATTTTAGAAAATACTTAGAAATGAATGAAAATGAAAACACAACATACTGAAACTCAGGAGATACAACTAAAGTAGTGTTTACAGGGGAAGTTGTAGCTGCAAATGCCTGTATTAAAAAAAAAAAAAAAGAAGAAGAAGAATGCTCTCCAATCAGCAACCTGTCTATCCTAGTAAAAGAAGGGAAAACATAAATAAAATAGGGTTTAGAGGGGGACTAATGAAATAAAGAATGGAAAAATGCTGGGGAAGTCACTAAAGTTGCAAGATTCATGATTTTAAAACTATACTACAACAGTAATCAAAACAGTGTGATTGTTCTGGATCGAATTATGTTCCTCCCAAATTCATATGTTGAAGTCTCAATCCCCAATGTGATTATATCTGGAGATAAGATCTTTAATAGTGAAAGTGTAGTCGATTATTTGTGTCTGACTCTTTGCAACCCCATCGACTATAGCCTACCAGGCTCCTCTGTCCATGGAATTATCCAGGCAAGAATACTGGAGTGGGTAGCCATTTGCTTCTCCAGCGTATCTTCCCAACCCAGGGATTGAACCCTGGTCTCCTGCATTGCAGGAAGATTCTTTACCATCTGAGCCACCAGGGAAGCCCAGGAATTTTAATAGTAATTAAAGTTAAATGAAGTCATAACAGGGGCCATACTCCTATAGGACTATGGCAAAATGAAAGATAGGCAAAGAATTGGAATAAACTTTTCTCCAAAGAAGATATACAAAGGGACAATAAGCATATGAAAACATACTCAACAATTTTAGTCATTAGGGAAATGAAAATCAAAAGCTCAATTAAAATGTACTTTACACATGCTAGGATAGCGAAAATAAAAAGATAACTGTAATCAAGTGTTGACGAAGAGGTGGAGAAATTGTAACACTCATATATTGCTTGTGGTAATGTACAGTAATAGAGCCATTTTTGAAAACAGTCTGGAAGCTACTTGAAAGGCCAAACATAGCATTATCATATGATCAAGCAATTCCTCTCTTAGCTATCTTCCCAGGAGAAATGAAAACATAAGCCCATATCAAAACTCATATGCTAATATTCATAGTACTATTATTGATAAAACACCAAAATGGAAATAACCTGTATGTCCATTAATTGATGAATGGATAAACAAAATATGGTATATAGATACAAAAAAGAAAACATTATTCATCAATAAAAAAAGAATGAAGTACTAATACACGGTCCTAAATAGATAAACCTTGACAACATTATACTAAGTGAAAAAAAATCAGTCACAAAAGGTGACACATTGCATGATTCCATTTATGTGAAATATACAGAGCAGGCAAATCCATAGAAACAGAAATCGGATTGATTACTTTAAGACTAGGGAGTGGGATGATGGGAAGTGACTGCTAATGGGCATGAGTTTTTGGGGGGTGGATGTTGAAAGTGCTCTAAAATTTTATTGTGTTGATGATTGCACAACTCTTTGAATGTATCAAAAACCACTGAACTGTAAACTTTGAATGGGTGAATTTATGACATGTAAGTCTCCCAGTGAAGTCCTTAGTACATACACAGACTAGGCCCTGAACCAGCATCTATGGTCAATTACAGGAAAACAATGAAGAACTATGAACTATGCTTTAGGGTTAACAAAGAGTCTTGGTTGACAAGGGGAACGTTTTTCATCAAGAGAAATTCCAACAAATAAATGTGGAAGAAATGAAATAGTTAGAAAATCACCATTTTGTAATCCTTAAAAAATGAACTCACAGCAAAGATCATCAAGGAATTAAGCTATTAGGTAAAACTCAATGACATTACTGCAAGTTCTATAATGGAGGAGCCAGTCAGTCACCATCATTATAGCTATTTCAGTCTCACAGAGGAGACAGCTGGATATCATGGCCCTCCTCTGCGATGCTACGTGCTTCACAGATAGTGTGGCTTAAGTGTTCTTAGTCACATACGGAAGGATGCTAAACCTGAATTTACTTACATCTTTCAAGCTGACTTCCAATTTACAGAAAATTTCCTGGTAAAATAAGTTAAATGAGGCCACAAAGGAATCAAACTGAGACATCCAGAAAATAGGACATTCTATAGGACAACTAACCAGTTTCTTAAAGTCAAAGGGACGAAAGTTTTAAAAGATGGGAAGACTACTTAGACAACTCCTTGTTTGGATTCTGATTTTAATAACTCATGTGAAAAAGACAATTTTGGAGAAGATGTAAAAATTTAAAATATGGCTATGACTTAGATAATACCAAGGAATTCTTGCTGTTTTTGCTATGTATGATAATGACATTGTAGTTTTCAAGAAGTTGTGCATATTGTTAAAGATGCCCATTAAAACATGCTGAAATGAGGTGACATGAGGGTTAGCATTTCCCTTAAAATACTTCAGCTACCAAAAAAAAAAAAAAAAACCCAGTAAATAATGCAGGATGTTTTAAGGCTTATTCATTTTTTCTTTAGAAGCAATGGAAAGCTTATGTGTTTTTAAGAATTTTTTATTGGAGTATGGTTGCTTTATAATATTGTGTTAGTTTCTGCTGTTCCAGAAAAGTGAATCAGCTATATGTATAGATGTATTCCTTCTTTGTCACCAGAGAGCTCTGAGTGGAGTTCCTTGTGCTATACAGCGGGCTCTCACTGGCTTTCTGTTTTATACATAGGAGTCTATAGATGTCAGTCCCCACCTCCCAATTCACCCCACCCCTCTTTTCCCCCCTTGGTGTCCATACATTTGTTCTCTATGTTTGTGTCTCTTGGAAGGATATTGCCAATGTGTGTTTTTTTTTTTCTCATCCTTTAATGATTCACACAGAAAATTTTTATTAATGCTGTTTGAAATGTTATGGAAATAACATTAATGCTAAGTAAGCATCCATATAACAATCCCCCTCAATGGATTACAGTTCAGGGTAGTTTCTATGTAAGGAGTTCAGACAGTCCAACATCACAGTTCCAGGAAGGTCAAACTCAATTTAGAAGGTAATTCTAGATAGATTCCAATTACCCATATTTATCTCTAAGCATTGACTCACACCCAATTGGATGTTCACCAACCATTATGGTCCAGAGAGGTCACAATAGAGAACTTTCCACGGTGCTGCCAAACCACTGTCTAGTCGTATTTATCAACCTCTCAATTGCACTTCAGCTTTTTGGTGATCTCTCTACAACATCTGGAGGTCTGTTCCAATGCCATCTCCCACGATCAGTTTCCAATTCCAGGGAGTCAAATTTGAGCATCAAAACAATGTCGTTTAAGCCTCCTTGCTTTTTAGACCCAACCAAACAAATCACATGGGGGAAGACTGGGTTATGCAAAAAGCTCAGGAATTAAGAGTCACCCAGGCTTGGGTTTGAACCCTGCTCCATCATTTACTAGGAAAAAAAAAAAAAGACCTTTAGTGTTGAACTACTTTGAGTCTCCTATTTTTTTAGAAGTCGAAGTGTTAGCATTAAGATACAAGAGCTAACACATATATATAAAGCTGAGTATGAGCCTGGCATAAAATATGTGCTTAATAAACATGCTCCCTCTGCCCATCTCCATTATTCTCAGAAATGCACATGCCCTACCATGGGCTTCTTGGAACTTGAAGCACAGGAAGGGTGGTTTCAAGCCATGGATCTCTGTTTTTACTTCATTGGGCTTGACAGAGCCTCTTTGAGGTTAAAAGTTCTCAAGTAATGCAACAGAAGTGGTTGATGATCATAGTTTTAATTATAGTGGTGCTGGAGAAAATTGAAAAACTGAACTTATTTGAAAGGTTGTTGTGGTTGTTCAGCTGCCCAGTCATGTCTGACTCTCTGTGGACTGCAGCATGCCAAGTCTCCCTGTCCCTCATCATCTCCCTGAGTTTGCCCAAGTTCATGTTCATTGCATCGGTAATGCCACCCAGATATCCTCTGACTCCCTCTTCTCTTTCTTCCCTCAGTCTCTCCCGGTATCAGTGAATTTGAAAGGCATTCAGAGGGTAAAAATCCATAGGAAAGGACTTGACAATGAATGGTTTGATAATAGGAGTCAAGATGGACTCAGAGTTCTCTCTTGAGGAACAGGCAGGATATGTATGGTGAAGAAGACCAGGTTTGTAAGGAAAGATCCTAAGTTTGTAAAACATGTTGAATTTGATGGGTTTGTCAGTCAGTTGGATATTTGGGTCTGTATTCTGGGGCGGGGGGAGTGTCTTAGCTTTCTAGAAATCTTTGAGATGGATTTGTGAATGACACATAACATAGAAGTGGCATGGGTGCTCAGGTGCTCAGTTGTGTCCAACTCTCTGCGACCCCATGGACTGTGGCCCACCAGGCTTCTCTGTCCATGAGATTTTCCAGGCAAGAATACTGGAGTGGATTGTCATTTCCTGCTCCAGGGGATCTTCCCAACCCAGGGACCAAACCCGTGTCCCCTGCGTTGGCATTGTTCTCTTAACAAGCAGCTTTCCATGAGCTCAAGGGCCATCTTCTCTATCCAAGGGTGTCAGCCCATGCTGTATTACGATTATCTGCTCTCACACTGTTCGTTATTCTGACACAGGCTGCTGGTGTGGTGCCTATGGTCTCTTCATTTCACACCTTACGTTTTAACTGTCTCCTCATGTTGGATTGTAAGACCTTTAAGTATAGGTATCATGGCTTACTTATTTTTAACAAGTCTCCAATGTTTTGTAAGCACTTAGTTGTATTAAAGGTATTAATAAGGAGGCAAATTAAGACTATTTAAAAATTAAATCCTGGAATATAGCTAGGGTGACAACTTTAAAACAGTAGGCCTCCTCTCCCTCTCCTGTTTTTCTACACTGATCTTTTAGAATGAATGGCAGTAGTGCCTGCTTGCCTCATCTCCCCCTCCTACAACACAAGGAGAAAATAGAGGGATGGCGTTCTGAAGTGGGGAGTGTAGGATGTACAGTTTTTTAAGTAATAAAGCTAAATCACCCACAGCTGGATTATAAACACACTATGAAAATAGCTGTTTCTGAGTAAATTCTTAAAGCTAGCTATTTAACTGAATGGCAAATAATCATTCGTCATGTAGGGGAGGAAAAGCTTTTCCTCTACCCATTTAGGTTTATAAATGAGGCTTGCAAATTAAGCTGACAAAAGACAGATCAACAAGAGAAAAGGCATACACATTTTATTGGTTTTAATATTTTTACATGCAGTTTGTGGGGAGGGGTTCACAAAAAAGAAGTAAAAGCCCCAAAGAGTCAGTTAGACCTGGGGCTTATGTACCATTTTAACAAATGGGAAATAGATTGTGGAGAATTAACTAGACAAAGGAAAGGGAGTCTGAGCTTCTAGATGTAGGGAATTTGGGGAGGGTGAATATATGGGGAAATTAGTGAAACACATGTGTTATTTAGTAAGGTTTGTTATGCAGAGTCTATGACTCTGCAGTGATATTGTCCAGGGAGTTTGTAATGTCCTGAGTTCTGTCTCGTTGCAACAAAAATTTGAAGCAATGGATGGACCAGTGTTACAGCCCCATGTAATTTCCTCTGATGGACCAGTGGTACAGCCCCATGTAATTTCCTCGAATGGGCCGGGGTTACAGCTCCGTGTTACAGATCAGTTTACTTAGAAAGCAAAGGAAAATACATCCTCTAGGCGTGAGAGCGGGCCGACCTGAAAGACACAAACAGAAGAGAAACCCCTGGCCCAATTTTTGCTCTTTTTTTTTTTTTTTTAATTTTTTTATTTAGGCTGAGCCAGCTCTCAGTTGTGGCATGTGGGATCTAGTTCCCTGATCAGGGCTCGAACCTGTGCCCCCTGCATTATGAGCAAAGTCTTATCCACTGGGCCACCAGGGAAGTCCCTGTCTCTTCTTTTTATATGTTTTTTTCTCCTCCCCCTGGGTCTGCCCTATGTAAATTGGACTAACCAGGAGGGCTGTTTGTCTTACCCGAGGTTCTCACTCCGGTCCTCAGACCTTCCTTTGTTCTATTTTCTTGGGCTTTTCCCTTCTTTGTGTTTTAACCACCACCCTTCTGGACTCCTTTTTCCTATTCTAACCACCTAACAATATTAGAAGTCATTTTCCTCTTCCTGTTACAGGAGAGGGAAGAGGAACACCTTCACAAAGTGTATGCCTTGCTTTTAGGCAGAAAGTGGAAGAGCAGAGAGTTCTTCCTGCATCTGCTGCCTCTCATTTACCTTCAATTCAAAATAATTCTTTTACTAAAGAGATGTATTTTGGGATGGCATATTTGGATGCCCTTCAGTCACATAATGTAGTTATAACTATTAATTGATTCCATATCACTTTACTACTTTGCTTACTGGATCAAAGCTTTTTATCTGGAAAAAAAAAAAAAGGAAATGAACTGAGGTGATATCCAGTGTTCTTCTCAGGTCTCAAATTTCTTTAGAAGACATACTTTCTGTCATCTGTCTTACATGATCTTCACATTCATAGCAACTAACTTCATAAGAAATTCTAATGTACATGCTGCAGAATGTTATACAGAGAATGTGAGGACAGATAATGGAGGACTTTAGCCCATTCTTTCAGTAGACAGTTGGCCAAAAAGATCCAGCTCTTCAGATTTAATAGTCAACTTTATACCAAAATATTTAAAATGTTCTGAAATCAACTACTTATAAAGTTTGTGACATAACTTAAATTGTACACTAAAAAACACAATTGTGTCAAATGTGTTTTATTAAATATGCCAAAATGCTGACCATCTGATCTCAGTATCACATTCATGTGGTGAAAAATTCTAGTGTCTAATTTTGAATCTTTACTATCCTTGGAGGACCATAGAGATATTCATTATCCATATATGATTTCAAACATAACTTAATGACTAGAGATCCTCTGAATTTCCTAGATTTATGAGTCAGTCAAAATATATAGACAATGCATTTGTCTCCAGTTTCTATCACCTACATCATTATTTAAAGTGTCTACTTATAGCAATGGAAGCAATTATCAGTCTAACCAGACTTTAAAATCTTGGAGTCTGAGGACAAAAGAAATTCTAGAAATATTTAGTGTTACCATTTCAGCCTGGGGAGAGGCAAGTGGACTCAACATACTTTTAATGCCGGTCTTATCCCATTCCCATTAGGGTAAATGTTGGCATGTATTTCAGGATACTGATATCTCTTCTTTTTTTTTTTTTTTTTTCTGAACAAGAATATGATCAAAATGTCCATGTAAGACTAAAAAGAAAACTCAAGTTTCCATTTTTACATTTTGATCTAAACTCGATGCTGCAGCCATTGTTAATATTGATGAGTTCACGTATGTGTCATTGTCCTAACTGATGTATCCAAGCCTCGGGATGGTTCCGCCTTTGGATCACTAAAACCTAATGTGAACAATTTCATTCAAAACAGTCCCACAATAGGGTCTTTATTGTTGGTTCATTAGCATCCAGAGACAGTATCACAAGGGATTATTCCCTTTTAGTCTGCAGGAGGTTTTTTCTTTTCTTCTCACTGACACTGTGTTTTATCTGAGATGATTGCTGTGAACAATCGGATGCCAAATACAACATGAGCTTTTCATCTAAGTTCTGTAAAAAAATAAAATAAAATAAAAATAAAAATGACCTGGCAAAGTACCCATTCTGCCACTAGAAAACCTTTATAGTGGAAATTAGAATTATAATATGCCATGGTGTCATATTAAAACTAGGACCCACTGCCAATTTCATTATAATCAGTTTACCAGGCTTCCATGGAAACAACTTTTTCCCTGACTAAATTACTATACATCCCCAAATTTTGGAAACAAACTCAACACAGATGCAGAATCAAAATAGAACAAAACAAAGAGTTGGCAATATTCCATTGAATCAGGGCAGTGGAGGCAAACAGATTGTGTAATTCAGCCATTTTTCCAATCTCACCCCCACAAGTATTTGTATTTATTATCTGAATTCATTCATTTATTCAAGGATTTATTGAGCATCTACTATATGATAGGCCTCATTCTAGGCACATGAGGATGCAGCTGTGACTTAAATAGTCAACAGTCTGCCAGCCAAGAGTTTATATTCTAGTGCAGAGAAATAGAAAATAAACAAAATGAATAAAATACACACACTATACATATGCTTGTAAACTGTATGGCAGAAAGGGGTTAGAAGTGGGTTAGGTGTCCTGGGGGGAGATGGTGCTTCAGCTTAAATGGAATGAGCAGGAAAATCTGCATTTAGAAGATGCTCTTTGAGCAAATGCCTGAAAGTGGTGAGGAACTGAGCCAAAGGGATCATCGAGGAGAAATTCTGAGAAGCAAAAGAAACAGCAAAGATCCGGAGAGGAGTGTCTGGCGTGTTTCTGGACAGCAAGGGAAACTGTGTAGATGGCAGGAAATTGAGGAGGTGCCTAGTTAGGGGTGAGTTTACAGAGCTAAAGAGGAGGGGTCATTATAAGGTTTTTGGCGTTTAGCCTGAGGGAAATGGGAAACTCAATGGAGGTTTGATCAGAAGAGTGACATGGTTTACTCTAGCTGCTGGGTAGAATATATACTTGGGAAGTAGGTCAGGGAGGTGGAGAGAGACCGAGGCAGGGACTATTAAGAGCTATTGCAATAAACCAGGTAGGAGAGAATAAGAGCCTGAAAGAGGGTGGTAACAACAGAGATGGTGATGATAAGAAATATTCAGATTCTGAATATATTCAGAAGATGGAGCTAGCAGGACATGCTATGGGAGTGGATATAGTTATATGAGAGAAGAGGACTCAAAGTCTAATGATTTTAGCCTAAACAACCACAAAAAACAGATGGATTTACTGAACTGAGGAGGAATATGAAATGTGAATGAGGCAGCTTTGGGGGAAATTCAGGAACTCAGTTTTAGATATATGAATTTTGATATGACTATTACACATCTAAGTGGTGATGGCAGTAGGTCAATCTGGATGTCAATATCTGGATGTCAATGAGATATTATTTTTTTCTCAACTATGTCTTAATGGCAACTTTTAATAAGAACTTTTAAGCTAAAAGAATGTTTATTTAAGAACAGAATGGAAGCACGTGGAACTCAATTGCAGCAGGAGAGCCATGCTGGGCTGTGTGTATGTGTTAAGTTGCTTCAGTTGTGTCCAACTCATCGAAACCCTATGGACTGTAGCTTGCCAGGCCCTCTGTCCGTGGGATTCTCCAGGCAAGAACACTGGAGTGGATTGCTATGCCCTCTCCAGGGGATCTTCCTGGCCCAGGGATGGAAGCCACATCTCTTGTGTCTCTTGCATTGGCAGGTGGGTTCTTTACTACTAGTGCCCCCAGACTTATGGGTTATAGAATAACAATCGCCTTCCCCCCTCTCTTTTTTCTGAATCACAAGATCTCTTAGCACTGTTGCTGTTGCGTATTTGCTTTATTCTGCCCATTGCTCTCTCTCTTCCTCTGTCCTATAACACATTATTCTTCACAGCAGTAATGTCAAACAGAATATATGCCTCTGACTTTCCAACTTGTCAATAGCTAACTGACCTACAAATTCTACAAGAAAAATTCTGATTAGCTAGTATGTGTTAAGTATCACCTCCCAGATAATCTGGATTGGGAAGGGGTTAGAGATGCCAGCATCATAAGCTCTTGTACTAGATAATAATTATTAGGAAATTTTTCCTAAAGTAATGAAATTTGTTTCCTCTAACTTTCCATACTGCTCTAATCTTGTTACTCCAAATCTAGCTGCTGACCAGGATTTGGAGCTTTGTGTGTTCAGAAATTCTTCAAAGAAACTGAAGCAATGTATTTTAAAAATGATCTTCAAGATTAACGAAAACAATAACTTTTTTCCCACATGCAAAAAGAGCATGGTAATAACTCAGGGTCTTTTTGGACCTGGTTTTCTTGGGCCTCTTCAGGATGTTATAGGTCATTGTGTGCTGCTCAAGTGGCTCTGGGTGGGGTCAGGAATTTGTAGCATTTGCTGATTTTCATGGACTAAATATTCCCAATATGGCCATTCAAGCTACCAATGTAATGTCACTAAACACAGAATTGGGAAGAGATGTGTAAAATCGCCACTGATCAATCCAGGATTATCGTTGAAAGGGTTCATTTTTTTATCCCTATATGCAGTGGATTTGGGGGCCCTTTTTCACATCAAATCTGGAGCTTAGAGAGCTATTGAAACTGAAGACATATATTTGATAGGCATTAATAAATTTATGATATTTAAGAGTGTGGTATTGGATAAAGACAGAAGGAGGGTGAATACAGAGGAGTGTTTAGGGCACAGAATTTGATACCAAGTCAGAGTGAAGGAGAAGGAAATGGCAACCCACCCCAATATTCTTCCCTTGACAATCCCATGGACGGAGGAGCTTGGTGCAGGCCACTATCCATGGGGTCGCAAAGAGTCGGGCACGACTGAGCGACTTCACTTTGCTTCACTTCACAGAGTGAAGGAGGAAGAATCCTTAAAACACTGAGAAACAGCAGCTCATCAAGGTGAGAGAAAACTAGAGAGCTAACTTGCTAGAAACCCTGTGAACTTTATCCCAGATGAGACTGGAACAATAGGAAGGGGCCAGACCTTTCAGAGACTCATAGATAATGTTAAGACAGTTTTTGTTTAATATAAATCAGCAATTGCTTTATGTCTTGAATTTAAAATATTATGTCACAAAGATTTCAAGATGTCTTACTTTAGTGCTAAAATCTAAATATTTCCTTTCAGAAGGTCAACTATTTAAATTCTATCAAATTGGCCAAAGTGCCAAAATATGAAAATATAATTTTTAGTAGATGATTTAAAATAATGAATTTTTTCTAAATTTAAAAATGCCTATGTTCTGGAAAAAAGAACAGATTATAAAATATTATTCTGAGCTTTAATTTGGCCCAGTAGTTTAATGTGCTAATTCATAAGTTTAAAAAACAGGAACTGACATAGGCTAGTGTGAATGGTAGCCTGATTTTGTTAAATTGTAGAAATATTTTCCCCTACCTATTTTTTCTTAATTTATAGCAAGCATGATATGAAAATCTTAACCAAGGTCTTGAACAGACACACCATATTTAAAGCCTTTTAAAAAGGCAGAAAGATTGGTGTTTATTGCTTTTTTATGTACACATTAGATTCAATTAAATAAAAGCTAGTAAATGAAAATAGACCCACAAAATATTTTCAGTTCCTTTTTTTTTATTGCAGAAAAATGCATTTCTTATCTCTCTTACCATATAAATATTAATCTGGTGTCTTGTTAGAATCAGAATGATCTTAAAGACTGAGTGGCTCGTGGGTGTCATTTGTGAATCACATCAACAGCTTTGGACGGTCCTGATCATCTGTCCCTGCACATTGTCGTCTCAGCTGGGCCACCCTGGCAATATTGCAGCAGGCTATTGTTTATTGAGAAAGCTAATATTAGGAAGAGATGTGATAAGAATGCCTTTTAAAAAACTAATTGAGTGCTATCTGTTTTTGGCAATAGCATCTTGTATCTCTGTAGTTTATCGCTTTAGAGTGCTTTATTCAGGCTTTTTATAAAATCCCGTTATTTAAAAATAGAGGGAAGAGTGATGGCATGTAAGAAGCTTTATATATTAGTCTGATGCTCAATGATAACCCTTTCTCCTCTACCACCCAACAAACCCTACTTTATTGGAAAACATGGGAAAACCTGCTGAAAACTGAGATATGAGTCATAATCCTAGTGTTCTATTCAATCACCAAAAAATGTTTGTAGTAATGTGTAGGTAGAAAAAAAGCAAAGCCAAAATATTGAAAATATTAAGGGTGGGGAGATTTCTATTCAGTCATGCCCATCTTTTTCAGCTGATTCTTCCTATTATTTGATTACAGAATCCTTAAATAGGGCAGATAGGCGAAGATAAAGAAACTATATGATAAAGAAAGTACAGTAAAATATTAATTGTAGAATCTAAGTGGTTTTCATTGTACAGTTTATTCTCATTTTTAGTATGCTTGAAAATGTTCATAATAAATTATTATAAACAAAATACTCAAATATTCCCCTTTGGCCCTGTCAGTGAACATGGAATAGACATTTGTTTGTTTCATTAAATGCTTATTTATAGTAAATTTAAATTAAAATAATCTTGCAGCATCTAATGCTCTTTGTTAAGGAAATTCCATAATTCCAATCTAAATTTAAAGAAATATAAACTGGGAGGAACGGTCAATGAATTGTAATATTTAGGAAAAACACAACTGAATATGGAGATGGGATATTTCCCATAAGAAAATGGAAGTGGGAAATTGTATTTATGTTTTGTAAAAGATCTGGAAAGAAATCAGAGTGCAAAAAGTCCCAGTTCTTTCAACAGAAGTGCATTAACCTGATTAACTTTCAAACGAGAGTTTAAAATAATTTGAGAGTAGAAATTGTATTTTACTTAATATTTGCTTTTTATACAAAATCCTTGCCATCCAAAAACCAAAAAGTAAGAGCTAACTTAGCTCCTGGTGACAAGGACTTTCTCCTTTGTTAGGATACGTCTCTAGATCGGCCATGGCATTGTGGGACTTGGGCATAGTTTTAGGTCTCTGTGTCTTTTCCTTCCCTTCCGCAGAGACGAGGATGAAAGCAGAAGTATCAGATGGGCTGTAGGCGCCCATCAATGTAGTAGCACAAATACCAGCTGATCATATTTCTGGTCAGGTACAAGGAAACAAATGGCTGTTGCTTTCCCCAAATGTTGTTTACCCTTCTGATATTCTTCCCAACAACCATCACATATAAATATGTATGGTATTTATTATAGTGTGCAGCTGAGAACAAATTCAGCAAGGTGCTCTGGTACCAATATTTATTGTTTGATATGAACTTACTGAGCCTTTTAACTGAATGGATTTGAGACTTCCATAATGGCTGTTCCTTTAAAATATCCTAAAAAAATGGAATTCTCAAAACTTGGTTTTTTGCATGAAGGATTTTCCTGTGGCAGAGGCAAGGAACTAGGCATGATCTTGACTGCTAATTGTTAGGCCCATAGATCTTGAAAATATTTCTATTTTGTGGCAAATGCAATGTGTCAAGCGTGGCAGTTATACACCTTTTTGAAACAGGGTTAGGCAGCAACAGTAGCAGAAGCAAAGTGCAGCATCAGTGATGAAAGTGTCAGGGAGCTGGGAGCTAGGGACCAGGACCGATTTCCTAATTTAAATATACCAGAGAAGAGGAAACAAGCAAAGTGAAAATGTGTTAGTTACTCAGTCGTGTCCAACTCTTTGTGACCGCATGGACTATAGCTCGCCAGGTTCCTTTGTACATGGGATTCTCCAGGTAAGAATACTGGAATAGGTTGGCCATTCTCTTCTTCAGGGGATCTTCCTTCCCTTCATTAGGAACATCTTCATTTTAAATGCCTTGAAACATTCTATTTTCTGAATTGTCTTAATCTTTCAAAATGATATTAACATTCCTAAACTGGAACCAAAGAATTCATGCAGCTTGACGGACAAGATGGTTTTCATCAATGGTTTTGAAGTAGTGGGTCGAGAGGGTTAGTAAGGAAAGGAGGCCTAGGTCAGGAAGGTGGACCAGAATGTACAAAGAGACAAAATTGCAAGACACAGCATCTCCACAGTCTCCAAAAGGCATCAGCTCCAAGAACTTCTACCAGACAACGATAATACAGTTCAAACAATGAATACTTTATCAGTCAAGACCCAGCTCAGGAAATGAAGAGCATGCTAGAAATGTTAAGAATAAATACATCTGATACAATAAATTAATACTTTAAAGTAATGTCAAATGGTGAAGGGGTGGTTTCTAGTTTGGACTTTTAAGAATGACTCTCAGAGCAGTGAAGGTCTGACACACGAGGGAAGAAGCTACCATCTTGATGGCTGGAGCTGTGAATGCAGGAGCACACCCCAACAGCTGATCCAGAAATCAGGTTGTGCAGTCATGAACATGTAATTGTTGATGCTGTTGCAAATACTTCAAGTCATCTAGGAGTTTAGATAAGAGTTGTTGAAATACTTAAGCAGAACAAGCTTGCCTTTCTTTCTTACATGCTAGCATAAAGAAAAAAAGAGGGGTAGGAAAAAAGACTTCCACATCGCCTTTGCCTTCCAAATCTTAGGAAAGAGTAGCTAGTTGATAGAAGTAATTGACATCCTGTGTCAGTTTTATGGGCATCTCAGAAATACAGTTTTTGCATTTCTACTTACTCTAAAATCTAGGTTGAAGGGAGGAGTCAGTTCACAATATCCACTGCAGAGTCAATATCTGAGAATAGAAAATGTTTATGAATGCTTCTATAGTTATTTTAAATTTAAGTTCCTAGATCTAAGATCATAATGTAGATAAAATAATTGTGTAACATATAAATATATATCTCAGGCTTCCCAGGTGGCGCTAGTGGTAAAGAACCTGCCTGCCAATGCAGGAAACATAAGAGACGAGTGTTCGATCCCTGGTTTGGGAAGATTCCCTGAAAGAGGGCATGGCAACCCACTCCAATATTCTTTCCTGGAGAGTCCCATGGGCAGAGGAGCCTGGCAGGCTACATTCCAAAGAGTCGCAAAAGAGACACGACTGAAGTGACTTATCTCACTTGCATAAATATATATCTCATTTAAATATGTATGCAGGTAATTAATATTCAGACAGAAGGCAGAGTGCAAAGTCTGTTGACTGGCTGGATTCAGATCCTGATCATACCATTCATTAAATATGTGATATGTACAGGTTCTTTAACTTCTGTGAACTGTGGTTGTCTCATTGCTCAGTCATGTTTGACTCTTTGCGACCCCATGGACTCTAGCCTACCAGGCTCCTCTGTCCATGGGATTTTCCAGGCAATAGTACTGGAGTGGATTGCCATTTCCTTCTCCAGGGGATCTTCCAAACCCAGGGATTGAACCCAGGTCTCCCACATTGTAGACAGATACTGCTGCTGCTAAGTCGCTCCAGTCGTGTCCGAATCTGTGCAACCCCATAGATGGAAGCCCATCAGGCTTCCCCGTCCCTGGGATTCTCTAGGCAAGAACACTTTGTATTCAATTACAGTAGTTGTATCTCATAGGGTCGATGTCAACAGTAAATGAGAAAACACATGTAAAGCACTTATATAGTGTCTGAGTCACTGCTATTATTGCACTGGTTTTATTGTTGTTGTATGCTGGCCTACACCTCACCTACTTGGGCTGGGTTTGCAGTCCAGTTGTAACATTTACTAATGTTGTAACTATGGAAATTTATTTAAATGCCTGTGCCTCAGTATCCTCACATATAAAATTGAGATGATAATAGTACCTGTCACAGGGCTGGCTGGTGCACTGGGACGACCCAGAGGGATGGTACGGGGAGGGAGGAGGGAGGAGGGCTCAGGATGGGGAACACGTGTATACCTGTGGTAGATTCATTTTGATATTTGGCAAAACCAATACAATATTGTAGAGTTTAAATATAAAATAAAATTTAAAAAAATAAAAAAAATAAAAGCATCGATGCCCAACCAGACAAAAAAAAAAAAAAAGAAAGAAATGAAACAGTACATATACAGTGCTTTGAAGAGTATCTGACACAAAATAAGATCCAGGTTATTTTTAAAAACATCTTATGTTTAGTTATTGAATTTACCATAACAACATCCTCCAGTGAATATTTTCTTTCTGAAGATTTAACACAAAAACAAGGTCTTTGTTTTTGCAGTTTTTCTAAAGAGAAACAGAATAAACCATTTCTGTTTATTATATCTTATAGACACTGATTGCATTATAAACTGTCTCAGGCCTGAAGCAGTCTAGACTGGTACACAGGATTCATGTGCTATCTAGATATGATACGATGGATGTTTCATGTAAAATCTTTACTAGCAATACAGTAGATGCCAAATGATACAAATTCTAGAGTGTAACACCACTGAGTTTGTCTCTCAAAACCAGTGAATAATGACAGTAGAATTTTGAAGAGAATGCTTTTGAGAGTATGATTACAGATTGATTTTATAAAGGTAGGTTTGTTTACGAGAAAAAAAAAAATTAAAGTCCTATCTGATGAACTTAAGAAATAAAACTCATTTTTTGATCAGTTTAGTGGAAATTACTTTGAGCTCAGGAAAACTAATCTGTGCAAATCCCCATTCACACTTACTGTCCCTGTGAATTTAGGTTCGCTCCTAACCTCTCTGCACTCTATTTCCATATGGAACTACCTTACAGGGTTCTTAGGGAAATTACATTTAAAGTTTATTCATCTTCATGCCCATTGGTTTAATAGGTACATCTTCTGAAGTTCTTTTTATTCTAAGCCTCAGTGAACATTGTATACTAAATTATAATTTTTTGTACCTAAAACTTGTTATCACTAGCAGATTCTGTGAGTCTATGACCAGAGTACAACTTTAGATTATATAAAATGTAAAGGCAATGAAAAGATAAACTGAAGAAATACAATTGTACTATGAAAAACTGAAACATTTATGTGAAAATGTATTAAATTATGTCTTGATGGTCAGCTGTAGGTTCTGTAGGCACTGCGGTTACTCCAGAGGGATGAAGCTCAAGCTTCGGCATTTATGCCTTCTTGATCTTGAGAAAATTATTTAACCTGCGAGCATCAGGTTCCTCATTTGTCAGTTCAATTCAGGGGCTCAGTCACGTCTGACTCTGCGACACTGTGGACTGCAGCCGCCAGGCCTCCCTGTCCATCACCAACTCCCGGAGTTCACCTGAACTCATGTCCATGGAGTCGGTGATGCCATCCAACCATTCATCCATTGTCATCCCCTTTTCCTCCTGCCCTCAATCTTTCCCAGCATCAGCGTCTTTTCAAATGAGTCAGCTCTTTGCATCAGGTGGCCAAAGTATTGGAGTTTCAGCTTCAGCATCAGTCCTTCCAATGAACACCCAGGACTGATCTCCTTTAGGATGGACTGGTTGGATCTCCTTGCTGTCCAAGGGACTCTCAAGACTCTTCTCTAACACCACAGTTCAAAAGCATCAATTCTTCGGTGCTCAGCTTTCTTTATAGTCCAACTCTCACATCCATATGTAACCACTTGACTTGACTAGATGGACCTTTGTTGGCAAAGTAATGTCTCTGCTTTTGAATATGCTGTCTACGTTTGTCATAACTTTCCTTCCAAGGAGTAAGTGTATTTTAATTCACAGCTGCAGTCACCATCTGCAGTGATTTTGGAGCCCCCCAAAAAAGTCTCTCACTATTTCCACTGTTTCCCCATCTATTTGCCATGGAGTGATGGGACCAGATGCCATGATCTTAGTTTTCTGAACGTTGAGCTTTAAGCCAACTTTTTAACTCTCCTGTTTCACTTTCCTCAAAAGGCTCTTTAGTTTTTCATCACTTTCTGCCATAAGAGTGGTATTATCTGCATATCTGAGGTTATTGATATTTCTCCCAGCAATCTTGATTCCAGCTTGTGGTTCATCCAGCCCAGCGTTTCTCATGATGTACTCTCCATAGAAGTTAAATAAGCAGGGTGACAATATACAGCCTTGACATACTCCTTTTCCTATTTGGAATCAGTCTGTTGTTCCATGTCCAGTTCTAACTGTTGCTTCC
>NW_011494718.1:7599779-7600250 GCF_000754665.1 Bison bison bison
TCCTGACCTGCATACAGATTTCTCAAGAGGCAGGTCAGGTGGTCTGGTATTCCCATCTCTTTTAGAACTTTCCACAGTTTATTGTGATCCACACAGTCAAAGGCTTTGGCATAGTCAATAAAGCAGAAATAGATGTTTCTCTGGAACTCTCTTGCTTTTTCAATGATCTAGTGGATGTTGGCAATTTGATCTCTTGTTCCTCTGCCTTTTTCTAAATCCAGCTTGAACATCTGGAAGTTCTCTGTTCACCTATTGCTAAAGCCTGGCTTGGAGAATTTTGAGCATCGCTTTGCTAGCGTGTGAGATGAGTGCAACTCTATGGTAGTTTGAACAGTCTTTGGCATTGCCTTTCTTTTGGATTCGAATGATAATTGATGTTTTCCAGTCCTGTGGCCACTGCTGAGTTTTCCAAATTTGCTGGCATATTGAGTGCAGCACTTTCACAGTATCATCTTTTAGGATTTGAAATAG
>NW_011494718.1:7600432-7626416 GCF_000754665.1 Bison bison bison
AGCTTTGTTCGTAGTGATGCTTTCTAAGGCCCACTTGACTTCACATTCCAGGATGTCTGGCTCTAGGTGAGTGATCACACCATCGTGATTATCTTGGTCGTGAAGATCTTTTTTGTACAGTTCTTCTGTGTATTCTTGCCACCTCTTCTTAACATCTTCTGCTTCTGTTAGGTCCATACCATTTCTGTCCTTTATTGAGCCCATCTTTGCATGAAATGTTCCCTTGGTATCTCTAAGTTTCTTGAAGAGATCTCTAGTCTTTCCCATTCTATTATTTTCCCCTATTTCTTTGTACTGATCACTGAGGAAGGCTTTCTTATCTCTCCTTGCTATTCTTTGGAACTCTGCATTCAAAAGGATATGTCTTTCCTTTTCTCCTTTGCTTTTTGCTTTTCGTCTTTTCTCAGCTATTTGTAAGGCCTCCCCAGACAGCCATTTGTAAATAGGGATAATGAAAGCACTTGTCAGAGCCTCCAGTGAGCACCTATTGCCCCATCTCAATAAACATTAGCAATTATCATCATCATCCTCATCATCATCATTAAGTACCTGCTATGTATTTCAAACTCTGATTGAGGGTTCAACTAACAAAGTATCTGAAATGAATCGTCAGGTCAGTGAATTATTCCTTTGTTAAATATCTCCATATTTACTACTTGGAGACTAGTAATCTATATTTTTTTCACTAATAAATTTGCACTTTTAAAAAATTGTTTTTCAATTTGAAAGGCAATGTGTGTGTGTGCATGTGCTAAGTCACTTCAGTCATATCCGACTCTTTGCAACTCCATGAAGTGTAGCTCACCAGGCTCCTCTGTCCAGGAGATTCTCCAGGCAATAATACTGGAGTGGGTTGCCGTGCCCTCCTCTAGAGCATCTTCCTGACCCCTATAGTGTAAAAATTAGTGATAAATCATTAAAACAGTCTTGTCGTGTGTATTTTGCTCATGTATTAATTCATTTAATCACCACAACTGTAGATATCGGTACAGTCATTCTCCATGTTTTGCAAATATAGAAACTGAAGCCTAGAGAGATTGTTTCAAGGTTACACAGATGGGAAGCAGCAGGGTGATGGTCTGAACCCAGGTTGTGTGGCCCAGAACTGTTCATAACTGGCCATTTAACGCTACCTGACTAACTCAAGCTCTGGAGTAATGCAGGCCTGGTTTTTCACTCAGAGTTCACCACTTACCACGACCAGTTCCTTAGCTCTTCCAATCCTGAGTTTCCTCTTCTGTTCAACCATTATGGTATTAGTAGTTAGACAACAGAGAATTTTATTCCCTAGAATTCAAGGGGGTAGAAATAGATTGAGACTTACCCCAGAATCAATCATAGTAGAAAAAAAATTGTCTTTCCAGATATGACCATTTTTTTCTACTATGCTTGATTCTAGATGTATTACAGAAGTAGAGAGGTAGGGTGAGGACAGATTTCAGGAGCACATGCGTGTTAACAGCACAGGAATAAAAGGAGAAGATAGGGATGACTGGAGACAGTTCTTGATGTTTGGATGAGAGAGAAAGAAACGCTTTTTAAATTTTTTTTTTTAAGCAACTGCCATGAATGGTTAAATATTTAGGATAGTAACCAAAATGATTCATTGGACTGATGTTGAAGAGCATTGATGAGCAGAGAAACAGTTAATATTTTTAAAGCGAGCTTCAGATGATACGTAAAAATAGTGGCTGTTGAAAGTGAAAGTTGCTCAGTTGTGTCCAACTCTTCGTGACCCCATGGACTATAACTTCCATAGAATTCTCCAGGCCAGAATGCTAGAGTGGATAGCTGTTCCCTTCTCCAGCAGATCTTCCCAACCCAGGAATCAGACTAGAGTTTCCTGCATTGCAGATGGATTGTTTACCAGCTGAGCTACCAGGGAAGCTCATGTTAGTGGCTGCTGAAAAGATGTCTAAATATTACTTTTAAATAATTTTTAAGAAGCTACATTTGGGGCATTTTCTTTTTTAAAATTTATTTATTTATTTATTTTTAATTTTTGTTTTATAATGGACTATAGTTGGGCTTCCCTAGTGGCTCAGATGGTAAAGAATCTGCCTGCAATGCAGCAGACCTGAGTTCCATCCCTGGGTAGGAAGGAGCCCCTGGCAGAGGGCATGGCAAACCACTCTAGTATTCTTGCCTGGAGAGTTTCATGGATAGAGGAGCCTGGTGGGCAATTGTCCAGGGGGTTGCAAAGAGTCAGACCTGACTGAGCGACTAAACACATACTTGATTTACAATGTTGTGTTGGCTTCAGCTTTACAGCAAAGTGATTCAGTTATATATTACATATACATATATCTATTCTTTTCCAAATTCTTTTCCCATCTAGGTTGTTACAGAATATTGAACAGAGTTCCCTGTGCTATACAGTAGGTCTTTGTGGGTTATCTGTTTTATACAATAGTGTGTATATGGGCATTTTCTTATGGTGAGTAAAAATTAGAATTCTTTATCATTACTTTAGATTATGTCAGAAATGGGATCACATGAACCCCTGAATTATATTTGGGTAGATTGTGGGATCTATAACCTAGAATTTTAAAACCAAATTGCTATACTCAGCATTAAAATTACTTTGTAAGGGACTTTCCTGGTGGCGCAGTGGATCAGAATGCACCTGCCAAGGCAAGGGACAGGGGTTCGATCCCTGGTCCAGGAAGATTCCACATGCTGTGGAGCAACTAAGACTGTGAACTACAACTAGTGAGGCCCATGCGCCCTGGAGCCCATGCACCACAACTGCTGAGCCCGTCAGCTGCAAGCACAGAAGCCCGCTTGCCCAGAGCCTGTGTTCTGCACCAAGAAGCCATCTCAGTGAGAAGCCGCACACGGCAGCAAGGAGTAGCCCTTGCTTGCTGCAACTAGAAAAAGTCTGCACAAGGAATGAAGAGCCAGTGCAGCCAAAAATAAATAAAATTCTAAAAACTAACATTACTCTAAAATTGAGCCAAGAGTACATTTCACTTTTTTTTTTTTTTTTTTTTCGGTCAAAGGATGCTGTAAAGGAGAAAGACATCAAAGAAACTGAACTTGTGCTAATTACAGTTGTGTTTAGGATGACCTACTTAAGACACGAAATGCCAGAAAGGAAGCACAGCTATTCAGCATCACTTAAATTTACTATAATAAGGAAGCCTAAAGAAGTACTTTTTAAAGTTTTCAATTGGATATGAGTTAACCAAGCCTCAATGGAGACCTAATTTTTGAAAGGTTTAAAATTCTTCTGTTCAGAGAATGTTCATATCAGATGAACATGGACCCCTAAGAATGTGATAAAGTGCCCCCAGGCCTGTGGAACTTGCACAGCAAGATAATATTTTTCTTGATTCAGAATAATTATAGTAATTGAAAGATACTTGAGAAATTCATGAAGTGAAGTGAAGTCGCTCAGTCGTGTCCGACTCTTTGCGACCCTGTGGACTGTGTCCATGGGATTTTCCAGGCAAGAGTACAAGAAGCATCAAATAAAGAAAAAGGACTTGGTCATGATGAGAACGTGCCACTCAATCTCTAGGGATGGGAGTCTTTGGAAGCATGAAATGCTAATATGACCTAGATTGCTTAGAACTGGGGTTTTTCTATGAATTCAGCTCCACAAAAATGTTTCTGGGGTGGATCACTTGAATTTATCTGTTCAGTTCCTGTGCATCTTTGAGAAAGAAAAATGCTGGATATTCAGCTTGAAAATTAACTTCCATGAATTGTCAGCAGTAGTAGAATGAATCTTGCAGACTCAGGAACAATTTGATGGTGTTTACATAAGGAGTTTTGCATGATAAAGATGTATTGCTTGATTTTCATCACAAAATTGGAAGCCCATCTGAGTTCTTGCTAGTGACCCCAGTCTGACACCATAGTGACAACACAGTCTGTAAAGGTAAAAGGTGATGTTATATACCTCGAGAATGATGAGGTTTGGAGAACTGGATACCCTCGGAAACAGAAAAACTACATACTGGAGATGGGTTCCCACCAAATAAGGTCCTTGTTGGTGGAGATAAATCGGTTTTTCTTATCCGTATCTAGCCTAGACTTGGTCTTACACTGGAAATTATTATTTGCTTCCAGTGTGACAAAGTCATTGTTACTGTTAGAAGTTTCTCAAGTGCAGGAAAAGTGCCTGAGCATTTTGGTAGCAGGAAGTGGCCCCATATTTACTTTGATGTGACAGGGAGTGCCATCTAGTGGCAGAGTATGACTATGAGGGTTCTTACCCTGTGAACATCCTGCTCTGAGCCTTTTCAGGAACGTGGATCCCGTATGGAAAGGGATTAAATACCTTAATAAATATGCTTGCTGAGAAATTGTCATTGCCTAGATTCAAGATCTGAGTGAAGGAAACTAGTGGAACTCTACCAGCCTGAGTCTTTCAGTATTTCCAGAGTTTTGCTCATAATAGAAGGGAGAGGTGAGATGGCAGGAAGTGAGTACACCAGAGAGAGGTACCTATCTGATCAATCAGAGAAAATTGAACAAAATGAAGAATTTCTGTTCCTCAGAATTTAACCTGGGGTATGTGTGTGGGCAGAGCAGCTAGCGTTGTGTGTTGAAAACCAATCAGAATGGAGGAAAATTATACATTTCATAATCTTTACATCAGAATATAGACACATCTATGGTAAATGGAGAATATTAAGAAAAGGTTAGAGGAAACAATTTGCTAATCCATTAGAGGAGGTCATTTGCTTGTCTGAAAGTTGCATTCATATAGCAAGCATACTACTTAAAAATATATATATATACACACCCAATAAATAAATAAATACATACTAAGGCAGATGATAATAAATTAATCTCTATCTCAGTGAAGGATGGCCAAAAAAAGAGAGAGAGAGCGAGAGAATGGCAATGATAACAGCTATAATTTATCAAGAAGTTATGGTGTATTCAAATCTAAATCAAGTACTTTATATGTATTTTCTCATTAAATTCCTGTACTAATCCTTTTAGGTAGGTACTCTTATTATCTTCATTTTTCAGTTAAAGAAAAGCAAACTAATCTTTCCTAAGAACACAGAAATGCTAAGCTAGTAGTGCCAGTATCTGAATTCTGGTCTTTCTGATTCCCCAAATTGCTTTGTGCCAAAAATGTTGTCTTAGCTGCTCAGTCATGTCCAACGCTTTGTGTCTCCCATGGACGGTAGCCCACCAAGCTCTTCTGTCCATGGAATTCTCCCCAGCAAGAATACTAGAGTGAGTAGCCATTCCCTTCTCTTGGGGATCATCCTGACCCAAGTATTGAACCTGATCTCCTGCATTGCAGGCAGATTCTTTACCATCTAAGCCACCAGGGAAAGAAAGCCGTCACAGATCTAGACATCATATTGAAAAGCAGAGACATCACTTTGCCAACAAAGGTCTGTAGAGTTAAAGCTATGGTTTTTCAGTAGTTGTGTATGGATGTGAGTTGGACCATAAAGAAGGCTGAGTGCTGAAGAATAATGCTTTCAAATTGTGGTGCTGGAGAAGATGCTGGAGAGTCCCTTGGACAGCAAGGACTGTCAATCCTAAAGGAAATCAACCCTGAATATTCACTGGAAGGACTAATGCTAAAGCTGAAACTCCAATACTTTGACCACCTGATGTGAAGAACTGACTCACTGGAAAAGCCCCTGGTGCTGGGAAAGATTGACGGCAGGAGGAGAAGGGGACAACAGAGGATGAGATGGTTGGATATCATCACCAGCTCAATGGACATGAGTTTGAACAAACTCCAAGAGGTAGTAAAGACTGGAAAGCCTGTTGTGCTGCAGTCCATGGCGTTTCAAAGAGTTAGACAGGACTTAGCAACTGAACAACAAAAATATTACAGGAATGTTAATCACTTCCTGGTGAGATATAGACCATTCTGCTTTGAAAAGTCTGTTCTTATCTAAATCCTATTAAGTTTGATTGGATTTCAGTAAGAGCTCAATAGATTATATAACACAAACGGTTTGAGCCTTTTTTTCCAATGTGCACATATATTGAAACATTTTAATTTTCTTTTTTCTCAGAGGACAATCAGCAGTCTGAGTCTTCACTCTGGTGTTGTCCTAACATAAACTAAAATTAATAATGATGTACATGTTTATTTCTAAGTAGATTATTATAGTAATACCATACCACTTTCATTTTATGACAAGGAGATGGAAAAACCAAGGAAGGTCAAGGGATATGCTAAATTAAGGAGAACACTTGGGATAAAATACATTTGTATACATTTTTTTCCTAGGATTCAAAATGTGTTTTCTTTAGATGGACCTCCTTCTTGGTTCATCTCATATATTTGTTTGGAATATTAGGATCTACATCCGTTCAGAGGAGTTTCTTACTTATATGTTTTATATAGAGTCTAAAGTCTTCTGCTTATATTACCTTGTCTTTTTTCTATCACCCCCTTAAAGAAATACGATGACGAATTTCCATTTGAAAGCTCTAAAATTGCTCTTGTGTTTCCATCTATAATGTCTTTGTTCAAAGCCTCACTGCTACACCACTGGTCAGAAAATGAAAGCCAAGTTGTGGAAGCCATCCTGGCCATTTTTATATAAACCTGGCTGAGGGGCTCCTACCGAGAGTGGATGTCTTGTAATTGGGTCTGAAAGATCCAAAAAAGTTTTAGACAAGGTGGAAGAGGTTGGCATTCTTTGCCATTTTGACATGACTAAGTACAAACTTACTTGGAGACAAGTAAGTTGTTCTGGCTGTCTACTAAACATTCTGTTCCAAAAAGAAGAATGATACCATATGAAGAATTAAGAATTTTATTTCCATAGTTTATTACATCAACACTTTTAGGGAGAAAAATCATATAATATCGATAGATACAAAAAGAGTCAATTGTGAAAACTGAACAAGCATCTAAATAAATAAATAGATATGTAAGTAAGTAAGTAAGTGACTATGTGCTCAGTTGTGTCCAACTATTTGCAGCTCCATGGTCAGTAGCCTGCCAGGCTTCCCTGCCCATGGAACTTTCTAGGCAAGAATACTGGAGCGGGGTGCCATTTCCTACTCCAGGGGATCCTTCCAACCCATGGATCGAAACTGCATCTCTTGCATCTCCTGCATTGGCAGGTGAATTCTTTACTATTAGCACCTCCTGGGAAACTCTAAGTAATTAAGTAAGTAAATAAATAAAAATGAGTGAATAAATAAATCTGAGAGGAGATCTAGAAAACTACATATTTAAGGTAGAAGCAGGCAAGATAGTACTCAAAAAAAATACAGAAAAAATGACCTCAGTTAGATATAAAAATTGCTAAGTCACTTCAGTCCCTCTTCCAGGGGATCTTCCCCACCCAGGGATCAAACCCGCGGCTCCTGTGGCTCCTGCATTGCAGGTGGATTCTTTACCACTGAGCCATGAGGGAAGTCCTGTATATATACTACTATGTGTAAAATAGATAGCCAGTGGGAAGCTACTGTGTAGTACAGGGAGCTCAGCTCTGTGGTGAGCTCTGTGATGACCCAGAGGGGTGGGATGGGTGTGAGAGGGATGCTTAATTGGGAGAGGATAAATGTATGTACGGAGAAGGCAATGGCACCCCACTCCAGTACTCTTGCCTGGAAAATCCCATGGACGGAGGAGCCTGGTGGGCTTCAGTCCATGGGGTCGCTGAGAGTCGGACACGACTGAGTGACTTCACTTTCACTTTTCACTTTCATGCATTGGAGAAGGAAATGGCAACCCACTCCAGAATTCTTGCCTGGAGAATCCCAGGGACGGGGGAGCCTGGTGGGCTGCCGTCTATGGGGTCGCACAGAGTCGGGCACGACTGAAGCGACTTAGCAGCAGCAGCAAATGTATGTTAATTAACTTGATTGTGATAAGCATTTCACAATACATATGTATAACAAGAAAATAATTTATGGGTTGAAATTTTTTAAACAACTATGGTTTCCAATGAGTTCTTATCAAATGTTCTGCAATCCATATATGGATCAAGAATTACTTATGGCCTGATAAAACATGTCATTGATAGTAATAATGTTAGCATTAGGTATTGGTACAAAGAGAAAGTAAGATAATACAAGTAAAGCACACAGCACATTGCCTGGCAAAGAATAAATGTACACTAAAATGACATCTGTTATCCTTGTTCTTATTATTCTTTTTTAAATGCTGAAATGATACATTTTTTGAAAGAATTTCACAGAGGTGAAGTGCCTTTCTCATCCCATCATATCAGCAGGAACATGTTGTCAATATAACTTATCCGCAGTGATATTATCCTTAATCACCTGGCCAAGGCATTTGTCAGGTTTTTCTACTCACTATTTATGGAAACAGGGAGATATATATAGAAATACTTTAGTAACTTTCTTCTCAACCACCTTCTGCAGTCTATTTATTGAAAGCATGTAACCAAGTCCAACTGATACTGGGGGAAGGAGTGGGGAGGAATGGAGGAATAAAGCTTTTTGCCTGGAGATGGGAGTTTCCACAATAAATTGTTAAGAATTACTAGACATTTTCAAAAACATTTACTTATGTATATTCATTTCCTAATACGAGTTATGATCTAAAACTATATTATTCTGTTGTTATTGTTCAGATTGTTTCAGCATTAGACATTGGGAGTTTTTTTCAGGTTGGCTTCTCAGTTTTTTTAATGCTTCCTTAGGCAACACAAGGTTCTGCAGACTCATCTTGTAGTACCTGCCCTAGTCCTAGAACCAACCATTTTTCCAGGAGTCCTGGTTCCGTTTATTGGAGAATAATCTTTAGAGACCAAAATCTGGGCACTGGGTGTGCTCATTGCTACTGAGGTATCACTGTTTCCAGGCTCTCTGGGTGGACAATTCTAGGAAACACACACACGAATGCAAACCCCTGTTTGTACCCGTAGTTATAATCATGTCTGTATCTCTCCTTCTGTGTCAGTCCATCTGCATTTTATCTTTAGGCTCCAGAAATCTGGTCAAAGCATTGTTTTCCAAAGTTACTTAGGTAAGTTCCTTTCCTCTCGCCGCACCCCTTTCAAGGAGTTGACATGATTTTTGGTGAAACCTGTATTTCCTGATTGCATAGTATACAGAGTCAAGTCTTTCACATGGAAAATATTTCCCTGCTAAATATTTCCCAGACTGATTGAAATTAATCAGTCTGATTAAAATTAGAAATATTTCCCAGACTGATTTCTTTCATGTCAATGTTCTGTAAGCTCTTTTTCTATCATTTCTGTTTTTATGCTATTCATTGTTTATATTATGCCATCTAATTTTATCATTTATTCTTACTTTGTGTCAGGAGCCCATTTATAACAAGCCTGCTCTCTCTCTTCCTTTCATCTTGAGAGACATCCTCAATGTGATCTTTCCTCCTTGCTGGCCACTGGTGGTGTGAGTCTCACCACCTGGACCTCAGGAACCATACACTGGCCCCAGTATTCATATCTGCCACGGCCTCAGCAGTTAAGTTCATATATTCTGTTTGCTCCCTGTCCTGACCTTAGACATCCTTCAGTCAGACAGCCTGCCCAGAATTCCCGTATGCCCTTGGGATGCTCCAGCTCTCAGTAGCTGTCTTCACAGCACATCAGGCTGCAGAGCCATCACCGAGGCACTGCCCACAGCCACTGCTCTGGCGCCATATTGGCCCCATGATGTCTTCTAAGTGATTTGCTGACCCCTTCAAAAAAAAAGCCCTTTACTCCCAGATTTTTCCACCACCTATTCATGTTTTCTACCATTGAGGGTTCCCATTTTCTCTTCCCCTAGGGCAAAATACAAGAGTGAGGGTGTCTGGCCCCATCTCAAGAGTTCATGGATATTTCCTCTTTCATTCCCCCACCAGTCTGTTAGCTCACGTCTCTAAGTTGGAAAGCGTTCTCATGTAATCACACATTTTTCCTTACCATATGGCTCCACCTGCCAAGTGCTTCAGATTCCAGTTTCTTGAATCCCCCCAATGCTGCACTTTCTGAGCAAAGCCATACTCTTCCAAGTAGAAGTCCTCCTTTAGAAAATATTGCTATTGCTTAAAACCTCCTTCTTGAAATGCAATGGTGTTTTTTTTGTTCTAGGATTTTTCTGCCTGAGGGTAACATGTATCTGGAATGTCACAAAATTATTCACCTCATTTTAAATGGCTATGTTTATTAAATAGCTATATGTTTTCCATTTCTCTTTACAGATAACTAATAAGAGAGCTGATTGCTTAAAAACTCAAGAATAGAATATTTGTTAGTTTGTATAATTTTTTCACTATTTCAAGATTGATACTCATCAGAAATGAGGTGATTACTTTTAGTCACCCTCAAGGAAGCTATTGGTGCGTGCATGTGAGCTAAGTCTCTCAGGCGTGTCTGACTCTTTGCAACCCTAGGGACTGTACCTGCCAGGCTCCTCTGTCCAACTTGGATATTTCAAAACAATGTCCAACTATGTATACACATGTATGCGGTTGACCTTAGGCGTCCTTCGGTCAGACAGCCAGATATATGTGTATACATGACATACACATATATGTATATGTAGATACATACATGAGGAGGGCACGGCAACCCACTCCAGGATTCCCGCCTGGAGAATCCCATGGGCAGAGGAGCCTGGTGGGCTACAGTCCATAGGGTCGCAGAGAGTCGGACACAATTGAAGTGACTTAGCACGCAGCATGCATGCAGATACATATATAGTCCCCAAATAGTGGCCTGTAGAATTTTCGACCTACTGTTGGGCAGCCTCTGGCCTCTTTGAAAGCAGCCCCATAATGGAAGCTATTTCTAGCAGTTCTCCTAAGATGTCTCCCTTGTGCTCCCCTCTGGGCCACAGCATGGACTACGCCCCGTCCCCGCCCCAGCCCCTGGCAGTTAGTGCCATGTGCTGCTGCCACTCTGAAGTTCAGGAAGGCTGATGGGGGCGTCCTGCTGCTGCTGTGGCCACCAGTGCCTGTCCAGGCCACGCTGTGCTGGTCCCACGTGGGCCTAGGCCAGCCTGCTGAAGAGAAAAGCCCCTCTCCTGGCTTTCATACCCCGGTTCCCTCAATCTCAGAGCACTGATGCCCTGTGCTCTCAGCTCCGTGCTCTGTGAGGATCTGCAGGAATGGGATGGAGGGTGGAAGGGGAGCTCGAGACGGAGGGGATGTGTGTATGTGTATAGCTGGTTCACCTCCTTGTGTAGCAGAAACACAGGGTTATAGAGCAGTTACACTCCCAGACTGTATTTTTGCTTTGTATTGACTATGATAATTTTCTGGTGGGCAGGGCCATTATATTATGTTAGGTAGATACTTTCATTTTTTATACTAAATGTCTATGAGTAGCATAATAATAGCTGTTTTTTTGTTTTCTTTCTGGATTAGGAAATGAAAGCCCAGAAAGGGCTCATCTCATGCCTTTTACACCACCTCCTAATACTTAGCATGAACCCAAATGGATAGGACTAAATAGATCCTCAGTGCCCTAAATGTGTGTTTTATTTTCCAACACAATCTATGTTTGTTTTCTTTCCAAGTTGCTCTACAAACATTCATTTTGAAACACTGACAAAAGTAGCCAATAATGTAGAATAATATATAACCTTGACTGGGTCAGAGAAATGGCATGAAAAATCATAAAACAGACTTGTGAACATAAAAACATAGAGGTGGTTTCAAAGAAAACAGAGGGCAAAAGCTTACTTTGAGCCTTTGGGGAAAATCTAGTTTCTGTTTTCTGAAAAGACAGCCTATTAAATGAGTATTAAGCATGTTGTCTGTTTTTATTGGATTATTTTCTCAAGTTGAAGTCATTTATTCAAATTATTGAATATCAGCAAAGATCTAACTTCTGATTACTTATTCATTATTTATAGTAAAAGTGACTTTTACCGTATATTCCGATCTGCTGCTGCTGCTGCTGCTAAGTTGCTTCAGTCGTGTCCGACTGTGTGTGACCTCATAGACAGCAGCCCACCAGGCTCCTCTGTCCCTAGGATTCTCCAGGCAAGAACACTGGAGTGGGTTGCCATTTCCTTCTCCAATGCATGCATGAATGCTAAGTCGCCTCAGTCGTGTCTGACTCTGCAACCCTATGGACAGCAGCCCACCAGGCTCCTCTGTCCACAGGATTTTCCAGGCAACAACACTGGAGTGGGTTGCCATTTCCTTCCCCAATGCATGCATGCATTCTAAGTCACTTCAGTCGTGTCTGACTCTGCAACCCTATGGACAGCAGCCCACCAGGCTCCGCTGTCCACAGGATTCTCTAGGCAAGAATACTGGAGTGGGTTGCCATTTCCTTTCCCATATTCCAATCTAGAAACTTGACAATGTCTAATATTGTTATTTTATATAAATAATATATTCTGTTTAAAATATAGATAAGCAGAAAGACTAAAGCTAAATTATAATTCCATCCACTGTGAATATTTTGGTATTTAATACTGTACATGGTTTCCTATGTGTATAACTTTAAAACAAAAGCAAAAACCTGGAATCTACATGATACTGCTTTGTAACCGGCTTTTCTATTTAAAATGAATTATAGCATATAGGGGTTTATAAAATGTTTCTATGACATATTATTTTTCTTGGACAAGATTGATCAGTGCTTTTATTGAGGACCAAGTTTAAGTGTTAATAAAAGAGATTTCCAGAAGGTATAAAAAAAATTACAAATGTTCCTGAAATGAGTTCTTGTCATACAACAGGTGAACATCTCTGAAGAAGACTTCACAGAGCCAAAAAAAGAAACAGGATGGCCTAATTACTGAGCACCTCCTGTGGGCCAGGTGTTTTCCTTCTGGCATCTCACTTACTCTCACTACTATCCTAGAGAGTAGGTACAGTTACCATCTCTGCTTTCTATATAAGGAAATCCAGGCCCAGGGAGTTGAGTCCTTTGCTTGAAGGTTCTATGACATAGTTTAAAGTTCTTGGTTGAAGTTGTTTTCATCTAGAGAAGTTTTTTATTTGTCCTTGGTACCCAGCAAACTCTAAATTTATTTAAGGTATTTGGACCACACAGGTGACATGAACTGGGGCATCAAACCAATGGCAGCTTTGAGGCTCTGCTCCATCTACCCTGCCTCAGGAAAAAGGGAAAGTTTCCTTGCTCCCCTTCTTTGAAATTTTCTCTTCTCTTTTCTTCTCTTCCCTTTCCTTCCCTCCTCTCTCTCTCTAACTCTCTCTCTCTCTCTCTTTTTTTTTTTTTTGGTATTATCCCACTTACTCTGATCGTGTAACCCTCTGGGCCCATGCCTTCAATTGTGGTCTCCTGCTGGGCTCCCCATTTTGAGTGAACTCTATGCTTTGCCTCTTGATGCTTTTCCCCTCACAAAGCTGTAGCTCAGACATCCAGTTCAGTTCAGTCATTCAGTCGTGTCTGACTTTTTGCTACCCCATGGACTGCAGCATGCCAGGCTTCTCTTTCCTTCACCAGTTCCCAGAGATTGCTCAAACTCATGTCCATCAAATTGGTGATGCCATCCAACCATCTCATTCTCTGTCATCCCCTTCACCTCCTGCCTTCAATCTTTCCCAGAATCAGGGTCTTTTCAAATGAGTCAGCTCTTCGTATCAGGTGGCCAAAGGATTGAAGTTTCAGCTTCAGCATCAATCCTTCCAATGATGTTCAAGACTGTTTTCCTTTAGGATGGACTGGTTTGATCTTCTTTCAGTCCGAGGGACTCTCAAGAGCATTCTTCTACACAGTCCAAAAACATCAATTCTTTGGTGCTCATCTTTCTTTGTTTCTTCTTTCTAATTTCCTTTTCAGACATCCAAGGCTCAGCAGAAGACCTCAGAACAACAGCAGAAGTAAACTGGCTTTAGCACTTTGACAATACCCACTGTGGGTACATGCTAAATTGCTTCAGTCTGTCCAACTCTGCATGACCGTATCAACTGTAGCCCCCCAGGCTCCTCTGTCCATGGGATTCTCCAGGCAAGAACACTGGAGTGGGTTGTCGTGCCCTCCTCCAGGGGGTCTTCCCGACCCAGGGATCAAACCCGAGTCTCTTACGTTTACCTGCATTGGCAGGTTCTTTAGCTAGATTTACCAGCACTGCCCAGGAAGCCCAAATATCCACTAAGGTTACTCATTTTACTTTTTTTTTTTTGGCCTTTATTTTCTTCCTTATCTGCCAATTCAGCAATACAGCTTAAAATATATTTAATATTTTATTCAAGATTTGAGTAGTTTTAATCAAAACAATTATTTTCTGAATCTGTCTCACCATATAAGAAAAATGAAGGTCAAGAATATTTACTTTGAATGATTAAAAATATATCATGTATACTCACATTTTTATCCTCCCTAATATGGATGATCCTTTATTTAGTTGAAATATTTATGAAATAACAAATTATGCAATTTAGGATTCTGCTCCCAGTCCCACTTCAGGTCAGCAACTAAGATTCTGGTAGGCAATTTCAATGTGTGGGATTTTTTTTCCCCCATGTCAACAAGCAATTCTCTGCCACCAGCTAGGAGTCCTACAGTCTTATTCAGTTCTGGTAGAGTCTACCTGGAGAGAGTGTCAACTCCCAATCAGACCCTCTAGGCTCAGGGCTCCATCCCAGGAAACAATCTCCCATTTTAGATGCCAATCGATAGTAGGTTTCAGGACTTCCCTGGTGCTAACGCAAGGGGGCTTGATTCTATCCCTGGCAAGGTGTTAGATCCCACACACCACACCTAAGAGTCTGCATCCTGCAACTAAAGATCACATGTGCAACAGAGAAGATCTTGCATGCTGCAACTCATACCCGGGGCAGCCAAATAGAGAAATATTCTTTATAAAGTGGTAGATCATCAAGGTACCCACAACTTGTGCTCAACTTGGCTACAAATCAGAGATTCTCATGACCCCCTCCTCAGGTTTTATTAAATTGTTAAAACAGCTCACAGAACTCAGGGAAACACTTCCTTACATTTACTATTTTATTGAAGGATGGGATAAAAGATACCCAAGAACAGCCAGTGGGAGAGATCAGGAGGGTGAGATCTGGGAGAGCCCCCTACTTCTGTCCTTATGTCATCACCCTCCAAGTCTGAGGATGTTTTCATCCACCTGGAAGTTTTCTGAACCCCACATTATTGGGATTTTTACAGAGGCTTTATCACATAGGTGTGAGAGTGTTAGTCACTCAGTCTTGTGGGACACTTTGCAACCCCCATGGACTGTAGCCCGCCAGGCTCGTCTATCCCTGGGATTCTTCAGGCAAGAATACTGAAGTGGGTTGCTATTCCTTTCTGCAGGGGATCTTCCTGACCCAGGGATCGAACCCAGGTCTCCTGCACTGCAGGCAGATTCGTTACCCTGTGAGCCACCAGGGAAGAACATCACATAGGCGTGATGGACCATTAATTCCATTTCCAGCCCTTGTGTCTCCCTGGAGAAGTGTTGGTGGGGAGACTAAAAGTTCTAAGCTTCTAATCATGGCTGGTGACCAGCACCCTTCCAGGAACCCACTCAGTCACCTCATTAGAACCAAAGGTGCTCCCAGCACTGATATCACTTAGGAAATTGTGTTTTAGGAGCTTTGTGCCAGGAACTGGGGGCAGAGACCAATTGATACACCTTTTTTATTATCTCATGCAATTGTTAGTGGATTTTCTTTATAAAGCCTACCTATATTATAATTTCAGTATAAATAATAATTCAGCAACTATATTTTGAATACTTATGAATTTTCAGACACATTTTTAACTAATAGGCTTTCTATGTTTGAGGGATTTTAGGTTTATGGAACCATTAGTGGAGAGTACAGAGTGTTCCCTTATACTCTCTCACTTGCAACTCCCTCCTCCTGGTCCCTGTTATTAACACCTTAGTGTGGTACATTTGTTATAACTGATGAGTCAATATTAATACATTATTGTTGTAAATAAGTCTCTTTTCTAAAAAAAGATTATTGGAGTGTAGTTGCTTTACAATGTTGTTTTAGCCACATTGTAAACATGGCAAAGTGAATCAGCTCTACGTATACACATATCCTGGCTTCTCCGGTGGCTCAGCAGTAAAGAACCTGCCTGCAATGCAGGAGCTGCAGGGGCCATGAGTTCGATCCCTAGGTCAGGAAGATCTGCTGGAGGAGGGCATGGCAACCCATTCCAGTATTCTTGCCTGGAGAACTCCATGGACAGAGGAGCCTGGTGGGCTACAGTCTGCTGCTCATTCTCTTCAGTCGCGTCTGACTCTGTGTGACCCCATAGACGGCAGCCCACCAGGCGCCCCCGTCCCTGGGATTCTCCAGGCAAGAACACTGGAGTGGGTTGCCATTTCCTTCTCCAATGCATGAAAGTGAAAAGTGAAAGTGAAGTCGCTCAGTCGTGTCCGACCCTCAGCGATCCCATGGACTCCAGCCCACCAGGCTCCTCCATTCATGGGATGCTCCAGGCCATTGCAGTCTACAGGGTTGCAAAGAGTTGGATGTGACTGAAGAGACTTAGCACAGCACAGCATACACATATCCCCTCTCCTCTTTCTGGATTTACTTCCCATTTTGGTCACCACAGAGAGTTGGGTAGAGGTCCCTGAGCTCTACTTTTGGTTCTCACTGGCTATCTATTTTATACATAGTATCAACGGTGCATATATGTCAATCCCAATCTCCCAATTCACCCCATGCCCCCTTCCCCCTTGGTTTTTTATGTCTGTGTCTCTAGTTCTACTTTGTAAATAAGATGATCTATACCAATACTTTCATATTCCACACATATGCACTAATATAGGTATTTGTTTCTCTGTCTGACTTCATTCTGTTGTATATGTATCTCTTGATACATGTTTTTGAATCCTTTTAGCAATCAGACAAGATGTATGTTATCCCTATTTCAAAAAAAAAATGAAGCTAAGATTGAGTATTAAATTTTGATTCACTCACAAATGTATAAGAACAAGAGCTTCGACCATTATATTTACCTTCTCTTCTATTTTACCTGCTTTCAATAATCCTGTATTTCAGATATTTTCTGCTTATTGAAATGTATGCTTAGTATTGCATATTATTAAAAATTTTCCATAGGAAATCATTGTATTTTGAGATCTCATCTTTAGAACTAACTCACTTATCTTGTATAACTACTATATTTTGCTGTGCTTAGTCGCTCAGTCGTATCTGACTCTTTGTGACCCCGTGGACTGTAGCCCACCAGGCTCCTCTATCCATGGGGATTCTCCAGGCAAGAATACTGGAGTGGGTTGCCATGCCCTCCTCCAGGGGATCTTCGCAACCTGGGACTGAACCCAGGTCTCCCACATTGCAGGCAGATTCTTTACCTTCTGAGCCACCAGGAAAGCCCAACTATTATATTAGGACACTGGTTGGTGATGGCCTTTTCCTGTGATCACACCTGCAATGAAAATTACCGTTACTAATTGTTTTATGAATACTCTGTGGTCTAATTTAGTTTTGTTATTATAAGCCTTGTTCTTTATCTAATGGCAATATAGATAAGCATGAAAACAACAATGCTCTGCTTTTTGCTTAACAGCACATCATCGTTTATTTTCTTTTAGTAATGAGGAGTGTTCTTCTCATAACTTTAAATGTTCTTTTGGGTAGTTGTTTATGTTTTCATTTAAGAACAACAATAGTTCTTACAGGGCCAAATAGACTACCACGTCTGTAAGTTAGTCCTGTGGGTAATGGTGTCTGCAGTAAATCTGTGGCTTTATTTCTTTTTCTAAAAAAAAAAATCTTTGACTGCACTGGGTCTTTGTTGCAGTTCAGGGTTCTCTGGCTGAGGTGTGTAGGCTCAGTGATTGCAGTGTGTGGGCTTAGTTACCCCACGGCATGTGGGATCTTAGTTCCCTGACCAGGGATGGAACCCATGTCCCCTGCTCTAGGAGGTAGATTCTTAACTACTGGTCCACCAAGGAAGTCCCTTTTGTTTCTTATTTGAATGCATTTCATTCATAAAGATGAATCAAGTATAAGCCGTCTCTACAAAGAATGCTTTGTATTGATTTGAATATCAGTGTCAGAACTGATTTCATTGTAAAGCAAAAGTTTTCACTGTTGTTGTTCTTATGGCCAAACATATGTTGCATCCAACTTACTTCATTATGCTGTATATTGGTGGGGTCCAGATTCTACCATCCTTTCTCTCAACTTTTTGGTTCAATGTCATTCTTGCTGAATTTCATGTCAGGATATATAATGTAATGAATACACCCGAAGGAAATGTGCCAAAGTCAAATCTGTTTCAGCACCACCATAACTGATTTTCTATAACATTTGATGATTTCAAAAGCATGGTACATTCCGTTATAGAATTTAAAATTCATTAATGTAATTATATATTTTGTCTGACAGTAAGTGGGCATCCAGTACTCAAAAGAGCTAACATCCGGATTGTTGGAAAGCTGGTGGCCGCATCTATAAGAGAAAGGAAAATGAGACAATGGTATTCATCATGAGAAGTAAGATAGTGTTTTCAAAACAATTTTGTTACCTTAAGAGTTGAACCTATCTCCCCAAAGACATAGATTAGCATTGGCCATGGATTAATTCTGTATCAACTGGAAAAAAGGACAAGTATCTTTGAACATCCAAAGAAGAACTTCCACAAGACGGTCTATAATTACTAAATGTCTTCAGATGAACCGTTCATTGGATCTTTTTTATAAATAACATCTGCTTAATCATAATGGAGTAGAAATCACATAGTATCAAGTATTCCTTTCATTGGACTCAAATTTGGTTTGTTCCAGGACCAATAAATGCTGTAAAAAAGTTAAAATTCTTTTTATTTTATTTTTTAACTTTACAATATTGTATTAATTTTTCCAATTATCGAAATGAATCCGCCACAGGTATACATGTGTTCCCCATCCTGAACCCTCCTCCCTCCTCCCTCCCCATACCATCCCTCTGGGTCGTCCCAGTGCACCATTAAACATTTGTTTCCATTTTTGGAAATGATTTCTCAAAGTGTGTTTTAAAATATATTATTTTATTAGTGTAGTCATCCTATTATGCTTCCCCTATCTTATTGCTCACTTGAAAGTGAACAACTGAGAGTTAATGTGTAGTATTCCTGAGTTCCCTGCCTTAATTTGGAAAAGATCTGAGGCACAGTGGCTGACACCAGTCCCTTAAGAATCTTGAATTTAAATGTATCAATCTGTCCATCATCCATCCATCTATCCATCATTCCTTCCCTCGTCCCTCTGTTCCTCCTTTCATCTGTGAATGAGATTGGAGAAATAGGTGAAGGTGTGAACCTAGCAGAACATAATCCACGCACAGCACAGTGACTTGGCATGAAGAAAGAGGCAGGGACTGCGTGACAGGCGGTCCATTTTCCCAGTCCTCACCCTAGTCTGTTACCTCTGTAATAGACACTTGCTGCTAAGTCACTTCAGTCGTGTCCGACTCTGTGTGACCCCATAGACAGCAGCCACCAGGCTCCCCCATCCCTGGGATTCTCCAGGCAAAAACACTGGAGTGGGTTGCCATTTCCTTCTCCATAGACACTTAGGTTTTGTTAAAAAAAAAATCCCTCAGACTACTTCATGCAATGGCGTTTGCTGTAAATATGGAAATTACTAGAGTGAAATCTTCAGAAAAGCTAATTACAAGAATCATGTAAAGTCGGGGCCCCACTAAAACCAGAACCAAGATGGACAAAAACACATGCTGATACTCTAAGTAGAAAATGTTAACAGTAAGACGTCTGACTGGGGAGAAATGAGTGCTGTAGCCAAAATAGAGAGGTTAGCTTATCTGTGAAATTAGACGATCTGTATTATCCCTGCTAATAATTGAGAAAGCTTCATTTTAAAGAGAAACATTTTACTTCAATACTGAAAAATAGCTGGAAAATATACAGTTAAATACTCACACGAGTTGAGTCCAAGCATGGTAACAGATCATCAGCCTGCTCCTTTTTATAGCGTTATTAAGGTAAAAGTTGGCTAGATTTCTGCCTCCAGTATTCCAAAAAATTGAGAGCAAAAGCATAGAATAATTATATTCTTTCATTAGAAAGGCACTTACAAACTAAAACATAAGATATCCTAATGAGTGCTATGTAATGAATGCCACTATTTCAAATGACAAATATATTTATAGGAGAAAACAATGAATATAAAACAATATCACAACTGCCTATTAACATAAAATATGAAAACTAAGCTATGATGATGACAATTGGGAGCAAGATGCCGAAGAAATTTATTTTTCCTTTAAAAAAGTGTGATTGTTCTTGTCTCATGTTTCCTACATTTGACTCCTTGATTTTTAGCTAACTGAAGTAGGGCTCCTAAATGCCTTGTAGAGGTGTGATCCTACATTAAGTTCACTGACGTGTCACTCCAGAGTTTAGAAGACAGTGTAAGGTCAGTGAAAAGGAGCCTTCACTTTTCAATAGTCAATTTCTATATAAAAATTGGCATTTGGTGCTCATCAAAGAACAAGAAATATAGGATATGCTCTAAATGTCCACTGTGTTTTTGAGCCAACTACCTGATGGAAGTCATCACTTATATGTAAATGAACTGTCAATGGCTTGCCACTGTTGGCGATTACTGGACTGTGAAGGGTATGTCTTAATAAGAACTGAAGCTCTTCACAGACTTTGATTTACTGGAAATAAAATAGAAAAGTCCTCTGAGACTACAAAGGACACTTGTTTCAGATAAAACGTCTAGACAGTAGCAATATATTTAGGGCTTTTATTATAGCAAAACTGCAAATTAGAATGGAGTGGTGAGAAAGTTCCTGTGACCCAGCTGAGTTCTAAAACACTGCTTCTGACTAGAGTAATACAATCTTTAAAATAGCTAAGCCAAATTAAATAAAAGTGCATTAAGAAAAGAAAGCAGAAACAACAGAAGGTCAAGATTTAGGTTTCTTACAGCTCTTAAATGATCTTTGTCTTATGTCTTACCTTTTCTTATAAATCTGTATTTTTCTAAGTAAATGCATCTATCAGAATAGTTGAAAGCCAAACTTCCATGACCCTGAAACATGGACTACCTTTCAGAAAATTCAGATTTAAGGGAATTATTCCTTGTGGACTCATTCCTTTTCTCAGCCTCCATTCTAGAACACACAATTGAAATACTGAATTCTATGTAACTTTGTATTAATGTTGTTATAACAAAGATATATTAAATTTGCAAAATGCTTTAGAGTTTGCAGTATACTTTCACACAAAAGTGAATTTTGGAATGTATGCACACGCGTGAATGCTCAGTCATGGCTGACTCTGTGACTCCATGGACTGTAGCCCATGAGGTTCCTCTGTCCATGGGATTCTCCAGGCAAGAATATTGGGTTGCCATTTTCTCCTCTAGGGGATCTTCCTGACCTAGGGATTGAACCGGAGTCTCCTGCTTAGCAGGCAAGTTCTGTACCACTGAGCCCCAGAGAAGCCCATATTATGTTGAAAGAAGTATATGATTCTGGGTAGGTTAATAACTTTGAGAAACAATTCTCCTAATCCCATTAGTTTAAAATAATGACTTTTTTGCTCACTTCATAATTCAACATAAGCCAGCAGGTACTGCCCCATGCATTATTTTAAACATTCGGGTTTTTTCCATCTTAATAGCTTTGACATTATTTAGGGCTTCACCTGCAATCTTCACAGCCAGGCAGCAGATAAAAAAGAGAGTGTGGAGAAGGCATACCCTTTTCTTAACTGCTTCAATCTGAGCTTGGAACATATTACTTATCTCTATTGGAGAGAATTTGTTAACTGGTTCCATCTAAATGCACTGGGACTGGGAAATGCAGTTTAATTTTATCAAAAAAGAGAATATGCCATTTTGGGACATGGAAGGAAATTGCATTCCTCATTATTTTAGGGAACAGGAAAAATTTCAAATGCTTTCACTTGAATTGTCATCATTCTAGTTTAAAATATTATAAGGAGTATGGATCAAGATGGCAGCTTTGGAAGATCTTGAGCTTACCTTCTCCAGTGGCACTATGTGCTAAGTTGCTTCAGCCGTGTCCGACTCTGTGCGACCCCATAGACGGCAGCCCACCAGGCACCCCCATCCCTGGGATTCTCCAGGCAAGAACACTGGAGTGGATTGCCATTTCCCTCTCCAATGCATGAAAGTGGAAAGTGAACTCCAGCTAAATATAGAACAGCCATCTCTGAGAATGATCTGAAGAATAGTAGAAATGATTTTCCACATCTAAAGATATAAAGAGGGGGCCACAGTGAAATGAGTATGAGGGGTGTAGACATGGTCTACTTGGGACCAGACCCTTAGCATGATGACCTACTGCTGGCGGGATAACATAACTGAGGAGTTCCTCTCCAAGGAACATGGCAAGGGTCTAAGCCCCACATCAGGTTCCCCATCCCAGGGTCCTGCACCTTTAAAAGTCTGGCTTTGAAAGGCAGCAGGGCTTAGGCTCAGGAGAGCAGAGTGTTAGTCGTTCATCGTATTTGACTCTTTGCAACCCCCTGGACTGTAGCCTGCCAGGCTTCTCTGTCCATGGGATTTCCCAGGCAAGAATACTGGAGTGAGGGCTTTAGGAAACCAAGACTCTACTCTTAAAGTAGATTGCACACAAAACCTCACTTGCTCCAGGAGCCAGTGCAGAGGCAGTAGTTTGAAAGGTGCTTGGATCAGACTGACTCATGATCTTGGAGAGCCTCCTGCAGAGGCAGGAAGTAGCTGGGACTCCACCTGCGGACCAAAAAGCTAGTGGTAGTCAGCCAACAACATCCCCAACAGTTAAAAGCAGAAAGCATTTCCTCTAAGGTCAGGAATAAGACAGGATTCATTCTGCCCCAGCATTTATTGCTTTTTTTTTTTAATATAGTACTGGAAGTCCTAGCCACACAGATAAAAAGATATAAGGCATCCAAGTGGGAAAGGAAGCTGTACACCTGTCACCATTTGCAGATGACATGATACTGCTACATATAGAAAGTCATAAAGATGCCACACACACACTCCAAAACGGAGTTAATCAAGGAATTCAGTGAAGTTGCATGGTACAAAAGTAATTACAGAAATCTGGTGCTTTTTTGCACACTATTAATGTATGATCAGAAAGCGAAAATTAAGAAAACAATCCCATTTACAGTTACATCAAAAGGAATAAAAAACCTAGGAATAACCGAGGCAGTGAAGGACCTATTCTCTGAAAACTATAAGATATTGACGGTATAAAATTTCAGATAACACAAATGAATAGAAATACATACTGTGCTTAGGAAGTAGAGAACTTCAAAGTGTTAAAATGTCTAGACCACTAAAGGGGAGACCTACGGATTCAATGCAATCCTATCAAAACACCAGTGACAGTTTTCACATAACTGAAACAAAGAAACCTAAAATGTGTATGTGCTTAGCAGTTCAGTCACGTCTGGCTCTTTTGTGACCCCATGCACCATAGCCCACCAGGCTCCTCTGTCCGTGGGATTCTCCAGGCAAGAGTCCTGGAATGGATTGCCATTCCCTTCTCCAGAGTATCTTCCTGACCCAGGGACTGAACCCGTGTCTCTTGCATCTCCTGCATCGGCAGGCGTATTCTTTACCACTGCACCACCTGGGAACCACGAAAAACCCTGAAGTGCCAAAGAATCTTGAGAAAGAAGAACAAGAGGACTCAAACGTTTTTCTGAGGAAGATAGTCAGATGACCATGAAAATCACTCAATATCACGAATTATCAGGGAAGTGCAAATTGAAACCACAATGAAATGCCAAGTCACACCCATCAGAATGGTTATTATCAAAAGACAATGTTTTATATGATCAAAACAGCAAGAATTGGTGAGGATGTAGAGAAAAAGGAACCCTTGTATACCATTGGTGGAAATGTAAATTGATGTAGCCACTATGGAAAACAGTTTGGAGGTTCCTCAAAAAATTTAAAATACAACTACTATATGTCTCTACAATTGCACCTCTAGGTATGCATCCAAAGAAGTGAAAACACTAATTAAAAAAATATATATATATATGCACCCTTATATGTATTGTGGCGTTATTCAAAATAACCAAAACACTGAAGCAACCTAAATTTCCATTGATAGGTGAATAGATAAAGTCCATATTACTCAGGCATAAAAAAGAATGAAATCTTGCCATTTGCAATGACATGAAGAGATCTAGAAGATATTATGAAAAACAAAGTAAGTCAGAGAAAGGCAAATACCGCATGACTTCACTTATATGTGGGATCTAAAAACCAAAACAAACAATAAATAACAACAATAAACCCCAAACCATAACAACAATAATCCCCAAACAGAAACAGACTCACAGGTAACAGCGAACAAACTGGTGGTTGCTAGAGGGGAGGGAGGTGGAGGATCGGACAGATGGTAAAAGGGGTTAAGAGATAGGGGCTTCCAGTCGTAAAATAAATCAGTGCTGGGGCTGTAGTGTACAGCACAGAGAATATAGTCAACAAAACTGCAGTAACTTTGTAATGTGACAGATGGTTACTAGACTCATTGTGATTATTTCATAAAGTATATAAATGTCAAAACACTCTGGTATACTCAAAACTAATGTAATATTGTAGATCAACTGTATACTTCAATGGAAAAATACCAGCAAAAATAATTTATTATAAAAGTTTTCAAAGTTTTTTTTTCATTTTCTAGCATTTTGATGCTAACTCTTTGTACAGTTCATCAAGAATCTTGAAACATCTCACATTAATTTAAAGGGAAACCATTTTTCTATGTCTTACATATATGCTTTTCTTTCTAGAAATTGAACTTTGTGTTTTATTTTTGTTTTAGTTTTGTTATTCAAATAAATATCATGTCAAGTAAATAATCTTCAGTAATATGTTGATAAGAATCATTCTTTCTATATTTAAAAATAAACACCTATTTCCAGTTGGAAGCAGTCTATCAAAAATGAATGCTTGCAGAGCCCTGGAGGAATGCTTTTCTATATAAATAATCAAGAAAAGAAAGGATGATAAAATGGTACTAAAGCAAGACTGAGTCACCATCTCAGAAATAATTCTTTTTATTTCAATAGCAAGAATATTGAGGGGTTAAAAGCCTTGTTTTCAAAGCCTTTTTTTAAACAACTAAGGGAAGAGGAAAAGAAAACTGGAAGAAACAAAATTCTAAATTTGCTGAAAGTTTTGAGTGCATGTGCTAACTTGGGTGCATTCATTTCAAGACTGCACTTTCTTTCTGGAATAAATACTTAAAACGTTCAAGTTTGTGGATTGTAAAATTCTACTTTGAACTTCTATTTGTGTTTCCTCCAGTTATTTTTAAAAGTCTCTTTACATTTTACTAGTTTTCCACATTGTAAAACATACATTTACAATTTAACCATAATAATAATAATGCAAATTTTCAGCCTCCTCCAAACAAAATTTTGCTCAGGAAATGAGTTATGGAGGGATAAAGGTGAGGATAAGGCATGAAACCTACTTGAATACTTCATGGCCCTGTCTTGGCCGGGGTCCGCAGGTACGGAGCAGGTTTCTGATTCAGAGTTTCCTGATTTTGTTAAGCCGGTTCCTGACATGATATGATGAAAAAGACCGACTCATCGAATTCTTGCAACCTGTTCTTGTCTGCCATCCCGACAGTTTTTTTAGTGGTCTATATCTCTTCATAAATCTCTCTTTGGGCTTACTTGGTGGTCCAGTGGTGAAGAATCCACCTTGCAGGGGACACGGGTTTGACCCTGGTCTGGGAAGACCCCATATGCTGCAGAGCAACTAGACCCGTGAGCCACACCCCTGAGTCCCTGCGCTGCAGTCCTGAAGCCCAGGCACCGGGAACCCGTGCTCTGCACCGAGAGAGCCCAGGCAGTGAGCAGCCTGCGCTCCACAGCTAGGGCAGAGCCCCTCTCACCACAGCTGGAGAGAGCTTGTGGGCGGCAGCAAAGGTCCACCACAGTCAGAACATTTTAAAAATAAATAAAAAAATAAATCTCTTTTTGGTTAATATACCTGATATTCCCCTGTCATCTTCAACAGAGAAACCTGACCATACATTTTCCTTCTTTTCTTTCTCTCTCCCTTCCTGCCTTTCTCTCTTTCCTTCCTTCTTTCCCTTCTTCCCTCTGTCTTAGCTAAATTATTCTTCCCAGTAAAGACTCTA
>NW_011494718.1:7626516-7633455 GCF_000754665.1 Bison bison bison
TAAAGACTCTATCAATATAAAGGTATTGAACAGTTAAGCTGCATTTTTTTTTCAAAATGGAGATTTTGGATGTACTCCACGGCATAAATCCCAAATATCAGATCTCCTGGCAGGTCACATTGTCCCAAATAATCCTAGTTTCTCTTTTCCTCTGGGTATAACTGCAGCTTCATCTTGGGTGAAAGCATATTAGATATCCTAAATAATATTGCTATAAGTAATTCTGTAGAGAAGAAAAGCCAAAGATATCAGAAAAGTAACTGTATTTTTGATAGCAGGATGATAATTTTATGAAACTCCAGAGGCTTGACAGTTGTTTATAATCCACAGAAATGAAAGCGATGTGATAGGAAGAGATTTATCAGTTTAATCTTTCTGCATTTTGACAACATGTATATACAGACTAAACCATTTGTAAATATGGGACAGTTTTCAGTGATGATGTCACAGTTAATAGAAGTAAAATTTCTCATATAGTTAAATGATTAATGGAACATATGTATTGGAACATTGTATTAAATGAAATATGATTATAAGAAACTGATATTGCCTTATGGCAATAAATGTGGGACTTACAGATTTTCATCATAAGCCAAGCTACCTGGCTAACCTGTAAAAAGAGTCTGAAGATATATGTCTTTGAAACATCATCAATGCTTCAGAATCTCAAATAGGTGATTTTCTTGATAAAAGTATGAGCTTATTTATAAAACTCCTTTACACTAAGAGAAAAATATCAACTTAAAAAAACGTGTAAAAATTAAAATGTGAGGGAAGATCCCCTGAATAAAGACATGACAACCCACTCCAGTATTCTTCCTGGGAAATCCCATGGACAGAGGGGCCTGGCGGGTGGCAGTCCATTTGGTTGCAAAGGAGTCAGACATGACTAAGCAACTGAAAAACTAAAATGACAACAGCAACTATTTTATAGACTTGAGTAGCTGGAGCAAGCATCATTTGTGTGGTCTGTAATGTCCTCATTTTGCAAAAAGTAAAAAGCTGAAGTGGATGGTTCATGGGGCCATCTGGCGATTTAGTCCCTGAATTGGGATCAGTTGAGGATCTTGTCGGGAGAAGGCAATGGCACCCCACTCCAGTACTCTTGCCTGGAAAATCCCATGGATGGAGGAGCCTGGTAGGCTGCAGTCCATGGGGTCGCTAAGAGTTGGACACCACTGAGCGACTTCATTTTCACTTTTCACTTTCATGCATTGGAGAAGGAAATGGCAACCCACTCCAGTGCTCTTGCCTGGAGAATCCCAGGGATGGCTGAGCCTGGTGGGCTGCCGTCTATGGGGTCGCACAGAGTCGGGCACGACTGAAGCGACTTAGCAGCAGCAGTAACATCAATGCTGAGTGACTAATGCTGGGAGCTTTGGACGTTCTGTAAACTATTCAAGAAGCATCTTAGTAACATTCCTGTCACCACTGACAGGAATTGAAACACAAAGACATTCCTTTCTAGAAATTTTATATTGGATGTTTGTTATGACTTTTACTAAGTGAGCCTCCTAGTTATACATCTATAACTAGATGATTATATCAATACAGTGTATTATTTCAGGGTTTTTCCCCCCAGAAAAAGCATAATGTTTTTATTAAGTAACTGTTTGACATATTTCTGGTTTTCCCCATTTTTTGGCTCCATGCTTTAACTGCTTTTTTATTTATCAGTGATCTTGCAATATTTTTGTAGAGAATATAGAAAGTTGTCAGGTTTTTCCTAGCATGACTGATCAGGATTTGTATTATACTATTGATACCTGAGTGCATTCAGCCTGTACACACTGTCATCTTGATTATCTATAGTACTTCTGGTGGATTGCACTTCACGAGTACGGGAATTCTGATCAATTCAATCTCATACATTTCTTATAAAAAAGAAAAAATCAGTACAGAGTGTTCATAATTACATGTTCAATTATCAAATGTATTCCATTTTATTGAGGTATAGTTGATTTATGATATTATATTAGTTTCAGGTGTACAACAGTGATTCAAATTTTTGTAGATCATATCCCATTTAAAGTTATTATAAAATATTGGCTATATTCCCAGTGCTGTATAAATATATAAAGTCTTTGTTGGATCCTTCTTCCTGGGCTAGCCAATGCAAAGTCTTTGAGGTAAAGAACCAGAAAGTTACATTTTTTTTTAAAGTTTTTGAGGTAAGATACTTTACTTATTCTCCTTTTTTCCGAAATGCTTCTTGAACTTGTCCCTTTCTTTTTCACTCTCATTCATTCTGCTGGTCCAGAACCTTATCCGTTTTGATCTAGACTTCTTAATATGTCTCAGAATTTTCTCAGATATTAATATCCCATTCGCCAGATCCATGTGGCGGTGTATAGACCTCCCACTCAAGTCCCTCATCCACAAATTTCCAGAGCCTCAGGTGACATTCCGTCTTCACCCTTGCATTCTACGCTGCTTGCAGTATACTTTCACCTTATTGCCCAATCTCCTGACCACCCGAAGGAAACCATCTGCCTGCCCTAGTTCATGGCACTTCATCTTCTTCCTGTCCACTCAGAGTTTAGCTAGTCTTCTTAGCAACTGGCCCTAGAGTTACCTTAAAACCTTTCCCAGAAAGCTCAGTCATCCTTCAGTCCCTTTTTACACTTCTGCCAGAGTGAACTTGCACCATTTTTTGTCTTCTTGATGATGCTATTTTGCACCAGTTTATACTGGTCTCTCGCAAAGAGTCGGGCACGACTGAGCGACTGAACTGAACTGAACTGGTCTCTATCAGGGGCTTCATGTGCGTAACTTTTAACTCACCAAAAAAAGAGGAAAAAAAAAAAAAATCCCTGAGAGCAAGGATTATGCCATTATGCCTAAACCTATCAGACAGTTTTGAGACATACTCATTTTATTAAGAGAGTTTTAAAGTAAACTGCTCAATCAAGCAGAAGAGGCTGGCAAGATTTTTACCAAGAAATAAAAGACATCAGACCCTAATTCTACAGCAAATGGTGGGGAAAGTGTAGACAGAAGCAGGTTACAAAAAAGCTAATCAAAAAAAATGTATCATCCAAACTAAAATAACTCGGAGTAAAAAATGGTACTAAAAATACTTAAAATTATTCACTTTTTTCAATGGTCTGTCTGTAAAGTGTCTATTGAACTCTTCAGAAATAAAATTCTTTTTAAAAAATTAAAACAACATACATATATATCCCTTAATGTAGCATACCAAACCATCTTTTTATTGATTACTGATTTATTGATTAGAAATAAATAAGCAAAATATTTGTTCTTGGTATTAAATCACATCTTAAAATCACATACTTTAGTGAATTACTTAGATATAGCTCTTGAATAAAATGCCATTGATATTTTTCTCAAATATGGTATCATTTGTATTCTTTCATAAAATTGCCTGCAGTAATCTTCTAAATTGCGTTTTATGTTTAACAGATTTAAAATTGACACCTTCCTTTGAATGTTTTCCATAGATTATATTATTTGGAATTGAGAGAACACTTTTCATATGTGCTGAGGTAAGCTCAGAGCAAATTCTGCCAAACAGAGAATATTCTCAATTTTAAAATTTTTGTGTTGATGTATATAAATATTTGAACTCAAATATTTTCACAGTAGAAAAAATTAATAAACAGAAATCTCAGAGTCAAGGGACCACAGTGGGAGCACTCACTCCCCATGACAATAGCAGAGCCCAAGAGGGAGGAAAAAGGTTCCTCTTCTTTCCCTTCAAGGACTCAGTCAATAAAAGGCCATGGACTCTGTGTTTATGATAGCCCTCTCAACTCATTTTTCCCTTTCTAGTAAAGGATATTCTTTCCTTGTGAGACCTTGCATGTGGTTGACCGTGGTTGCGGACCCCAACCATATGGTTACAATTTTCTGCTCATTCCAAATAAATCCTTCTTTGTTGGAAAAATATCTGGCAGTCATTTTATTTCAAGTCAACAACAGATAATCACATTTAGGCTCCAGTTAGAAGCCATTCTTTATTATTTTTACATGAAAAAAATATATCACCTACGTATGTTCTCAATATGATTTTTGAATGTTTTATTAACTTTAGATGGTACAAAATTACATGCAGTGTTAATTTCGTTGCATTCCATAACATAACTTATCCAATAAAGTATTAAAACTCCAATAACATTGTGTTCCTGCTAGTCAAGATACTCCAACGTGAAACTATAGAATTTTAGAATTAAATCTTATATACTATTTAAGTGACTATTGTTTAATTTGCTCACTCCCTCTCTTGCTTTTGTGTGGATAAATACCAGATATGGCTAAAAACCTGTCATCATGTTCGCTAGTATTGTTTTTCAATAATGACAATGCAATAAAAACTTTTTAAAAAATGGCATTTTGAGAACCCCCATCATTGATGTTTACTAAAAATTTCATATTGATTCTGAAGAAAATAAGCCCCAAATCTGGAGGACTCACAAAATGTTTATTCATAAAATAGTGTAAAGAAAAAACATCTCTGCAATGGGCAGCAAGCAAAAAGAGAAAGTGAACACTGCTATGTGGAAGTATTGCTTTATTTTCAGTGACATCTTCATCCCGTGAACTTTGTATCAATGATAAAGTTATTCCAAGTCTGGTTACAGATGTGTGTATGTGTTTTTGTGTGTGTCTGTGAATATGCATTGGGTGTGTGTGTATGATGTTTAGCAACTGCAGTTTCTATTTCAGAATTCTACAGCTTGTTTGTATGCGATTATGAATTCTGTGTATATTACAACCAATTCCAAGGATATTTCTGCCCCAAAGATTTTTTAATTTTATAAGAACGTCATTTTTACCATAATCTCATTCTTAATAAAATTTATAATGACATTACCACTGCAAAAAACAAAAATTATATTTTCAATGTTGAACTTTTTAAGTCACTATCTGAATTAAGCATTTATAGAAATATCAGATTTCTCATATTTCAAAGAATGAAACGCCAAACCTTTACTTGAATGCCATGAAGTATATGAAAAAAAGACATATTATTATTAGTCTTAGCTTAATTTATATTTATTTTTGTATAATTTAATGGCATTAATATAATATAATTCGTGTAATTATCTTTCTCTGCTAATAGAGTTAGTACATTAACAACAACCACTTAACTTGGAGATTAATAAAAGAAAGCTTGAAATGGAAAATAAGCAAAAACCTTTTAGTAATTAAAACGGTGTCATACTTTAGAGTTATATTTATTTATTTATTTTTTTTTTTAATAGAGGGATGTCAGCTTTCCTTGGTTCACACCGCTTCCCAGGGCTTTGAGAACAAGGCAAAGACAGAGCTCTTTTCCTCTTACTCCCCTCAGCTGGTGACTGCTAAAATGCCCCTCGGAAGTTACAGTTCTTTTCAGTCTTGGACAGTGAACGTTCCCATTTCATGGGAACAAACCTATACTAAAGGCATATTCTGGATCTGTACACTTTAAGTCATTAATCTTCGGGCATAGTCTTATTAAAATAACTACTGGAAGATTTCAATACTAATTTTTTTCAAGAAATAAATTTAGTTCTTAATTTTTAATTGAACACAGACATTGTTTTCTTGAGTTCATGGCTACTAGAAAGTGTTGGTTGCAAAATTAAACTGTTACCGTACAAGATACGGGGTAACGATTCTGAAACTACTTTACGCTTAAACTAGGCTTGGATAAAGAAGTGAATTTGTTTTAGATAATGAGACCTAAGATTCTCACTTTCTGAGATGTTACAAATAATCAAAATATAATGTTTTCTAGAATAAAAGTTTCTAAGTGCTAGAATAAATTATAATTCTATTGGATTTTAACCCCCAAAATCAAAACAGATGAAAATAAAGCAAAAACAAACAAAAAACAAAAAACAAAAAAAACTATGATCCTATAATCATGCAAACAAGGGATTGAAAAACTAAAAGGGGAAAAGAGAGAAAATGTTGTCAAAGCCAGTGTAAATTATTGATCCACTGTGCAGGACCATTTAGCTTACACCTCATGTTTGATGTATGTGTGTATGCAAGAGTCCTCAGCCTCCATTCCCTCCACATACTCCACATACATCTAACCTGTAATCTGCCATGTCTCCCACGTAGCCCATCAACTCAAAGTCTGACAGTTCCCTGCACCATGTGAACCTTGGGGGGAGCAACAGCACAGCTGTCTTGTGAGTCGTGTGGCCGGCCCGGATAGCAACATCAAAGACATCTCCTACTTGATTGTGGGAACCCTTCCATCCTGTTTATGTACAGGCATGCCTCACATTGTTTCATTTCTCAGACACTGCATTTCTTACAAAGTGAATGTGTGTGGCAACCCTGCATTGAGCAAGTATCTATAGACACCATTTTTCAACAGCATTTGCTCATTTTGTGTCAGTTTCACATTCTTATGATTCTTATATTTCAAATTCTTTCATTTATTACACCTGTCATGGTGATTTTTGATCAGGGGTCTTTGATGTTACTAGTGTAATTGTTTTGGGGAGCCACAAGCTGCACACATCAGATCAGATAAGATCAGTCACTCAGTAGTGTCCCACTCTTTGCGACCCCATGAATTGCAGCACGCCAGGCCTCCCTGTCCATCACCAACTCCCAGAGTTCACTGAGACTCATGTCCATCGAGTCAGTGATGCCATCCAGCCATCTCATCCTCTGTCGTCCCCTTCTCCTCCTGCCCCCAATCCCTCCCAGCATCAGAGTCTTTTCCAATGAGTCAACTCTTCGCATGAGGTGGCCAAAGTACTGGAGTTTCAGCTTTAGCATCATTCCTTCCAAAGAAATCCCAGAGCTGATCTCCTTCAGAATCGACTGATTGGATCTCCTTGCAGTCCAAGGGACTCTCAAGAGTCTTCTCCAAAACCACAATTCAAAAGCATCAATTCTTCGGCGCTCAGCCTTCTTCACAGTCCAACTCTCACATCCATACATGACCACAGGAAAAACTATAGCCTTGAC
>NW_011494718.1:7633555-7634501 GCF_000754665.1 Bison bison bison
GATTCCAGCTTGTGTTTCTTTCAGTCCAGCATTTCTCATGATGTACTCTGCATATAAGTTAAATAAACAGGGTGACAATATACAGCCTTGACGAACTCCTTTTCCTATTTAGAACCAGTCTGTTGTTCCATGTCCAGTTCTAACTGTTGCTTCCTGACCTGCATACAGATTTCTCAAGAGGCAGATCAGGTGGTCTGGTATTCCCATCTCTTTCATAATTTTCCACAGTTTATTGTGATCCACACAGTCAAAGGCTTTGGCATAGTCAATAAAGCAGAAATACATGTTTTTCTGGAACTCTCTTGTTTTTTCTATGATCCAGTAGATGTTGGCAATTTGATCTCTGCTTCCTCTGCCTTTTATAAAACCAGCTTGAATATCAGGAAGTTCACGGTTCACATATTGCTGAAGCCGGGCTTGGAGAATTTTGAGCATTACTTTACTAGCGTGTGAGGTGAGTGCAATTGTGCGGTAGTTTGAGCATTCTTTGGCATTGCCTTTCTTTGGGATTGGAATGAAAACTGACCTTTTCCAGTCCTGTGGCCACTGCTGAGTTTTCCAAGTTTGCTGGCATATTGAGTGCAGCACTTTCACAGCATCATCTTTCAGGATTTGGAATAGCTCAACTGGAATTCCATCACCTCCACTAGCTTTGTTCGTAGTGATGCTTTCTAAGGCCCACTTGACTTCACATTCCAGGATGTCTGGCTCTAGGTCAGTGATCACACCATTGTGATTATCTGGGTCATGAAGATCTTTTTTGTACAGTTCTTCTGTGTATTCTTGCCATCTCTTCTTAATATCTTCTGCTTCTGTTAGGTCCATACCATTTCTGTCCTTTATCGAGCTCATCTTTGCATGAAATGTTCCTTTGGTATCTCTGATTTTCTTGAAGAGATCCCTAGTCTTTCCCATTCTGTTGTTTTTCTCTATTTCTTTGCATTGA
>NW_011494718.1:7634601-7656144 GCF_000754665.1 Bison bison bison
ACTACCATCGTGGTTATCTGAGTCATGAAGATCTTTTTTATATAGGTTCTTCTGTGTATTCTTCCCATCTCTTCTTAATATCTTCTGCTTCTGTTAAGTCCATACCATTTCTGTTCCTTTATTCGAGCTCATCTTTGCATGAAATGTTCCTTTGGTATCTCTGATTTTCTTGAAGAGATCCCTAGTCTTTCCCATTCTGTTGTTTTTCTCTATTTCTTTGCATTGATCGTTGAAGAAGGCTTTCTCATCTCTTCTTGCTATTCTTTGGAACTCTGCATTCAGATGTTTATATCTTTCCTTTTCTCCAAGATGACAAACTTAATTGATAAACGTATGTGTTCTAACTGCTCCACCAACTGGCTGCTCCCCTGTCTCTTTCCTTTTTCTGAGACCTCCCTATTCCCTCAGACACAAGAAAGTTGAAATTAGGCCAATTAACTATCCTATAATTGCCTCTAAGTGTTCAAGTTAAAGGAAAGTCGCATGTCTTTTACCTTAAAATTAAAGCTAGAAATAATCAAGTTTAGTGAGAAAGACATGTCAAAATCTAAGGTAGGCTGAAAACTAGGCCTCTAATACCAAATAGTTAGCCAAGTTGTGATGTGAAGTAAAAGTTCTTGAAGGAAATTTAAAGTACTACTCCAGTGACCAAACAAATAAGAAATCACAAATGATAAGAAAATAATACAGCCTTATTACTGATATGGAGAAAGATTTCATGGCCTGGATAAAAGATCAGAGCAGCCACAATAGTCCTTTAATCTGAAGCCAATGCAGAGCAATGCCCTTGCTGTTGTTTAGTTGCGAAGTTATGTCTGACTCTTTGCGACCCCATGAACTGCAGCACACCAGGCTTCCCTGTCCTTCACCATCTCCCAGAGTTTGCTCAAACTCATGTCCATTGAGCCAGTGATGCCATCCAACCACCTCATCCTCTGGTGTTCCCTTCTTCTGCTTTCAGTCTTTCCCAGCATAAGGTTTTTCTAAAGAGTCAGCTCTTCGCATCAGGAGACCAAAGTATTGGAGCTTCAGCATCAGTCCTTCCAATGAATATTCGGGGTTGACTTCCTTTAGGATTGACTGGTTTGATCTCCCTGCAGTCCAAGGGAGTCTCAAGAGTCTTCTCCAACACCACAGTGTGCAAGCATCAATTCAGAACAAGGCCCCAGTTCTCTTCAATTCTGTGAAGGCTAAGAGAGGTGAGGAAGCTTCAGAACAAAAGTCTGAAGCTAGCAGAGGTTAGTTCATGAGGTTTAAGGAGAGATTCCATCTCCATAGCATGACAGTGCATGAAGCAAGTGCTGTTGGAAAAGTTGGAGCAAGTTATCCAGAAGATCTAGCTAAGATAATTAAGGAATGTGGATGCACTAAAACACAGATTCTCAATACAGTTGAAGCTGTCTGAAGATGTGACCACATTGCTCCAAAAGATGATACAGCTTGAAGTGATGAGGAGTTGCTTCTTATGGATGAGGAAAGAAAGTTGCAATGGAAGCTACTCTTGCTGCAAATGTTGTGAAGATTGTTAAATGATAACAAAGGATTTAGAGGCATGACAAGGAACTCAGTAGATGAAGCAATGTCAGAGTTTGAGAGGATTGACCCCAAATTAAAAGATGGGTGAAATGGTTGGTAAAATGCTATCAAACAGCTTTGCATGCTACAGAGAAGTTGTTCATGAAAGGAAACGTCAATTGAGGCAGCACAATTCACTTTTGTCTTGCTTTAAGAAATTGTCAGTGACACCCCAACCTTCAGCAACCACCACCCCGATCAGTCAGCTGCCACCAACATGAGCAGGAGCTTCCACCAGGTTTTTAGATTGTTATAATCTATAAAATTACAGATTTTTATAATCTATAAAAAAGCTTATAATTTGCTGAAGGGTCAAGTGATGGTTAGTATTTTTACCAAAAAAGTATTTTTAAATTAAGATATGTACATTGTTGTTTGGAGAAGGCAATGGCACCCCACTCCAGTACTCTTGCCTGGAGAATCCCATGGGTGGAGGAGCCTGGTAGGCTGCAGTCCATGGGGTCACTAAGAGTCGGACACGACTGAGCGACTTCACTTTCACTTTTCACTTTCCTGCATTGGAGAAGGAAATGGCAACCCACTCCAGTGTTCTTGCCTGGAGAATCCCAGGGACGGGGGAGCCTGGTGGCTGCCGTCTATGGGGTCGCACAGAGTCCGACACAACTGAAGTGACTTAGCATAGCATAGCATACATTGTTGTTTAGACATAATGTTATTGCACACTTAATATACTGCAATATTGTATAAACCTAACTTTTACATGCACTGGGAAACCAAAGAATTGTGATTCTCTTTACTGCAATATTTGCTTCATCGTGGTGGTCTGGTGCCAAGACAAACCTGCAATGCCTTTGAGGCATGCCTTTATATCAAATCATCATGTCACATACTTTAAATGTTAACACATAACAATTTGTCAATTGTACCTCAATAAAACTGGGGGAAATCTATTAAAAGCCAGGATATTGCTAAGATAAATGAATGGAGCTTAATTTACATTTCTATCCCCAAGACAAATGGTAAGAGTTTCCATCTTGATGAGAATCTTTAGTAAATAATGATGATGCTTGCACTTGTTCAGTCATATCTGACTCTTTGGGGCCCCATGGACTGTGGCTCCTCTGTCCATGGGATTTCCCAGGCATGGCAGCATTTGCTGCTCCAGGGGGTCTTCCCCACCAAGGGGTCGAACCCACATCTCCTGCATTACAGGTAGCTTCTTTACCACTGATCCACCTGGGAAGTCCTAATAAATAAAGTATTCTCAAATAAAAAATATATCCATTTCCCCCTGTAACTGGAGACCAAAAGAAGTTTGCTGTCTCCAGCTGCTCTTGGTGGTATATGCATTATCACTGGTTGCTCTGCATGTTGTTCTTTAATGGAAGGCATAAATAGAAATATTTATGAAGAGCTTGGGGAAAAGAGAGGTGGGTTACTGAGGACTGATTTCCTGAATTAAGCTTATATTGAATGAAAACTGTTCACTGCACACATATATTACATACTGCTAGATGAAAATTATGATAGAAGCTGGATATGCACAGAGGAATGTTACCAAACTAATTCTGGCTTATTTTTAATGTAATTAATAAAATTACTGCTTTGTTAAAAATGTAAAAATCTGGGAGGCAATACATATAAGCCAGCACTGCTTCAAGGAAAACAGAATTGTCTGTTAATACCTTTAGCCAGGGGCACTTTCAAATTTGCCATAAACTTTACTACATCTTCTTTTAATTCTACAAAGTGATTTTATAAATTAATTTGGGTAGAATTGACATCTTTATAATATTCTCATTCATAATCATGGTAAATTTCATTACTAATACAGGTAAGATAGGGGAAAGTAAAAGTGATGTCGCTCAGTTGTGTCTGAATCTTTGCGACCCCATGGACTGTAGCCTATCAGGCTCCTCTGTCCATGGGATTTTCCAGGCAAGAGTGCTGGAGTGGATTGCCATTTCCTTCTCCAGGGGATCTTCCTGACCCAGGAATCGAACCCGGGTCTCCCACACTGCAGGCAGACGCTTTACCATCTGAGCCACCAGGGAAGCCCCAATATAGGTAAGATATGGGAAGGTCCCCTTAATAACTGTTAGCTGTTAATGGGCTGGTGACAGCTAGACATGGGTGAATATAGCATCAGAGAACCGATCATCAGATAAGCCCCCTGAAAGTGTGATGGAGTAAGACTAAAACTAGGCCATGACCTAATGACACAGACAAAAACAAGAGCACCATGCAAGGCATAAAGATGACCAAATATCCACTTCCCAGCTAACATGAGTGAATGTTGCTACTTTGCCAGTTAGGGAATGAAATCCGCTCTATTCCTCACACCTCTTAGATAAAGTTGTTAAGATCACCTGTAATCCTTAAGCAATTACTTTGCTTTCTCACATCATCCAGTCTAAAGCAGAATCTCGCAGCTTTCAGCCCTCCCCAAATCATCCACACCAGCCCAAATCCTATCAGAAGCTCCCTATACACACCTTCATCTTTCTGCGATGCCCCATGGTTATGGCACGCAGTTCTCCCCGCTGAGTCTAACAATCTGTAGAATTGATGACAGCTCAATTTGAAGACAGGTGTTGCTAACGGTCTTTGTCTTTTGGGCAGTGATACAGGTCTTGTATGTCCTTAAATAATAGTTTGAATTTAGGAATTGTTATGTGCTGATTTGTGATCTCCGAAAGACAAGTCTTCACTGCCAGTACCCAGAATGTGACCCTATTTGGAAATAGGTTTATTACAGATGGGATTCCATGGTGGCTCAGATGGTAAAGAATCTGCCCGCAATGCGGGCAATCCAGGTTCAATCCCTGGGTCAGGAAGATCCTCTGGAGAAGGGAATGGCTGCCCACTCCGGTATTCTTGCTTGGAGAATTCCATGGACAGAGGAGCCTGGTGGGCTACAGTCCATGGGGTCACAAACACTTTGTTACAGATGTAATTAGTTAAGATGACATCATACTAGAATATAACGGGGCCCTAATCTGTTATGACTTTATAAGAATATGACCATGGACTGTGTGAAGACACAGACACAAAAGGGAAAGCGCCATGTGAAGATGGAGGCAGAGCCTGAAGTGATACATCTACAAACCAATGAGCCCCAGGGCCTCCCAGAAGCTGGAAGAGACAAGGAAGGATCCTCCCTCAGAGGGTTTAGACGATAGAATGGCCCAGCCAACATCCTGATGTTCTCTGGATCTGATGGACCTGATGGATCTGATGGGCCTGGATCTGATGGATCTCTAGTCTCCAGATCTGTGAGACAAGAAATTTCTGTTGGTTTAAGCCACTCAGCTTATGCTAGTTTGTCAAGGCCTAGGAAATGAATACAGGGTTTATACTTTTGTATAAACCTAGGTACTTTATTTTCCTAGGTACTTTATAATTTTCATTGCCATTAAAATTAGCATTATTCTTTATTATAATTTTAACTGGTTATTTTTGATTTTGTATATTTACTATATAAAAATATAAACATTCCTTTTGAATTTAATATTGATACTATTCCTAATCATCTTGCAAAACTTTATTATGTGTTCTAGTTGTTTAGAAATTATCATACATTCTCTTTATTGATAAATGTGCTCTGTATAAATACTTATTGCTTTATATACTCTTTACCAATCCTTATGTTTTATGTATTTATTTTTCTAGGCTTGCTTTTGCTAGGAGCTTTAGTACAACAATGAATAATGATGAATGATGAGTTATAGTGAACAACAATGTCTTATTGATGTAGACTGGGAATATTTCTTAAGTTTTACTGTATATACCTATTTTTTCTTAGTTTTCATTTGTCAATGTGTTAATTACATTGCAATATTTTCTGATATTGAATCACTTGATTTCCTGTGATAAATCTTCCTTAGGTACAAGGTGTACATTAACACTGCTAGATTTGATTTACAGAAAAATATGTTTAAGACTTTCTCATCTATGTTACCACGTGAGATTATCTCTAATTTTAGATTTTCTTGAATTTCCTGTCAGGTCTCATTTTCAAAATTATATTAGCTTCCTAACATTAATTTGTTAACCTACTCCCTAATTGTGTTATATAACACTTTTTCTAAGATAGGATTTGAAATTAATAAAATAATTCTATAAAGTTGCCTGAGCTTACTAATAGCTTTTTAGAGGGAATGGTTTTAGACTGCCAGTTCCAATTTTTAAAATAGATACAGAGTTATTTAGCTCTTTTTCTTCTTAAGTTACTTTGGGTAATTGACATGGACAAATTTTCAACGTAGTGGCAAAAACTGTCTTCAGAACTTAGTGCTATTTGTAAGATCTCTGTTGTATTAATAGCTATGTTCTCCTTTTCCCTTCTGTGTTAATGTTTATTTGTACTGACTCTTAATCATACCTACCATACAGGGTTCCTGTGAGGATTAAACAAATTAATGCAATGTAAAGTACTCACATCAGTGCCTTGCTAGAGGATTGTTTATTAGCCTTTTAAAGAAATTTTGTGATTATGTATTTTTTCTATCTTATTATTGTAAGTTCTTGTCTCTTTTGTTTCCTTATTTCTACCTTTTTAAGATATACTCTGTTTCCCTTTCAACAGCTTCTATAGTCAATTTATTTATAATGTCTCTTGTTTTTTTTCTAAAAATGCATTTGTCTAAAACTTCCATCTAAACAATTTCTAACTTCACATTTTAGACTGTTGAATTTGGAATCATTGTGAACATTTTGTGCTTTCTGCTTTACATGCTTTTCCTTTGCTTATGTTTCTCCTTGTCTGCCTTCTGTTGGATTGATAAATTTGTTTTGTTTCCTCTTTCACACTCTACTGATTTACTACCTTTACAAATGTTAACATACATACTCAAATATATTTTTCTATCAGAGTCTAAAATTTTCATTATTCTTTTGAATGAGAAACAAAACTTAGCAAGTGAATTCTTCATTGAACAATTTACTTTTAGGATTTTAGATTTGTACATATTGTGATTAAAAAGAGTAAATTATGGTACACATTTTAATGTTTGTGGCATTTTTATTTCTGGGTTAACTTTTATTCTTGTAAAATTGTGTGCTTTAGTAATTCTTCCAATAAGGTTCTGTGGGAAGTTAATTCTCTTGTTTAAATAGCTGAAGAATAGCTTTACTTCTCACGCTTTAAAGTGATACTTTATTTGGCTGGATCTAGAATTTGAAATTGCAAGCTATTTTCCTCCAGTACTTAGAAGATTTTATTCCATCATTTTCTGTCATTCATTCTTGCTGATGAGTTCATTGCTGTACATGTAAATGTCATCCTTTGTAGGTAGCTTTTACTATTCTTCCCAAAGAATTATATGGTTCTTTATTTTTTCTTTGTATTGTGAAATTTCATTAGAATGCGTGCCCATGGAGTACTTTGTTTTCATTTGTCTGCTGGGTTTTATATGTATATTTTAAATTTTCTTCAAATGTGGGAAATTTCCCACCATACTGAATAAATATTTCCTGTCATTACCTCTGTGTTTAGCTTGGGAAACCAAGTTTATTGGTGCCTCATTCTACCCTTCATGTCTCTTAATTTCTATGTTGTACTTTTTTCTCTCTTTACCTCTTAAAGCCATGTTTTAAAAGAATTCCTCAAGGCTATATTTCAATTCAATACTCGTCTTTGTGATTGTCTTTCTAGAGTATTATTTTGTGCATGGAATTTAAAAAATTAACATATTTTTATTGCAAAAGGTATCCAACTGATTCTTTTATATATTCATGTATTCTTGATTCATACCTGCCTGATTTTGTTTCATAGTATATTTTTAAAAATATGTTTGCTCTTTTTCCCTTTACCTCATTTACAATCATTTGAAAGAATTTTTTAAATAAATCCATGTCTTTTACTGATCTTGTTGATTTGTTCCAAAATGTTAGTTCTCTACCCATCTCTGCAGAATATAGAGTCTTCTTAGTTAGAATTGTTTCAAATTGCATATTGTTTCTTCTCTTTTTCTTCTTTGTTTTAAATCATTCCTACTTTGTGGTTTTGTGATTGCCTCCCTTGATTGCCACTTCCTCCAGTGTAGCATCTGAAATAATAGTGGCAGGAGAATATAAAGGATCTTGGAGCTATCACAGGTCTAGTCACTTACCTAAGTAGAGGCTTAGCTCCAAGCTATACACACTATGCAGCTTTCTATAACCTACTGCCTCTGGAGGCTCCTGAAGTTTGTAATCCCCCATTACAAATGACCCTAATCCAGCTTCTATTACCCTTCAAATGTCAGTTCTTAGCTATCCTTGAATATTTTGGGGCTTAGAAACCAAAATAAGCCCTTGATTTTTCTGAGTTCCTGTGCAATTTGTGGTGCATTAAGATGTTGATCTGTTTTTCAAAGTGTGACTAAAATATATATATATATATATACACATATATAACTTAATATATTTTATTATATTTATATACATCATATAAACACACATATTCTATCACTTCTGTGTGCTTTGATTAGAGAGGGTAGTTTAGTTTACAACCTGAACCTGTAGCACTATCTGAACTCCAACACATGAATGAATGTTTAAGACTTGTTTCTAGAGTAGTTCAGTTCAGTTCAGTTCAGTCACTCAGTCGTGTTCGACTCTTTGCGACCCCATGAATCACAGCAGGCCAGGACTCCCTGTCCATCACCAGTTCCCAGAGTTCACTCAAACTCGCGTTCATTGAGTCAGTGATGCCATCCAGCCATCTCATCCTCTGTCGTCCCCTTTTCCTCCTGCCCCCAATACCTCCCAGCATCAGAGTCTTTTCCAATGAGTCAACTCTTCGCATGAGGTGGCCAAAGTACTGGAGTTCAGCTTTAGCATCATTCCTTCCAAAGAACACCCAGGGCTTATCTCCTTTAGAATGAACTGGTTGGATCTCCTTGCAGTCCAAGGGACTTTCAAGAGTCTTATCCAACATCACAGTTCAGAAGCATCAATTCTTCGGCACTCAGCTTTCTTCACAGTCCAACTCTCACATCCATACATGACCACAGGAAAAACTATAGCCTTGACTAGGAGAACCTTTGTTGGCAAAGTAATGTCTCTGCTTTTCAATATGCTATCTAGGTTGGTCATAACTTTTCTTCCAAGGAGTAAGCAAGCGTCTTTTAATTTCATGGCTGCAATCATCATCTGCAGTGATTTTGGAGCCCCCCCAAAATAAAGTCTGACACTGTTTCCACTGTTTCCCCATCTATTTCTCATGAAGTGATGGGAACAGATGCCATGATCTTCGTTTTCTGAATGTTGAGCTTTAAGCCAACCTTTTCACTCTCCTCTTTAACTTTCATCAAGAGGCTTTTTAGTTCCTCTTCACTTTCTGCCATAAGGGTGGTAGAGAGATGAGTGCAATTGTGCGGTAGTTTGAGCATTCTTTGGCATTGCCTTTCTTTGGGATTGGAATGAAAACTGACCTTTTCCAGTCCTGTGGCCACTGCTGAGTTTTCCAGATTTGCTGGCATACTGAGTGCAACACTTTCACAGCATCATCTTTCAGGATTTGAAATAGCTCAACTGGAATTCCATCACCTCCACTCACTTTGTTCATAGTGATGCTTCCTAAGGCCTGCTTGACTTCACATTCCAAGATGCCTGGCACTAGGTGAGTGATCACACCATCGTGATTATATGGGTCATGAAGATCTTTTTTGTACAGTTCTTCTGTGTATTCTTGCCACCTCTTCTTAATATCTTCTGCTTCTGTTAGGTTCCTACCATTTCTGTCCTTCATTGAACCCATCTTTGCATGAAATGTTCCCTTGATATCTCAATTTTCTTGAAGAGATCCCTAGTCTTTCCCATTCTATTGTTTTCCTCTATTTCTTTGCATTGATCACTAAGGAAGGCTTTCTTATCATTCCTTGCTATTCTTTAGAACTCTGCATTCAAATGGGTATGTCTTTCCTTTTTTCCTTTGCTTTTCATTTCCCGTCTTTTCACAGCTTTGTATAAGGCCTCCCCAGACAGCCATTTTTCTTTTTTGCCTTTCTTTTCCATGGGGATGGTATTGATTCCTGTCTCCTGTACAATGTCACAAACCTCCATCCATAGTTCATCAGGCACTCTGTCTATCAGATCTAATCCCTTAAATCTATTTCTCACTTCCACTGTATAGTCATAAGGGATTTGATTTAGGTCATACCTGAATGGTCTAATGGTTTTTCCACTTTCTTCAATTTCAGTCTGAATTTGGCTAACGGAGTTCAGGATCCGAGCCACAGTCAGCTCCTGGTCTTGTTTTTGCTGACTGTATAGAGCTTCTCCATCTTTGGCTGCAAAGAATATAATCAATCTGATTTTGGTGTCTACCATCTGGTGATGTTCATGTGTAGAGTCTTCTCTTGTGTTGTTGGAAGAGGGTGTTTGCTATGACCAGTACATTCTGTTGGCAGAACTCTATTAGGCTTCCAGATGTTCAAACTGGTTTTAGAAAAGGCAGAGGAATGAGAGATCGAATTGCCAACATCCACTGGATCATTGAAAAAGCAAGAGAATTCCAGAGAAACATCTATTTCTGCTTTATTGACTATGCCAAAGCTTTTGACTGTGTGGAACACAATAAAATGTGGAAAATTCTTCAAGAGATAGGAATACCAGACCACCTGACCTGCCTCTTGAGAAACTGTTGCTGGAAGCAACAATTAGAACTGGACATGGAACAACAGACTAGTTCCAAATGGGAAAAGGAGTATGTAAAGGCTATATATTGTCACCCTGCTTATTTAACTTCCATGCAGAGTACATCATGAGAAATGCTGGGCTGGGGGAAGCAGAAGCAGGAATCAAGATTGCTGGGAGAAATATCAATAACCTCAGATATGCAGATGACACCACCCTTATGGCAGAAAGTGAAGAGAACTAAGAAGCCTCTTGATGAAAGTGAAAGAGGAGAGTGAAAAAGTTGGCTTAAAGCTCAACATTCAGAAAACTAAGATCATGGCATCTGGTCCCATCACTTCATGGCAGATAGATGGGGAAACAGTGGAAACAGTGTCAGACTTTATTTTTCTGGGCTCCAAAATCACTGCAGATGGTGATTGCAGCCATGAAATTAAAAGACTCCTTGGAAGGAAAGTCATGAGCAACTTAGACAGCATATTGAAGATCAAAGACATTACTTTGCCAACAAAGGTCTATCTAGTCAAGGCTATGGTTTTTCCAGTGGTCATGTGTGGATGTGAGAGTTGGACTGTGAAGAAAGCTGAGTGCCAAAGAATTTATGCTTTTGACTCTGGTGTTGGAGAAGACTCTTGAGAGTCCCTTGGACTGCAAGGAGATCCAACCAGTCCATCCTAAAGGAGACCACTCAGGGTGGTCATTGGAAGGACTGATCCTGAGGCTGAAGCTCCAATACTTTGGCCACCTGATGTGAAGTGCCTACTCATTGGAAAAGACCCTGATGCTGGGAAAGATTGAAGGCAGGAGGAGAAGGGGCCAACAGAGGGTGAGATGGTTGGATGGCATCATCGCCTCGATGGACATGGGTTTGGGTGGACTCCGGAATTTGGTGATGGACAGGGAGGCCTGATATGCTGCGGTTCATGGAATCGCAAAGAGTCAGACGTGACTGAGTGACTGAACTGAACTGAACTAGAGTAGATCATAGAGTGACACATTTAAAGATATTTGCATATAAGGAGAATTAGTTTAAAAAGTAACAACTGAAATCTTTTATCATGCTCTATATCAGAGAACTGTGAGAAAAGAAGGAAGAAAAATCAGCAAGCAAAAAAGAACTTGAGAAATCAGATTTTAGGTGATTAGAACATTTTAATAAAATCTCCATGTTGAAGCAGATCAGGCATTCCTCTTCCCAAAGGAGGTCAGAGACTCTGAAACACAAGGAAGGTTGTTAGGAAAATAAAATAATGGTAATGTTGAGTGCTCACTGTGCATCAGGTCCTTGCAGGCATATGACCTTAATTCTCAAAGTACCCTGTGGATATATTATTGTCTTCACAATATAGATGAAGAAACTAATGGGGCTCAGAACGTGCCGTTAGTCCAGGCTGAACCAATGGAGAAATTCGGGAGTGCCTAAACCTGAGCCTAACCTGTGCCTGCATTTCTACCAAATTGCCTTCCTACATGGAATTGTGATTCCCCACATACAAAAGCATAAACTTTTTAAAATCCATTAGGCTGAAATGTCTTATCTCCTTCACTGTAGCTAATCCTCCCACATTCCCCAGCATAACTTTCTCCATCCAACACCTTTCCCCCTTATTTCTCATGTTACTGAGAACACATGCATTAACCTGCGGGAAGCAGTATTTACTCCCTGGCAAATTTAATGTTTCATGAAAACCAAACAGAAAGAAAATCTAGAGGGGATGGTGAGACCAAAAGGCTCAATTTCCTTTAATCACACTTCAGACTCTTTTTAGGTCCTTTAGCAGATGGACTTGGGTTTATTTGGGGGATTGTTGAAATCCCAAAAAGATGGGTGCCATCAGGGTAGAGTTATCCACAGGGACAAAGCTTAGAGCAAAACAAACGTCTTACTTCCTAGGAACTGAAAATGTCAACAGGATAAGCTTAAAAATCAATCTGCTAGTTCACAGAAAGGATCAGAGAAAGTGTAAAGTGATCACAGATGCTCAATTGTCAGAGCAGACGTGGTGTGGTGTAAAAGAAGGAGTATGCATCCCACCCATCAAAATTCAGTATTTCTCTAGACTGAAGAAACATTTCTTTGGTGGAGGAAAGACTAGGGTGTATCTCTCATGAAAAAAAACCAACAACAACAACAACAAAGAAATGCTTACTTGTTCAGCATAGAGGTAAAAAATACAACAATACTAATAATAGCAATAGCAAATATGTATAGAGTGTTTGCCATGTGTGAAGCAGTGTTCTCAGGATATTTAGAGTTTCATGAAAACCAAACAAAAAGAGAATCCAGAGGGAATGGTGAGACCCAAAGGCTCGGTTTCTTTTAATTACTTTAATCCTGACCTTAATTTAGAGGTCACTGGAGTGGCAGTTATGGAAATTTACCATCTACCCTAAGGGTGGGTGTTGTTTTTTTTTAACATTATCTCATTTAAACCTAACAATACTTTATGTCAGCTATATATTACTATTCCCATTTTGCGGATATATAATTGATAGTTAGGGAGGCTAGTAGATGAAAGGGTATTGACCTCAAATCTGTCTATCATTAATATCTGAGCTTTTTGAATTATCATGTTCACCCTAGATCAATGCTTCTCAACCTCAGGATATGGGGCCAGGTAATGTTTTTGTTGTAGAGAGCTGTTTTGTGCATTATAGGACATTTGGCATCATCTTTGTCTTCTGCCTAATAGATACCAGTAGTACTTCCACAGTCATGAAAACCAAATGTCTTAAAACATTGCTAAATAATCTTGGGGAGAAAAACTGCCCCCAGCTGAGAACCACTGCCCAAGTCAATCCATTACAAATGGGAGCAGAGGTAGGTAAAAATTAAATCTGCCCAGAATTATGTCCTGAGGCAGGGACAGGCCAAGGAAGCTAGAGGAAGAGCAAGCAAGGGGACAAGATAGGATGAGATGAAAGGAGGACTGGAGATGAAGTCAGGCAGATAGATTACCAACCAGACTATGCCAAACCTTTCAGGCCATAATCAGATTTGTTAATTTTAGTTTAAAAGGATAGGAAGACATTAGAAGATTTTGAACAGAAGAATACCATGATATAATATATGGTTTTAAAGACACAGTCTGGTTGGCGATTGGAGTGTAGATCATGGAAAGCCAATAGGAGTAGAAGTCTATTGCAATAATCCAGGTGAAGAATAACAACCTTGGATTTACATGGTAACAGTGAAAGTGATGTTAAGCAGTCAATTACCAGATTATTTATGAAACTGGAAGCTGTAGAACTTGCTGGCAGATCACATGAGGGGTGTGAGAAAAGAGAGAGGAGTCAAGCAGGACTCCAAGAATTTTTACTTCATCACTGGCTCAGGTGAATTTTACTTAATTGGGATGGGATATATGGAGGGGAGGTATGTATATAGAGAGAATAGTTTAAATCTGTGATGTGTAGTAGACTTCACAGGGTAACGCAGGCTACTGGAAACACAGATCAGGTTCATGGGGAAGGGGTAGACTAAAGATATAAGTTTAGAGTCTTCAGTATAAAGACAATAGTTAAACTATTGGATTGGATGAGATGACCCAGAATGAGTGCATAGAAAAGAAACCAGTGGGCAAGCCCTAGATTATTCCATGTTTGCAGGACAAGAAATTAGAAAAAAAGCAAAAGGGACTCAAAAATGGAGCAATTTCAGCATCAACAAATATGATGAATGTGATAGATGAATAAACCTATTGAATCAAACTATCGAATATAATATGAATCAATGGCTTCACACTGAACGAAAAATCATTCTCCAAATAAATGGGGGTGGGGGGAAGGAGGAAACTTTTCCTTACTGTGAATAGGATGCCAACAAATAAAGCTGAAGCTAGAAAGTCATCATTTTGCAACCATGATCATAATAATTAAGGCAAGAATCATCAGCATGTGTCTAGACTAGTAGTTGTAAGTTAATGGGAAGCAGAATATATACAGAGCCTCAACATATCACCTCATTAATTACATATTAATTGTAAATGGAAAAGTTGTAATTTTCAGGGAGAAACCCAGAGGACATCACTGTAACCAAATGATCAGAGGTAATGTTACCAGTAGTGGGACAAGCCAGACAACACTGTGAGCCTCCTGATGAAAATGCATTCCTACCAAACATGTGAACCAAAATGTATTCCTACCAAAAATGCATTCCTACCAAACATGTAAACCTGAGTGCAATCATGAGGAAGACTCATTCTTCAAAATAATTGTCTGGTGTTCTTTCAAAAGCCAATGTCATGGAAGACAAAGAAGTCTGAAGAACTTCAGATTAAGGGTGATTTAAAAGTATAAGATGGTAACAATAACCCGGTGTACGAGACAGCAAGGGAGACACTGATGTATAGAACGGTCTTATGGACTCTGTGGGAGAGGGAGAGGGTGGGAAGATTTGGGAGAATGGCAATGAAACATGTAAAATATCATGTAGGAAACGAGTTGCCAGTCCAGGTTCGATGCACAATGCTGGATGCTTGGGGCTGGTGCACTGGGACAGCCCAGAGGGATGGTATGGGGAGGGAGGAGGGAGGAGGGTTCGGGATGGGGAACACATGTATACCTGTGGCGGATTCATTTTGATATTTGGCAAAACTAATACAATTATGTAAAGTTTAAAAATAAAATAAAATTAGAAAAAAAATTAAAAATAGAAAAAAAAAAAAAATATAAAAGCAGTCATGATTCCAGATTTGATCCCAGACTCGAAAAGAAGGATATTTTTTTCTAATATCCTAAGAAGTTTAATAGGAAGGATCCTAAGAAGAATATCCTAAGAAGGATATTATTGGGACAATTGATCAAATGTGATTAATTCTAATAATGGAGAATATTGATAATATCATATCAGTGTAATGTTTTCCAATTTTTATTATTGTACTGTAATTATATTAAATTATGTCCTCGGAGAAGGCAATGGCACCCCACTCCAGTACTCTTGCCTGGAAAATCCCATGGACAGAGGAGCCTGGTAGGCTGCAGTCCATGGAGTCATGAGGAGTCGGACACGACTGAGCGACTTCACTTCACTTCTGAAGAAATACACAGAGAAGTGAATGGGTCAAGGATCCTGACCACTCTAATATACTCTTAGAAGGTTCAGGGGAAAAGCTGAATGACTGAGACAGAAAATGATATACTGTGGCAAAATATTATCAGTTGTTGAATCTGGGTGAAGGGTCTATGGAAGTTCTTTGCACTATTCCTGCAACTTTTCTCTAAGTATAAAGTTATTTCAAAATAAAAGTTTAAAAAAATCTTTAAGAACCAGTGTGTTGTCAGAAAACCAAGGGAATATGGTACTGGGTGTATTATGACTAAGAAAAAAGTGATGAAATGTTTCAAAGAGGAGGAAGTCATCAATAATATTTTACATGGTTTTACACGCTCAAAGATCAAGTTAGTGTGGACTGTGAAATGACTACTGGATCTGGCTACATGGAAGGCTAATCAGAGTCCACTCAAGCACTAATTATTATAGAAATGCAAATCAAAACTACAATGAGGTATCACCTCACACAGATAGATTCAGTCAATTGAGTTGCTCATTTGTGTCCGACTCTTTGCGACCCCATGGACTGCAGCACACCAGGCTTCCCTGTCCATCACCAACTCCTGGAGCCTACTCAAACTCTTGTCCATCACATTGGTGATGCCATCCAACTATCTCATCCTCTGTTGTTCCCTTCTCCTCCTGCCTTCAATCTTTCCCAGCATCAGGGTCTTTCCAAATGAGTTCTTTGCATCAGGTGGCTAAAGTACTGGGGTTTCAGCTTCAGCATCAGTCCTTCCAATGAATATTCAGGATTGATTTCCTTTAAAATTGACTAGTTGGATCTCCTGGCAGTCCAAGGGACTTTCAAGAGTCTTCCTCAACACCACAGTTCAAAAGCATCAACTATTTAGCACTCAACTTTTTGTATAGTCCAAGTCTCATATCCATACATGATCACTGGAAAAACCATGGCTTTGACTAGATGGACCTTTGTGGGTAAAGTAATGTCTCTGCTTTTTAATATGCTGTCTAAATTGGTCATAGCTTTTCTTCCAAGGAGCAAGCATCTTTTAATTTCATGTCTTCAGTCACCATCTGCAATGATTTTGGAGCCCCCCAAAACTGTTTCCATTTTTTCCCCATCTATTTATCATGAAGTGATGGGACTGGATGCCAAGATCTTAGTTTTCTGAATGTTGAGTTTTAAACCAACTTATTAACTCTCCTCTTTCACTTTCATCAAAATGCTCTTTAGTTCTTCTTCACTCTCTGCCATAAGGGTGAGGTCATCTGCATGTATGAGGTTATTGATATTTCTCCCAGAAATCTTGATTCCAGCTTGTGCTTCATCCAGCCTGGCATTTTGCATGATGTACTCTGCATATAAGTTAAATAAGTAGGGTGACAAAACACAGCCTTGATGTACTCCTTTCCTGATTTGAATCCAGTCTGTTGTTCCATGTCCCATTCTAACTGTTGATTCTTGAGCTGCATACAGATTTCTCAGGAGGCAGGTGAGATGGTCTGGTATTTCTATCTCTTTAATCATTTTCCACAGTTTGTTGTGATCCACACAGTCAAAGGCTTTTGCATAGTCAATAAAGCAGAAATAGATGTTTTTCTGGAACGCTCTTGCTTTTGTGATGATCCAACAAATGTTGTCAATTTGATCTCTGGTTCCTCTGCCCTTTCTAAATCCAACTTGAACATCTGGAAGTTCACAATTCACGTACTGTTGAAGCCTGACTTGGGGAATTTTGAGCATTACTTTACTAATGTGTGAGATAAGTGCAATTGTGGGGTAGTTTGAACATTCTTTGGTATTGCTTTTCTTTGGGATTGGAATGAAAACTGACCTTTTCCAGTCCTGTGGCCACTGCTGAGTTTTCCAAATTTGCTGGTATATTGAGTACAGCACTTTCACAGCATCATCTTTCAGGATTTGAACTAGCTCAACTGGGTAGCCTTTCCCTTCTCCGGGGGATTTTCCTGACCCAGGAATTGAACCGGGGTCTCCTGCATTGCAGGCAGATTCTTTACCAACTGATCTATCAGGGAAGCCCCAAACAGAATGGCCACCATCAAAAGATCTACCACCAAATAAATGCTGGAGCAGATGTGGAGAAAGGAAGCCCTCTCGCACTGTTGTTGCTTACTCACTAAGTCGTGCCTGACTCTTTTGTGATGCTATTGACTGTAGCCCACCAGGCTCCTCTGTCCATGGGATTTTCTGGGCAAGAATACTGGAGTGGGTTACCATTTCCTTCTCCAGGGGATCATCCCAACCCAAGAATCAAACTCGCTTCTCTTGCATTTTACTTTACTGCTGAGCCACCAGGGCCCCTTGCACTGTTGGTGGGACTGTAAGTTGATACAGCCACTGTGGAAAAGAGAATGGAAGTTCCTTAAAAAACTAAAAATAGAAGTACCATATGACCGAACATTCCCACTACTGAGCATATACCTTGAGAAAACCATAATTAAAAACAAAACACATCCACCCCAGTGCTCACTGCAACACTTTTACAATAGCCAAGACATAGAAGCAACCTAAATATCCATTTATAGAGGAATGGATAAAGAAGATGTGGTACATGTGCACAATGGAATATTACTCAATCATCAAAAGGAGCACAATTAGGTCATTTGTAGAGACATGGATGGATATAGAGGCTGTCATACAGAGTGAAGTAAGTCAGAAAGAGAAAAACAAATACTTTGTATTAAAATATATATGTGGAATATAGAAAAATAGTACAGCGGAACCTGTTTGCAAAGCTGAAATAGAGACATAGATAAAGAGAACAAACAGGGACACCAAAGGCGGTGGGGTGGGATAAGTTGGGAGATTGAAATGGACACGTATACACTGCTATGCATTGGGCTTCCCTCACAGCTCAGTTGGTAAAGAATCTGCCTGCAGTGCAGGAGACCCAGATTTGATTCCTGGGTCAGAAAGATCCTCTGGAGGAGGAAATGGCAACCCACTCCAGTATTCTTGCCTGGAGAATCCCATGGGAGAGAAGCCTGAAAGGCTACAGTCCATGGGGTCACAAGAGTCAGACATGACTTAGGAAGTAAACCACCACCGCCACACGGCTATGCATGGAATAGATTACGTGAGGGTTTACTGTATAGAAGGGGGAGCCCTGCTCTCCATTCTCTATGGTGACCTAGATGGGAGGGAAACCCAGAAGGGGGGGCATTTGTGTATGCGTGTGGCTGACTCACTTTGGCTGTGCAGCAGAACCAGCACAGTGTTGTGAAGCAACTATCCCCCTATAAACAAGGAAAAGAAAGAATGGAAATATGGGAGAGGAAAGCAGACACAGCAGTCACAGGGAACACCTCTGAGGAGTTTATTAGGGACTGAGAGCAGGGCCATGGGGTAATAGGAGGAGGGAATATACATAGTCAAGGAAACCTGCTGTTAAACACTGGATTGAAACAGTATATTTCCACTCATCTATTTCCACAGAACTCCTCTTGGTCTGATTTCTGCTTTCCAAAGAAAACTTTTAATTTTTATTTGGCTTCTATGTAGACCTACATGTCAGGTTTTGACTACTTTGGTTTCATTACAGAGATTTGGTTCAGTTGCTCAGTCGTGTCCGACTCTTTGCCACCCCATAAACCGCAGCATGCCAGGCCTCCCTGTCCATCACCAACTCCCAGAGTTTACTGAAACTCATGTCCATTGAGTCAGTGATGCCATCCAACCATCTCATCCTCTGTCAACCCCTTCTTCTCCCGCCTTCAATCTTTCCCAGCATCAGGGTCTTTTCCAATGAGTCAGTGGCCAAAGTATTGGAGTTTCAGCTTCAGCATGAGTCCTTCCAATGAATATTCAGGACTGATTTCCTTTAGGATGGACTGCTTGGATCTCCTTGCGGTCCAAGGAACTCTCAAGAGTCTTCTCCAGCACCACAGTTCAAAAGCATCAGAGATTATTCACTGTAAATTAATGAACTGACATTTCTAGTTTCATGCTAAAATGTGATTCTACACTTGAGAGAAGAATGAAACATTTCCGTCATACACAATTTAGGGACAAGGAGGGAAGAGATCTAATTTTGCAGAGCTCACTCAGAACTCTACTGAATTTTCAAAGGACAGTAAGTCAGTTACACACACCACCAGCATTAGAGTCAGTCCTACTTGTTCTGTGATATTGGAAAACAACTTCTGAAGAAAAAAAGAAAACCTTTCTGCTTACCATGGTTATATCTCAGTAACTGTGACTCTCAAACATTTTAACCCTAATGGGCGCATGTGTGAGTGTGAAAGTCAGACTGCTGTCCCCTGCACCCTGGAGAGCCAGGGGTTGTGAGTGTCTCCCCACGAAGCCTCTTGTGACACCATCTGCCCCCCATTTCCTTTAGCAATATGAGTCCAGCTTTACCTTGAGGCTAAAATTTCAGATTATTTTTCCACTCTTAGCCACAAGGCAAGGCATTTGCAACATCTTGCAAAACCTCACTTGAAACTTTTTGTAGTAAAAATTTCAACAGAAACCTCACTGTTTTGTTTCATTTAACCAAGATAAATCTCTGTCGACACCATAGTAAGTTGACTTTGGGTAGTTGTATGGTATTCTTTTCCTACTGGAATATTGATCTTAGGATGATCTAGTCATCTAAAATAAAAACATAAGTAAACTCAAGAAAATAATTCATTTAATTACTGCTATTCCCTGAAAATTAAACATGTGCAAAAATTACACTAGAAGCTTTAAGCTATCTCATTTCTCTTCTCAAAAATCTTATGGGTTAGGCCATTATTCAGAGAAGGCAATGGCATCCCACTCCAGTACACTTGCCTGGAAACTCCCATGGACGGAGGAGCCTGGTAGGCTGCAGTCCATGAGGTTGCTAAGGGTCGGACACAACTGAGCGACTTCACTTTCACTTTTCACTTTCATGCATTGGAGAAGGAAATGGCAGCCCACTCCAGTGTTCTTGCCTGAAGAATCCCAGGGATGGGGGAGCCTGGTGGGCTGCCGTCTATGGGGTCGCACAGAGTCGGACACGACTGAAGTGACTTAGCAGCAGCAGCAGGCCATTATTACTGCATTACAAGAAAAGAGGCAATTGTAACTTAAAGCACCCAAAGCAGGATTAGAATTGGGATTGAGCCCCCAATGCCTAGTGTTTTTCCGTACATGCATTGCCTCCCTGCCATGATCATCTGCCTACCCATCATCTAATTCAATTTTACTTGCTTACTCTTACTTCTCGTGAATAGTCACTGAGATTGTTGTTCAAGGAGATAGTCTAAGACATTTTTTTAAATTTATTTATTTAGCCTCATGGTCTCAGCGTGCCATGCGGGATCTTTCACTGCAATGCACAGACTCTCTAGTTGTGGTGCGTGGGCTCGGTAGTTGCAGAGTGCAGGCTTAGTTGCTATGCAACAGGTGGGATCTTAGTTTGCTTGCATTGCAAGGTGGGTTCTTAACCACTAGACCACAGGGAAGTCCCTACTTTAAATTTTTAAGAGCTCTTTAAACCTGAATCTGAAGAGTAACCTGAATTTGAGAAAAAGATGGTTGAAAAGTTCAGCCAGAGGAATACATTGAAAAGACATAAAAAGGAACAGAATTGGGTCATTTGTAGGGATGTGGATGGACCTAGAGACTCTCATGCAGAGTGAAGTGAGTCAAAAAGAGAAAAACAAATATCATATATTATTGCATATATGTGGAATCTAAAAATGGCACAGAGGAACCTATTAATATTTTCAGGGAAGGAATAGAGACACAGACAGAGAATGGATGCTGGACATGTGGAGGGGGATACGAGGTAGCCTCAACTGGGAGACTGGGGTTGATGTATGTACACTGCCAGGATTAAAACAGATAGCTAGGTGGGAAGCAGCTGTGTAGCACAGGGAGCTCAGCTCAGTGCACTTTGATCACTTAGAGGGTGGGATGTGGAGAAGTGGATGGGAGGGAGGCCCCAGCAGGAGGGGACATATGTATACTTATGGCTGATTACCACCCTTATGGCAGAAAGTGAAGAGGAACTAAAAAGCCTCTTAATGAAAGTGAAAGAGGAGAGTCAAAAAGTTGGCTTAAAGCTCAACATTCAGAAAACTAAGATCATAGCATCCAGTCCCATCACTTCATGGCAAATAGATGGAGAAACAGTGGAAACAGTGTCAGACTTTATTTTTTGGGGCTCTAAAATCACTGCAGATGGTGATTGCAGCCATGAAATTAAAAAAACACTTACTCCTTGGAAGGAAAGTTATGACCAACCTAGATAGCGTATTAAAAAGCAGAGATATTACTTTGCCAACAAAGGTCTATCTAGTCAAGGCTATGGTTTTTCCAGTGGTCATGTATGGATGTGAAAGTTGGACTATGAAGAAAGCTGAGTGCCGAAGAG
>NW_011494718.1:7656244-7690563 GCF_000754665.1 Bison bison bison
GAAGAGTGATGCTTTTGAACTGTGGTGTTGGAGAAGACTCTTGAGAGTCCCTTGGACTGCAAGGAGATCCAACCAGTCCATCCTAAAGGAGACCAGTCCTGGGTGTTCACTGGAAGGACTGATGCTGAGGCTGAAACTCCAATACTTTGGCCACCTGATGTGAAGAGCTGTCTCATTGGAAAAGACCCTGATGCTGGGAGGGATTGGGGGCAGGAGAAGAAGGGGACCACAGAGGACGAGATGGCTTGATGGCATCACCGACTTGATGCACATGAGTTTGGGTGAACTCCAGGAGTTGGTGATGGACAGGGAGGCCTGGCGTGCTGCGGTTCATGGGGTTGCAAAGATTTAGACACGACTGAGCGATGGAACTGAACTGAACTGAAGGCTGATTCACTTCGCTGTACAACAGAAAGCACAACGTCGTAAAGCAACTATACCCCAGTTTTAAAATATGAAAAGAGAATCAAAGCTAAGGTAAAATTGTCATGGTATATGGTATCTTCCACTGGCCTCTTACTTTCTCAGCAATATTGAATTGCCTTTCCTGCAAGTGCAGATAAATTGGACATTATTCGTAGATCTACCTGATTTTTTTGAAAGCAGTCTATAATTAGCAAGTATTAGCATTCTGTACAGTATGCCAAGCACATCAAATCCTAATGTACTTTTTCAATAGGGAAAATAATAGCTAGAAGGATACTAAAAGTGGTTGGTGGCCTAGAATCATATTTATTTTTCCCCTTGTTAATAGTATCTAAGCTCCATAGTCACAGTATATTAATTCATGCATTTTTAGCTTCTCTACAGGGGATAACAAAAGTTCAACAGATTCTCTGTTTCAATTAGCTAATTTTATTTTTATAAAAAAGAAAATGTTTGGAAAATTTCATCTTACAATTAACTCTTGCTGAGAGGACATAAAACTATTGGTAGATTTTTCAAAGCAAGGCTTTTTACTCAATAAATATTTCCTAATGTACTATTTCTTCCCATGGAAAGAACTTAATTATCAGAAGGCATCATAGTAAATAACATGAAAGAAAAAATGCATTAGTAATTGGACTAAAGGAAATTCAACTAGGATGAAATGACTATCATCACCATCTATATGTTCCTGCTTGTATATTTGGTCAAATATGTTTCCATCTGATAAAAAGAGATCAGATCTTACGATGAGGTTTTCAGATGCCAACAAAATAAGAATTACTGAATGATAAAACAAAACTGGGCTTATATGATTTTTAAGTTACAAAGATAATAGATTAAGGTAGACTTGTATTGACTACTTTGTAAACTCTCATTTATCTGTTGTGTTTTAAATACTGCTTTAGTCACCTGAAAGTATTAACATAGCTTTTAAAGATGATTAACATATATTCAGGAAAAGCTGAATATATATATACACTGAAAATGTAAAATTTTGAATTAGATGCAAAATCTTTATAGTCCACCTGATTTATTATTTTTCTGTAGGCACCTTGCCCAATCTGAAATTATGACAGCTTTGTCATAGTCATTAATGTGAATGCAATTATTTGAGACATTTTAAAAACATGCTCTGCTGTAAAGGAATTGAGTAATCTTTTATTGGAAAGTGTGGTTAATTGACTTCAATTTAACAGATGTTTACTGGGCTTCCCAGTGGTACTAGTGGTAAAGAACCTGCCTGCCAGTGCAGGTAATTTAAAAGATGTAGGTTCAGTCCCTGGGTTGGGAAGATCCCCTGGAGGAGGCCATGGCAACCCACTCTAGAATCCCATGGACAGAAGAGTCTGGCGGGCTACAGTCCATAGCATCACAAAGAGTCAGACACAACTGCAGCAACTGAACATAGCATAGCATATTAAGCATCTGCTATTAGCCACCCACAGTTCTTGGCACAGGGAAAATGCAAATGAACAAAAGACAATGATCTTTATTATTGTGGAGCTTACAGTAATGTAGGAGGAGATAGTCAAGTCAAAAATCTACAAATAAAGTGAATTTTAGAGTATTCAAAATATAATACCTGCCGCGCAGGTACGTGTGTGCTGTTGTGTCTGCGTGAACACCACCTGGGAAGCCCAGTACATGCTATGTGTGTGCTCTGACTCTCTGTGACCCCATGGACTGCAGCGCGCCAGGCTTCCCTGTCCATCACCAACTCCCGGAGCTTGCTCAAATGCATGTCCATCGAGTCAGTGATGCCATCCAGCCATCTCATCCTCTGTCATCCCCTTCTCCTCCTGCCTTCAATCTTCCCCAGCATCAGGGTCTTTTAATAAGTCAGTTCTTTGCATCAGGTGGCCAAAGTACTGGAGTTTCAGCCTCAGCATCAGTCCTTCCAATGAATATTCAGGGTTGATTTCCTTTAGGATGGACTGGTTTGATCTCTTTGCTGTCCAAGGGACTCTCAGGAGTCTTATCCAACACCACAGTTCAAAAGCATCAATTCTTCAGTGCTCAGATTTCTTCATAGTCCAGCTCTCACATCCGTACATGACTACTGGAAAAACCATAGCTTTGACTAGACGGACTTATGTTGGCAAAGTAATGTCTTTGCTTTTTTTTAAATTTACTTTAATTGGAGGCTAATTATTTTTACAATATTGTGGTGGTTTTTTGCCATACATTGACATGAATCATCTATGGGTGTACATGTGTTCCCTTGTCTTGAAACCCCCTCTCCTCTCCTTAGCCATCCCATCCCTCTGGGTTGTCCCAGTGCACTGGCTTTGAGTGCCCTGCTTCATGCATCAAACTTGGACTGGTCATCTATTTCACTTATGGTAATATACATGTTTCAATGCTATTCTCTCAAAGCATCCCACCCCTGCCTTCTCCCAAAGAGTCCAAAAGTCTGTTCTTTATGTCTCTTTTGTCTCTGCTTTTTAATATGCTGTCAAGGTGGGTCATTGCTTTTGTTCCAAGGAGAAAGTGTCTTTTAATTTCATGGCTGCAGTCACCATCTGCAGAGATTTTGAAGCCCAGAATAATAAAGTTTATCACTGTTTCCATTGTTTCCCCATCTGTTTGCTATGAAATGGTGGGACCAGACACCATGATTTTAGTTTTTTGAATATTGCATTTCAAGCCAAATTTTTCACTATCCTTTTCACTTTCACAAGAGGCTCTTGGATTCTACTCTCCTCTTTCACTTTCATCCAGAGGCTCTTTAGTTCTTCTTCACTTTCTGCCATAAGGATGGTGTCATCTGCATATCTGAGGTTATTGATATTTCTCCTGGCAATCTTGATTCCAGCCTGTGCTTCATCCAGTCTGGCATTTCACATGATGTACTCTGCATATAAGTTAAATAAATAGGGTGACAAAACACAGCCTTAGTGTACTCCTTTCCCTTTTGGAACCAGTCTGTTGTTCCATGTCCAGTTCTAGGGTTGCTTCTTGACCTGCATACAGATTTGTCAGCAGGCAGGTAAGGTGATCTGGTATTCCCACTCTTGAAAAATTTTCCACAGTTGGTTGTGATCCACACAGTCAAAGGCTTTTGCGTAGTCAATAAAGCAGAATTTAATGTTTTTCTGGAATTCTCTTTCTTTTTCGGTGATTCAACGGATCTTAGCAATTTGATCTCTGTTTCCTCTGCCTTTTCTAAATCCAGCTTTAACATCTGGAAGTTCATGGTTCATGTACTGTTGAAGCTTGGCTTGGAGAATTTTGAGCATTACTTTACTAATGCGTGAGATGAGTGCAACTGTGCTGTAGTTTGAACGTTCTTTGACATTGCCCTTCTTTGGGCAATGAAAACTGATCTTTTCCAGTCTGTGGCCACTGCTGAGTTTTCCAAATTTTCTGGCATATTGAGTGTAGCACTTTCACAGCATCATCTTATAGGATTTGAAACAGCTCAGCTGAAATTCCATCACTCCACTAGCTTTATTTGTAGTGATGCTTCCTAAGGTCCACTTGACTTCACATTCCAGGATCTCTGACTCTACGTGAGTTATCACACCATCGTGGTTATTTGGGTCATGAAGATCTTCTTTTTGTATAGTCCTTCTGTGTATTCTTGCCACCTCTCTTAATATCTTCTGCTTCTGTTAGGTCCATACCATTTCTATCCTTTATTTTGCCCATCTTTGCATGAAATGTTCCCTTGGCATCTCTCATATTCTTGAAGAGATCTCTAGTCTTTCCCATTCTATTATTTTCCTCTATTTCTTTGCATTGGTCACTGAGGAAGACTTTCTTATCTCTGCTTGCTCTTCTTTGGAACTCTGCATTTAGATGGATATATCTTTCCTTTCCTCCTTTGCCTTTAGCTTCTCTTCTTTTCTCAGCTATTTGTAAGGCTTTATCATTAGTTAAATAGTATTTGGGTGAAAAGAAAGTAGACCCTTGTGTCATCAGATATACCTCATTTTGAAGGTGATATTCAGCATTTTTTAAAATGCTAAGACAATATTTCTGGAGGCATTTGGTGAGAGTATTCTGGGTAGTGGCCAGAAGGCAGAAGGATGCAGTCATGGATATGTCCAGTGGGGTGAAGGCAGGAGTGGAGTGGGATGACAGCAGGTGAGGAAGGTGGAGGTGTGTGCGGCAGGTGGAGGCGGCGTCACGGAGGGACCGTCATGAGCATCTGACCCTTTACTCCTGGTTAAACAGGAGCCATGACGGGATCCTGAGCAGAAGGGGAATGTGGCCTGACTCATAGTTCAAGGATCTCACTGTGAGTGCAGAGGAGAGCGGGGCCGTGGGGACACAAGGGCAGTCTCTAAGACAAGTTAGGAGGCCCCACTAAATCTCAGTGATGAGGTTTACACAGTAACATTGAGCAAAGTCATCAAAGCTTAACAGACTTCTTAGTGAGCATTGTGTTCCCTTATGAGGGACAGTATAATTTTGTGAAAACAAGAGCTAGTCACATGAAATAACTCTTTCAGGTACCATATAGCTAAGGACAATGCATGAAACAGCCTTAGTTCTGGGGGGATGTGTTTGTGTGATAGGTTGGGTGGTAACTGAACAAATATGTAATGTCTGCTGGGTTCAGGCCCCATTTCTATCATTAACTAATGCAGTGACTGGGGGAAAATTATTTAACCTCTTTGAGCCTCATTTTCTCTTCATGTAAAATAAGGAGTTTAGCTCAGTTAATCTCTAAGACATCTTCTATTTTAAATGTTTCATGACGTGTGGTCTAAATTAATTCACATGACATTTACTTATTATTGAGTGAATTTGTCATCTAACATTGTGTAAGTTTAAGGTACAGCATTTTACAATAATACATTTATATATCTTGATATGATTGACACTGTAGTGATATTTATTGCCTAATATAGTTATTGCACAGTATTATTTCCTTTATTCATCTTAGTGTACCTTAGATCCTTATGAATTATTATCAGTTAAGAGCTTATTATCCAAAATACATAAAGAATTCAAGCAACTCAATAACCAAAAAAATAGCTCAAAACTAAATAATCTGATTGAAATAGGCAGAACTTATTTATTGTTCATTATTTTTGAATAGGACACAAATCTTATAGTTTTCATTAAAAATCTATAAATGCAATGGAACTTTCAAGAACAAGAGCACTTAAAAAGGAAATTTTCATGCAGAAATCATCTAAGTGATTTTCAGCAACTCTCCAGATTACTATAATTATATGGTTATATAAAAGTAGCATCTTAGTATTGTATAAAGTTTTGGTATTTTTCCAATGTATTATATCATGTCAGTGTCATTAACTTTGGTATGATTCCAAGGAGTCATGCATGCACAGATTTCAGATTTGATTTTGTATATATATGAAAATCATGGAAAATTTTTAAAAAATTAGATTGTATATTGTTCTCAATATATTCACAACTTTAGTCTTTCATGAAACTATGTATACTACCCACTAATCTACTAAAATTGCATGGAAATTTTTAAATTTAAAGTTGTTTTCACAACTTACTTTTGAGAGATATATATTCATTACCTCCAAACTTAACATATGATTGTAGTAAAGGGTTTTGCATTATTTTGTAATTATATAACTGTGCTGTATCATTTTTCCAAGTATGCTAAATAAAATATGCATCAAGTGGTAAAATATTTATTGGTAATGATGGAGGAAATTTACATGTTTCACATGTGGCTATATCCCTTCTAAGGTCCATTTCTGTTAATATAGAATACTAACATATGTAATAATAACATTTATTGGCACTTCCCTGTTCTCTCATAAACAGACCTCCTGGAGCTCTTTGCCATAGGAACTCAAGAAATTTGTATTCTTACAACCTCATAAAATGTTCAAAATTCCTCTATTCTTTCCATTTCCAAAATTAGATTTCTCACACATTTCATTGTTTTTATTTTACATAAAAGAAGACTACTTGCAGAAAATCACCATTTTTGTCTTTCCCTGATACTTTTCAAATTTCATTCTTAAAAAGCCCATAAATGTTTCACTTGTATGTGCAATATTGCTTTTAATTAATATGGATAAAGTAAGTATCTTTTGATTTATAATATTGATAAATTTTCTAATTTGTGTATTCAAAATTTTCCAATGTGTGAAATTAGAGTTTGTAGACTCTTGAACTCTAGGGATCTTGTAACCTGGAATGTACTAAAGAAAAAGTGTTTAGCCTAACCAGTAATGTAATAAACATGTGTATGTCTATACATATATATGCATGGATGCGTGTGTGTCTACATGTGCATATATATATACATGTTTATATACACATGTTTATTATATATATAGCTTCTCTTCCCTGGTAGCTTGGGCTTCTCTGATAGCTCAGTTGGTAAAGAATCTGCCTACAATGCAGGAGACCCCAGTTCGATTCCTGGGTTAGGAAGATCTGCTGGAAAAGGGATAGGCTACCCACTCCAGTGTTCTAGACTAGAGAATTCCATGAGCTGGCTTCAATTCCTGGGTTGGGAAGATCCCCTGGAGGAGGGAAAGGCTACCCACTCCAGTGTTCTGGCCTGGAGAATTCCATGGACTGTATAGTTCATGGGGTCGCAAAGAGTCTGACAACTGAGCAACTTTCACTTTTACTTTTCCCTGGTAGCTCAGCAGGTAAAAAATCTTCCTGCAATGCAGGAGACCCCAGTTCGATTCCTGGGTTGGGAAGATGCGCTGGAGAAAGGGATAGGCTACCCACTCCAGTATCCTTGGGCTTTCCTAGTGGCTCAGCTGGTAAAGAATTGCCTGCAATGTGGGAGATCTGGGTTCGATCCCTGGATTGGGAAGATCCCCAGGAGGAGGGCATGTGAGCTTACTCCAGTGTTCTGACCTGGAGAATCCCCATGGACAGAGGATCCTGATGTGTTATAATCCATGGGTCCCAAAGAGTTGGATGTGACTAAGCACATACACACACACACATATATATAAAATGTACATTATAGTCACATTCTTTAGCATCACTTCAAAAAGTTTTGAATCCCTCTGTCCAAGAAAAACACGTAAGAATTCTTTGTTGCCTTGAGTGGCACGTGTATAAACACCATATGTGCCCTGTTGTGTGTGTTTATGTGTATACCCATGTACATGGGTATCTATTTAGCATAATATGCGTCACATTGCTTAAGAAAACTTTTCTGATATTTAAAAATTTAAAACTTATATAAGTAAAATATAGTGTATATTTTGATGATTTATTTCAATAAATGTTTTCAAAAAGGGCATTAAGAGTAATGGATAACTTAAAAATTTTTCATGTGTTCTACACTAAAATATAAAAACACCTCTTATTATCTTATTGTCTATCTGTGAAAGCTGATTTGTGTTTATATGCCCACGTTAATCTTTCAAATGGCTTATAAAAATTTTTAAAGTGTGTGATTTATATCAGTGACAGGTTCTTATTTTGTCTAGGTTGAAAGTATAATGTAGTTTCCCATCAATGTGGAAATGAACATGTCTTATATGTTATCAAATAAATCATTTAAAATCTTTACATGTATGTGACCAGAGTTTATATGTGTAATATATTGAAACCTGTGCTCACATATTTTAATAAACAAACTTTAAGACAAATGAAAATACCAACTAGCTCATTTTCTTGACTACGAAATGTATTGCTTCAAAAACAAAAAATCTTTAAGGAGAGATATTATAAATCTTTGATAAATTTTAAGTTATTGTCAGTACTTTCCTTAAAACATCTAAAATTAATTTTTTCTGAGACAATTTAAATATTTTTTCACTTTATCATAACTCTTGCATTCTAATTACTTTTAATTTAAAAACTCATATAGCCCTGGCCTCAATAGCTTGGACTACAGAATAGTTGTATTAGTTGCTCAGTCGTGTCTCACTCTCTGTGACCCCATGGACTGTGGTCTGTCAGGCTCCTCTGTCCATGGGATTTCCCAGGCAAGAATACTGAAGTGGGTAGCCACGTCCTCCTCCAGGGGATCTTCCTGACTCAAGGATTGAGCCTGGGTCTCCTGCATTTCTTTACCAGCTGAGCCACCAGGGAAGATCTGACAGAATAGTTAGCTTTCTTCAGATATCAGAAGTAAGATAATCTTAAGCCTCTCCTTATCTGGAGAAGAATTTTGCCTCCTCAAGTCGCCTATTCTCTGTCTCACAGAATTTTTCAGTGTTATCCCTTATGTACTCAGAAGGCAAGCGCCATTTTCCACCTGACCCCTGACCCCCTGCAGAGATCTCCACCCCTTGCCTTGCTACCCCAGTGTGTCCACGGGTCGCCAGGTACCAGCACCTCTGCAGGGGTAGCTGTGTAGAAAAAACTAAGAGGCACTAACAAGCCGGTGCATTTATCCCACTATTTTCCTGTATATTTTCCTGTATGTTGGGTGGTGGATTTATTGGTGGGTGTTACTTCCTAGATACTTCTAGAATTGCTCTGCATATAGACCCATTGCATACTCATAGCTTGTGGCTGGGGACTAGAAAGTCTCTAATAATGACTATTATTGAAGCACTTTCTTCCCTTGGCTTCTATGATAGCACAGTCTACTGGCTTGGGAGCACTGACTCTTGTATTTATTCTTCAAATTCAGTCTTCCTTCATGCTCCTTAGACCATTGGCCTGCTTGGTATTAGAGAGCTCAGGTGCAGCTGAAATTCAGCACATCCCCACCTACCCACCTTTTAAAATGAGTCTTCCCTCTGTATTCCCTGAATGTATGAGGGGCACCTTCAGCCTAGTTACTTAAATCAGAAAATCAAGGTTATTCTTGCCTTGTCTCTTTTACTCCCTTTTCTCATTTACCAGTCACTTGGAACTGCTGAGGTGTTTTCTAAGTATCTTTAAAAAATATTTATTTAATATTTATTTGGCTGTGTTGGGTCTTAGTTGTGGCATATTGGGTCTAATTTCTTGTTCAGGAATCAAACCCGGGCCCCCTGCATTGGAACCATGGAGTTTTAGCCACTAGGCCACCAGGGAAGTCCCTATATATCTTCTAGATTCTTCTTTTTCCCTCTGCCTTCACTACCCTAGTGCAGACCATCGTGATTCTTACCTGATTTACTGTTACAAAAGCCTGCTTTCTGCTCCATCCATTTTCCCCAGTGCAGCCACTGCAATGTTCCCAAGGGGAAGTTTGACAAATTGTTCCTGCACTTAAAACCTGAAATGGTTGCTTACTGACCTTCAAATGAAGACCAGTCCCATGAAGGTAGTGATCAAGGTGCTTTATGACCTAACTCCTGCCTCTCCCCATCCTTCATCCTCACTCCTCATCACTTCCACTCCTCAAGACTGGGATTCAGCATCTTCGCATGTTTTCTCTGCCTGTAAAACTCCCTTTCCCCTCCCCACTCTGCCTTGACCTTGTGTGTGTGCATGCTTAGTCGTGTCCAACTCTTGGCAACCTCATAGACTGTAGCCTCCGAGGCTCTTCTGTCCATGGGATTTTCCAGGCAAGAATACTGGAGTGGGTTGCCATTTTCTCCTCCAGAGGATCCTCCCAACCCAGGAATTGAACCTGCATCTCCAGCATCTCCTGTATTGGCAGAAATATTCCTTACCACTGAGCCAGCTGGGAAGCCCTTGTAACTGCTAACAATTCTTTAGGTACCAACATAGACGTTTCTTCCCAGAAGTCTTCACTCTTTATCTTAAGTGGCTGGGTGGACAGTTGTACACTCCTATTAGTAATCTTTACTTCCCTGTCAGTCTTTATCATATTTCAATGCAATTATTTTTAACTGATTTCCTCTTATAGTACACTGTATGATCTGTGGGGGTAGAAATCTTGACTTTCTTATTCACTTTAAGCGCACATCCTTCTACCAATAGTCAAAGCTATGGTTTCTCCAGTAGTCATGCATGCATGTGAGAGTTGGATCATAAAGAAGGCTGAGCGCTGAAGAATTACTGCTTTTGAATTGTGGTGCTAAAAAAGGCTCTTCAGAGTCCCTTGGACTGCAAGGAGATCAAACCAGTCAATCCTAAAGGAAATCAGCCTTGAATATTAATTGGAAGGACTGATGCTGAAGCTGAAACTCCAATACTTTGGCCACCTGATGCAAAGAGCTGACTCATTGGAAAAGACCCTGATGCTGGGAAAGATTGAGGGCAGGAGGAGAAGGGTGTGACAGAGGATGAGATAGTTGGATGACACCACTGACTCAATGGACATAAATTTGAGCAAACTCCTGGTGATGCTAAAGGACAGGGAAACCTGGCGTGCTGCAGTCCATGGGGTCGCAAACAGACACGACTAAGAGACTGAACAGTTCACTTTAAAATTTTCAGCAACTAGCCATAGTTTCTGGAACATACTCTATACTTAGATGTCTGCTTATTAAAAGGTTATTTATTACCTTTAGCTCTTTAACAAACTTAGTTTATACAATATACCACATTTTATGGATTTTTTTGGATCATCAGTGCCTAGTACAGTGGCAAATATGTAGAAGGCACTTGATAAATGTTACTAATAGTTAACTTAAGAAATAAAGATCTTATGATATCAGTTATTAATGGCGTCAAGCACACTGCACTGATACTAGACCCAGATTTCTAACGAGAATCACTATACCATCATGTTTGTGCTCAGGGTACATGTCATTTTTAGTGTTTTAACGTCTTTCCCATTTATAATTGCATATGCAGTGGTACCAAGCAAATATTATTTCTAAATGAATACGGGATGAAAGAATACTTGTTAAATAGTATCTGTGAATATTCTCCTAGTTATTTTGAGGAAATAAATAATTCACACATTCAGACTTGAAAAAAAGTTGACATATCTCCAGAAAAGTGATGAAAATCATTACGATTCCAAGATTCAGTGATGTGTTTTAAGATAAGAGTTGAAGAGACCTCCTCAGGGAATTATCCTAGCAGGAAAGTGAAAGAATTTCCCCTACAAACTCTTCGCTCCACAGAACTAAATGTTAAATATCTTCATGGTTAGAAAATGAATTCTCCTTTCCACTAGCTAAATATTTCTCTGTGGCTTGGATGAACATTTCCTAAATCTGTTATGACATGCTCCTTCAGAGGGCAGCTCCAAAATGCTTCTGTTGTTTTCCTTCGTCCTTTGAAGGAATGTCTAGTAACTTCCCTCCAAACTTTAAGTCTTTGTTTCCATCCTGGAAAACAGATGGTCTATTTCATCCAAAAAGAGTTTCTGTCAGGCAGTTGAGAGACCAGGATATCCTGTCCTAAACTGGGGTTATCTGGTGGGAAATGCCACTTTTTGAAAGTATCTATTATTCACTGTCTTGTCATGAAGATATTCATAAAACTTGATGAGAGAAGGAGAATACAGTAATAGAGATACTCTCTTCCATTCTTCACCATGCTGTTGTCACCCCTTTCTCTCTCCCCACCAAAAAAAAGAAAACACGTCCCTTTGGAAAAGTTCTAAAATAGTACTGAACAAAAACATTTCGACATGATTGATAAAGCCCTAAGACTTGGCTGTTGAGTGATTGGAACAGGTTAAGAGGAGTCAGTGCTGTTGAGCTAGTCATTCAATAAGGTGGGGGTTGGAGGGGGACATATTGCAATGTGTTTCTGCCATTTTGCATAAGGCAAAAATTCAGCAAGCTTAACTGACCAAGAGTATCTGCTGTCAGATACAGTATAGTACTTCCATTAACCTTAGATTGCAGCCTGGAGGTGGTCCAAGCTTGAGGGAGATCTACAAGAAAATCCAATTCACGTTTGTTGAATTGTCCATGCATTTCTGAAAAGCTGCCAGATCCAGTATCAATGGAAGTACTATATGTTAAGAAAACACAACCATCATCTACTGAGATGGGACCATCCCTAGTACCTTGATTTTTATTTTTTGTTCAGCAGCATCGGATGTTCTGAGAAAAACTAAATAGTTTCCTTTTGTATATTAAAATTACCATATTAATTTTCTTTCTGAAAACTAACAAAAGCATAGAGTTCCTCTAGGGTTCAATCAGACATTTTAAAATGAATGTAACCTGATTTAAAGCTCCTTAGAGTAGCATACGTACTACACATAAATAACAGCAATTGTATATGAAAAAAGTGTGTCAATATGCAGGAAGGCAAAAAAGGTTTTATACTGTGGTGTTTTTAAGACAATTTTAGTTCGATTTTAAATTTGTATTTCATTTTAAATCTTATAACCTGCAAAGTTTTATATTGCCATGATCGCATTGCTATTTCTTATATTCAGAGTTCTATAGCCCTCTAAAAGCACCTAGGTGTATATTCAGTGGTTGGTGGATTACCTTGTGTTTGGTAAGTTAGTATTTACAGAGAGCTCTAGAGAAACTAATTCACTTCTTAGAATAATACAACACAAACTGCTAATGAGAAACGATGGCTATTTTAAGCAGTGTTTAGGTGTTAGCTTTTTTGTTGCTATTATTGGTTTTGTTTTTTGTTTGTGTGTGTATTTAGTATGTACCTTTCAAAATACCAGTACCTTTTCTTTTTTCATAGAGAAGATATATGCCCACAGATGTACATTAAAGTTTTAAACTCTATTAACTTATATAGATGTGAGCAATGTAGTCATAGGTCAAATTTCCATATGACCCTTCCACTTCAAACAAAAAATAAATTTCATTGTGTTTTTATGCTAATGTGAGTTGAGATATGATAAACGCTTTTTAAATTTTTTCCATTTTCTTGTTCTAATTTTAACAGCAACACCTGTTCACATAGTCACATATCTCTGGCATCCCATTTAAAGTGCATATGTTACAGATTGAAATTCAGTATAGAATAGGGGAGGAGAAATAGTTAGGTGACAGAAATTGGAGAGAGATCATAATTTATTAAGAAAGTTATACCAGCACTTCAGCTTTCTTCAATGTAAAACCACCACTAATGAGCACAATATTTTTCTTTTGAGATATAGCCACTAATTCTGACCAATGCTTAGACACTTCATTGTGTTAACTGATAACATGAGTAGATAATAGTCTTCATTATTTAAAAGTATACATGCTAAAGATTTCTATCTTCAAATATATAATTAACTTGCCTTATGGAAATTTTTTGTCAGTGCCTTGATTGGATAAAATCACAACAGATTTATTTTTAACTTTTTAGAATGTTCTCTAAAATCATCTAATGAACACAGGAGAGTCACATTGGCATTTGTGTGTTACATTTAATAATTCATTGTCAACTGAAAAATACTGAGTTAAAATTTTCCCCCTTTAGTCCAAATTTACTGCATAGGAAAATTATTGAAAAAATATTTTCTCACATTAGCATTATAGACTGAAACTGTCACGCTCTTTACTTTCGAGGGACACAGGATAACCCATGATTGTTGTTATATTTAATAATTCATTGTCAACTGAAAAGTACTGAGTTAAAATTTTCCCCTTTTAGTCCAAATTTACTGCATAGGAAAATTATTGAGGAAAATATTATCTCACATTAGCATTATAGACGGAAACTGTCATGCTCTTTACTTTCCCGGGACACAGGATAACCCATGAATATATCCGGAAACCTTTACTAAAGTATCTGAGAATAAGATTTGCTTCAGAATATTTATTTGAATTGAGAGAGAACAAAGATGAGATGCTTATTTACTTCTACAGCATATGTATGCTGCAGTGAAAACCTACAGCATAATTCAGAGAGAAGGATTTTGTATGAGGAAGTATTTCAATTTCTGAATTGTCATACTTTTTGACTCCAAGGGGGTGATTCATTACTTTAAATTTCATCTCAGATAGATGCTCAGGATCTCAACAGCTATCTTTGTTGATCAGTTGAAATTCACACCATAATTGCAATAAAAACCAATGACACATTTATTTCACATGGGGCTTATATGGTTGGCATGTATCCTGAGTCTCCTCCCTCACACAGTGTGTTGGGGGATTACAGCACAGTCTAGGAATTTTATCCATTTCAATAGAAACATGTAACAAGCTTGACCTCAGAGTGGTCCTGAAATTTATAAGCTAAACAAAATAATTATATTCTAATCTTGGAAATAGAACCAAAACTATAGGGATGAAGCAGAGGAAGGAAGGTTGCAGTTTCTTAGAAAATGCTAGGCACACATAAGGCCCAGTTCTATTGTGCTCACAATTATTGCTATTTGACTTGGAACTATTAATAGAGCCTATGGCTGAATTTCAATATAGGGAGAGCCAGAAAGTTCATTTCACTATAATTGGTATTCTATTCAATTTTCTTTGTTCTGTTATTGTTCAGGCTAGTAATGAAACAGTACCTGAGAGGGAATTTTATCTTTCCTCCTGGCACCAGATACATGGTGCTTCCCCACTATGATTTCTCTAACTTCAGACACTATTTGGATGTCCATCAATTCAACTCAGTCCGGACAGTACCTGAAACTAACACAGACCCAATAATTGAAGGGCTCAGTCTCATAAGACCGCTCTCACTTCAAAATCCAGTGGGAAGTTTGGGCCACCCGTACTTCTGACTGACTGGGGTTCCTGCAACCCCCAGCTCAGGTTCAATAATCTGTCAAAATGGCTACAGAACTCATGAAGACACTTTACTGACACTAGTTTATTATAAAGAATACAAATGAACCAGGTAAAGAGGTACATAGGGTGATGTCCAGAAGGGTCTCCAGGATCTCATAGAACTGGAATGTGTCACTCTTCAAGTACATTGACCCACCCCAAAGTCCTCCAAACCTTGACGCAGAGGGATTTTTAATGGAGGTTTCATTAGGTAGGAATGATTGATTCCATCATTCAGTTCAGCTCAGTCATGTCTGACTTTTTGCGACCCCATGGACTGCAGCATGCCAAGCTTCCCTGTCCATCACCAACTCCTGGAGCTTACATGTCTATCGAGTCAGTGATGCCATCCAACCGTCTCCTCCTGTCATCCCCTTCTCCTCCTGCCTTCAATCTTTCACAGCATCAGGGTCTTTTCCAATGAGTCAGTTCTTTGCATCAGGTGGCCAAAGTATTGGAGCTTCAGCTTCAGCATCAGTCCTTCCAATGAATATGCAGGACCGATTTCCTTTAGGATTGACTGGTTTGACCTCCTTGAAGTCCAAAGGACTCTCAAGAGTCTTCTCCAACACCACAGTTCAAAAGCATCGATTCTTTGGTGCTTAGTTTTCTTTATAGTCCAACTCTCACATCTATACATGACTACTGGAAATACCATATCTTTGACTAGACGGACACTTGTCAGTGAAGTAATGTCTCTGTTTTTTAATATGCTGTTTAGGATTTTAATATGCTTTTTAATATGCTAAGATCTTCCCAACCTAGGGATGGAACACAGGTCTTTCACATTGCAGATGGGTTCTTTACCAGCCAAGCTACCAGGGAAGCTCAAGAATACTGGAGTGAAGTGGAAGATCCAGCAGATCTTCCCAACCCAAAAATCAAACTTGGATCTCCTGCCTTACAGGCAGATTCTTTACCAACTGAGCCACCAGGGAAGTCCGATTCCATCATTAGCCTGATGATTAACTCAATTTCCAGCCCCTCTCCCCTCCGCAGAGGTTGGAGACTATGGGATGGCAGGTTCAAAATTTCTAATCAAGCATTGATCTTTCTGATAACTAGCCCTCATCTTGAAGCCATCAAGGGCCCACCTCATTAGAACATCAGATAATTCTATTGCCCTTATCACTCAAGAAATTCAAAGGGTTTTAGGAGCTGGTAACAAGGAATCAAGGTCAAAGACCATGTAAATTTCTGTGATATCAGAATACCTATTATAAATCAAATGGGTAAATTATAAGTAAAAGAGTTAATTGAAATTACATTTAGTCTTCCAAACAATTGCTGGTTATAAGTCATTGATGTTGAATACTGATTTATATATGGCAGACACTTGAGCATCTTAATTGCTAAGGCCGCTAGGCTCAAACAGTAAAGAATCTGTCTGCAATGCAGAAAACCTGGGGTCGATCCCTGGGTTGAAAAGATCCCCTACAGAAGGTAATGGCAACACACTTCATTGCTCTTGCCTGGGAAATCCCATGGATAGAGAAGCCTAGTGGGCTATAGTCCGTAGTGTCACAAAAAAGTCAGACATGACTGAGCAACTAACACTTTCACTTTTTTTTTCACTTTTTCTGGGCATCAGGCAGTTTCCACTTCCCTCACAATTAGACTACATTGACCATTTTTCTTAAATGTGATTCTGTCAGTGGACACCTATGACATTAGGCATCACACTCTGTTGCCCACAAGGCTTTATGTTCAAGTCTTCAGTTTTCCTCCAGCTCTCAGTTGCCTCTTCTGTGTGTCCTAAAACTATCCTTCCGTAGTTATCAACCTGACTTCATAACTCAAATGTTTCTCCAAGTGCTTCCTTCTCCATCTGCTTTAGTAAACCTGCCTGTGCCCTGGGGACCCAGCCTTTGTGGGTGGTCTCTCCCACCCACACTTTATTCCCTCATTACTTCTGTTACTGCTCTCCTTTGACACCTCCAACCACTACCCTACACTCTAACATTTACATGTGACTCTTTCCTCTTCCACCTTTTTGTCTTTCATACTCAGGTCAAGTCATCCTCTTTCATTGTACAGATGGGCAACCAGTTGCATTCTTCTCCAAATAAAATTCAGCTAGAATTATGAATGTTTCCCAAATCCCACCAGATGGTTGTCAAAGTAGTGAGATTTCCAGTCCACTGACCCTGTGGTCTCTCATTCAATCATTTTAATCTCTCTTTCTTCACTTTTTTTCTATCATAGCCCTTGGCTCTGATAACACTTTTTCTTGTATCTTAAATGTCCTTTTCTTCTAAGTTTAAGAATTTATTGAAGTCACATAAGAGTCACGTCTTCCATTTAGATCACATCATTTATGCACAAAGTTGCAGGAGAGTTACATGTTTCCCTTGCTAAATATTCTTGTCTGATATCAATGCTTCAATGTTTTGGCCCTTGACTATCCTTTGTGCTTGTATTTGCCAGCAATATCTTAGCACCTAAAGTGCTCTCAGACTCACTGGAATCACTGTAAGATTTCACCCATGAATATACACTATTTAGAAAATACAAGCAAGAGAAGTTCAAAGACTTAATATTTGACCTTGTCCATCAAAGTATTTAGTGATTCCAGAATGAGAACAAAATGTATTACTCTTTAGATACTTATTTTAAATAGTGAGATACCACTGCCACAGTCTTCTATACTCTGTTCTCAAAAGTTATTCCCTTTAAGAAAAACTTGGGATTCAGGGCTGAATTTCTTTGTCCTGCATACCTGAGTCTCATTCAGTTGGATGATTAGAAATGTATGCCTATAATGTAAAAATAAATGATCATAGTAAGGGAAAAACTTAGATATTAGACCTAATCCTATTAGGAAAAAGTGAGAATAGCAGGAATTCAGTCTTGGGGGACAAGGGTGGTCAAGAAACAGGACAAAGGCTTGAACCGGGGCCTGGAGACCTCCTACTAGCCCTTGCCTACACTATTCTCCCCAATTCTTCCATGGGTTTCTCCCAACTTCTTTAAATGGCTTTCCAATCCTCCAAATGTAAAAGAAATGCAAGCTGGCTCCACAAAAAAATAGGAATAGACAATAAGTATAATTTTCTCAGCTTCACTGGTAACATAATTACTTGGAATAAAAATAATAAGATGCATTGGTTAAATTCTAAACACTGAAAGATGCTTTTGGAGGAATATACTTTTGTTCTTGTTGAAAATGTATATAATGCTATTGAATCATTTTAAAGCAGAAATGATCTAGATTTCATATTTTTAAAAAGAGCAGAGTAATGATATTACTGCAACAAAGCATTTTGATATTTAATAACATCTCAATATTCTGGCTGGAGAAGGCAATGGCAGCCCACTCCAGTACTCTTGCCTGGAAAATCCCATGGACGGAGGAGCCTGGTAGGCTGCAGTCCATGGGATCACTAAGAGTCGGACACGACTGGGTGACTTTACTTTCACTTTTCACTTTCATGCATTGAAGAAGGAAATGGCAACCCACTCCAGTGTTCTTGCCTGCAGAATCCCAGGGACAGGGGAGCCTGGTGGGCTTCCGTCTATGGGGTCACACAGAGTCGGACATGACTGAAATGACTTAGCAGCAGCAGCAATATTCTGGCATCATAGAATACTGGAAGCCAGCACCACCCCACCTATTGGCACTGTTAGCAGGGAAGAATAGAATAGAGTTTATCTCAAAACATAGCTTTAAATGGTCTGGTCTGTTTAACAGTGTCTGTAGATGTTGTCAGAGTGTCAGAATTTGAAGCATCATAGTACCAGCGTCTTTTTGGCCATTCCACTTTGGTTTTGCCTTGCACCTCTCAAATGATAAGCAATAGTGTTTCAAAATTATTGCAATGAATATACCGAAGTTGAATGAGACAAAGTCTTTTCTAGTAGATAGCTTTTTAAATGTTTAGGAATAGCAAAAGTATAGTGTTTAATCAAGATCTTTAATAAAATTCAGCATGTGTTTATAATAGTCAGAGCTATAAAAATAAACACGTGGCACTCAGAAAGGAGAATCAAGAGATAAAACTGAAATTTAATATGATCTAGGAAGGGAAAGGTTCTCAAGTAGATATACGCATAGTCATTTTAAAAGCTCTCTTGTCTGGAGGTGGGAGGGCAGCAAAAGATCCGAAACTCTGCCAGACCTGAAAGGGCCAGATTCCTGGAAATAACACAAACCTGGGAAAGCAAGGATTTCCCCAAAAAGAATTGAAATTGATTTTTTTTCAGATTAGCAGAGTTAGAGCTCCGAGACCTAAATGATTGGCTGTGGCGAATGGCATTGAAACATGTATAATATCATATGTGAAATGAAAATAAAATAAAATGTTTGTAACACAAAGAAAGTCAACTTCCTGCCTCTCTGTCTGAAGCCCATCCTGCTGATATCCATAAACTATACCAAAAAGAAAACTAAAGACCCATCTTACTTGGGAATATTGATGTAAATTCTAAGCAAAATATTAGCAAATAGAATCCAGTAGTACATTAAAAGAATAATTAACCATAGCCAATTGGGAGTCAACCCAGAAATTGAAACTGATTCAATGTTTTAAAATGCTTTAATAATATTCAGCATATTAATGAGTTAAAAGAGAAAGAAAGCAAAGGATGGCTTCAACATATGCTGATATGACATTTGAAAAGTTCCATTACTCACTCCTGATTCAGGAAGAAAAAATCTTAGAGAAATAGGAATACAGAGAAATTTCCTTCACATAAAAAAAAAAATGTAGATGCCAACTAAAAGGCTCATGATGAGCAACAATGAAGCACTTGAAGTATTACAATTAAACTCAGAAATATAAGTGATGCCTGTTATTACCAGCAGTGTTTAAAACTAGCAAAGAAACATGAAAGTTTGGCACAAGGAGAAAATGTTATCTCATCCATTTATTCCACAAATACTAATTGACAGCCCCTTTAAATGTTGGCCATATAATAAGGCTGTTTGGATATACAGTTGGTCCTCCATATCCCAGAGCTGTACATCTGCAAATTCAGCCAAACTTCAATCAGAAATATTTGGAAAAAAATGCAGAAAGTTCCCCAAAGCAAAACATGAATTTGCCACAGGCCAGCAATTATCTATATAGCATTTACATTGTATTTACAACTATTTATAAAGCTTTTACATTGTATTAGGTATTATAAGTAACCTAATAATGATTTAAAGTATATGGGACAGTGCAGATTGGTTAAGTTCAAATATTTTATATAAAGACTTGACCATCTGTGGTTTTTGGTACCCACGGGAGTCCTGAGATCAATCATCTGCAGATACTGAGGGATGACTGTACTGCCATGTAAAGAAGGAATGATTGCACTCTTGGAGTTTATATTCAAGTGATGTAGATTATTTGCAGGTTGTATTATAACTGCATGCTGGGAAGGCATAGAAGAGTATCAACTGCATTTTTTTTTGTGGGGGTGGAGGGTGCTGTGCCACATGGCTTATGGGTTTTTAGCTCCCTGACCAGGGGGAATTAAATTTGGGCCCCCTGCAGTGACACCAGAGGCTCCTAACCTCTGGATCACCATGGAATTCCCATCAACTGCATTTAAAAACTTTAGTTGAATTCCAGTTAAAAATTACCATATGTGTGTCAATAAGCAATTAGCAATGATAATTAATTAAAGTAATTCTAGTCATTTGTTCCAGTAAAGAAACAATAAAAATATCTAGGAATATAGAAAAAAAAAAATTACTTAGTTCCTCTTTTAAGAAAATGATAAACTTCAAATGTGAGAAATTGATGCCTTTTAAAATTCCTGTTCTTGTACAGTAAGTTTCAATACCATCATGATAAAAATTCTTTTTAAATTAATCCCTAAAGTAAATAAAATCCCAATGTGAATCGCAACATAGCTTTTTTAAAACTTCATGAATTTCATCTAAAAGTATAAATATCTAAGACTTGGATGAGAAATGCTGGAAAGAAAGAATAATCCAAAGGAACTATTCATGTCAGATTGTAATTTTTTTTCATAAAGCTACATTAATTAAAATAGTATGGTAATAGTAAGAGAACAGACAACCCAATGGTGCAGAATAATCAACAGATGAAAACCTTTATTGGAATTCACGATGTGATGAAGATGGTGTTGCAAACCACTGGGAAAATGATTTTTCATTCTCTGATGCTTTGCACAGTAACATAGCCACTTAAAAATAATAATGATGCAACTGGATTTCTGCCTTAAAGTTAACACCAGAATGAATTCCAGATGAGTTATAGGTTTAAATGTTCTTTAAAAACCAGCAGAAGTATTGAGATGAGATGCAATCAAATATTATGATAATCTTGGGTTAGGGAAAAATTTCCCAAGTTTGGCATAAAATCTAGAAATCATAAAGAAGAAAACTGACTCGTTTTTAGTACATCCTAATCTAAAACTTCCACATGAATCAAGAAACTCCCTACATCTTAATAGCAAAATGTATTCTACAATACATGGTGCTTTAAATAAGCTTAATGTCCTTCAGACAAAAGGAGCTTTTATATATTCATACAATAAAAAATCATTTTTGAATGGGAAAAGGCTATATGCACAGAATAGTAGGTACAAATCAGATCAGATCAGATCAGTCACTCAGTCGTGTCCGACTCTTTGCGACCCCATGAATCGCAGCATGCCAGGCCTCCCTGTCCATCACCAATGCCCGGAGTTCACCCAGACTCTTGTCATCAAATAAAATAAGGTCAATTTCACTGAATAAATAAAAGTTAAAACGGCAAAGAAATGTACATGTAACTTGGGTGAGAGTAGAGGAACTGAGCAGTCAGAATAATGCTTGAATTGTTAATGAGTTCATTCTAACCTTTTTTCTGGGTTTTTTTTTTTTTTTTTAATACACTGTGAGACGCAGGAACTTAGTTCCCGTTCCTTGGTCCTTGGCGGTGAGAGCCCAGAGTCCTATCCACCAGACCACCAGGGAATTCCCTCAATATAACATTTTGGTGGTCAATTTGTCAACATAAATCAATAGCTTAACTGCTAATGCCCTTTCAACTATAAATTGCAATGTTAGGAATAAGTCTATTAGAGAAAAGAGTAAGTAATGCATGTTTAGAAGTGTAAACACAGTACTTGTGTTCATTAAATGTGGACATTGGAGCAACCCATTTTCATCTTTAGGAACTAGTTAAATAAGTTTAATGACAATGCGTATACTAGAGTATTATGCAGTGGTTAAAAATATTGAAGTATATCTACATATCCTGTTTTGGAAAAGATCCATGATCAATTACTAAATGAAAAGGTAATAATATGTTTTCTACTATATAATCTAACCACAGTAATTCAATTGGATATGGGTATATATTTGTAAATCCACAGGGACATTTGCATGAGGCTATACATCAGATGGTTACCAGTTAGTCCCTAGAGAATTAGATTCAGAATTAAAAAGCAGAGTAGGGAGAGTATCATATGTTCTCCTTTATATCCTTCTGCATTGTCTAAAATTTCTTGTATAGGGAGCATACATTACTTTTAAAAGATAAAAGATCTACAAAGATCTAAAAGCTCTTCACGGAAAATAAATCTGAAAATAGCCTCTGTGTTTTCCATGTTTTCCAATTCTCTTTGAGAGAAAGTTCTTTTATTTATACAGGCACGCTGGATTCCTAGTAAAAGTTAACTTTATGAACAAGTTAATAATCTGAGTTCTGAATTATTTATATGCAGTGTGAGGCTTTAAGGCAGAGAGGGCAGCTCCATATTTTCCTCCCTTTCAGATCATAATCCTCCCTCGTCCCACAGTCTTCTCCATATTGATGAGGTGCAGAGAGCAGAAAGAACGCTCCACTTCAGGTGGAGGATGTGCCCTGCCCTCTTATCTGCTGTCTTCCCCACGGTAATCATGAAGGGCAGCAGAACTGCATTTGGCTCACAAATGTTTAGCCATTCCGGGATTTCATAGGGACAAAGCAAAGCAAAGTGCATTTACAGATATCGATAGACTAAAGATTTTTTTCCTGCTTTGGCAATTCCAGGATATGCTTCACTGCAACCCGCCTCTACCCACTAGTCTTATCAGGCTGGTTTGGTCCTTGGGGAAATTTGGGATTTCATTCTAAGTCTTTAAGAGGACTGTCTCTGGTGCTAGTTCCTGCTAGGTCTAGAGGTCTATTTGGTTTCTCCTGTAACCCAAGAAATTTGTTTGTTGTGAGAAAGGAATACAGGATTTATTTTGGCTAGTTCTCATGGAGTTAGCTCCAAAAAGCACTCCTAGGGATCCAGTCCCCTGGGGTGATTCAGTTCTCCTGACCACTGAGCAACACAAAAGACCAGAGGTGAAGCCTAGGCCACGCCCAGAATCTCATAGTTTCCTAAAAGCAAACGTGCCTGTACTTGCATCTGCTGTGCCACTGCCGACCAGTAGCTCTGTGATTGTCTATTTTCTAGATTATGACTGTCATTTATGGTGTTATGTTTTGTCCACATGCTGAGTGGCTCTCAGAATGAAACAGCTTTTAGGATTTTCTAAAGATTTTCGTTTTTCATTCATAACTATACTGTCAAATATTTGGCACATTGATTGATCAAAAATCCAGCAGGTGTGAATGGCACTGGTTTGAGTTATTCCCCCTCTCATCCTTTGCCCGAGCTCTGATACTGTAAGAATCATTACACCATGTCTCATCTGTTCCCTGTATTTCAAAAACTCATGCTTCTAGAAGGACCCAGTCCTTCTGAGGCTGGGAAAAAGTCAATCCTGCACTTCAAACATGACCAGGAAACACTAAGCCCCTGGCACAGAAGAGGAGAACCGAAGACACTTTACCAAGCCTAGCTTAGCATTTGCCATGCATATTCTGCCTGTTTTTAGTTTTGGCAACTAACCTGCTGGTGGAATTGTGTGCTTCCAGGATGAAAGAGAAAAGACACATAGGCAGGAAGGAACAAATTCTATTTTAGCAACACACTTTTGTTATTGTGGTCACACAGCAGATGCCATGTTCTACACAACAATTTTCTAGCTCCTGATAAGCATTTAAATAGTGCAGCGATGCCTAAGATGTTATCTTTGATGACCTGAAAGCCATAAGCTTCAGAGTGGTAATATAAAACACTTTCCTATCAAATTTCCTTTTTTTTTTTTTCATTTTCCTACCTGAAATCCTTAACAGTTGTTTTAGAGCAGAGATAACTTGATGGATTTATCTTGGAGAAATAACATGGCCAAGGCTTATATGTTTTCTTTATGATTTCTTTAGATTTCTTGGAAAACACTCCACCTGAAATTTCTAGGTTGAGACAAAAACTACCTAGAAATTACAACAGTCCTGTTATAAGTAGCATAATAATATCAAATGCATAGGAAGCATGACCACACTGTGGTGCAGGAAAAGATTCTTGAGGGTCTCTTTTTCAGCAAGGAGATCAAACCAGTCAATCCTAAATGAAATCAGCACTGAATATTCATTGGATGGACTGATGCTAAAGCTCCAAGACTTTGGCCACCTGATGCAAAGAGTCAACTCGTTGGAAAAGACCCTGATGCTGGGAAAGATTGAGGGGAAGAGAAAGGGGTGACAGAGGATGAGATGGATGGCATCACTGACTCAATAGACGTTAGTTTGAGCAAACTCCAGGAGATGGTGAAGGACAGGGAAGCCTAGTGTGCTTCAGTCCATGGGGTCTCAGAGTCAGACTTGACTTAGCAACTAAACAACAATAGCAACAATTGTCTGCTTGGGCTGCCATTACAAAATACCATTGACTAGGTGGCTTAAAGAGCAGAAATTTATTTCCTCACAGTTCTGGAGGTCAGATGTGCAAGATCAAGGTGTTGGCAGGTTTGATTTCTCTGTGGCATGAAGATGACTACTTTCTTGCTGTGACTTCACGTGCTCTTCCCTGGTGCCCTTCTCTTATAAGGACATCAGTCATATTGGATGAGGACTCCACCCTAAGGGCCCCCTTTTAACTTAACCATCTCTTGAAAGACCTTATCTCTAAATATGGTCACGTTGAGGTACCGAGTTGGGACTTCAACATAGGAATGGGGAGGAACAATTCAGCTCATAACTGGGGAGAAAATACATTCCTTGGAAAGGTACCTATGAATATGGAAGGTGCTGCAATGTTCACAGATGCTAAGGAGAAGCTGTGATGACTGATTAGAGTCAGTGACTTGTAGAAGGAAACTCCCTAGTTGATTCAATCACAGTATTGGCTCTTCTACTATGATCCTGGAAATCCCTTAACCTCTTGAAGTCATACCAGAGCCTTCTCTGTGATGTAGGATAAAAATTGTCACTAAACCATCGTGTAAGGATCAAATCAAATCTCTAGGTGTTTTATTTTTTTTACAAATGAGAACTGTAACTGTAAAGACTTTTTATTTTATAACTGGGGAGTCTCTGAGGCAATACCTTGGTGGAGGTGGGTGTTGAAGGACATTTGGAGGAGGGGAGAAAGCTGGCAGAAAGAACAGTTCGTTTTCCATGGGAGGATGTATATAAGGTAAGTATTTTTTGAGGAAGGGGTATATAAAAGATGTAGTTAATGGACTGGACAACTAAACAGACCAAATAGTGACAAACACACTTACTATCTCTTTCTCAGGGCTTTCAGTCTTAATCTTTTTGTTTTTTCCTACTGCTCTATAATTAACCACTTCCTGGCCCCACATAGTTCATCGTACCCTAGTTTCCACATGTACAGAAGGAAGAAAGCATCTGCTTAGTCAATCCACAGAGATTCAATGAAATAATAGGTGAGAAAGTTCTTTGAAATGGTTAAAAAGAAATTATCCAGTTGAAGTGTAATATTTTATATAAACAAACTGCTTTTTAATCTAACATCTAGCATATGATCAGAGCTGAATAAATTGTTCATTGGCTAAAAATGATAGTCTAAACAAAACACAACATTTTTAAGGAGACTGTAATTCCAAGATGATACTTTTGGAATTCAGTTTTCAATATTGCACAGGAAAGAGAAATGAAAGCAACAGGTGCCTGACAGTGGTGTTGTGATAGCACCAGGTGTGACGCAAATACAGCTGGTCCAATCATTGTGATCACGGAGCAGAAAATGATGACACACTTTGAAAACTGGTGACATCAGCAGATAAGTAAAGACAGGAAGAATGCTAAACAAACTGGTCAGTCCTGCGATGTATCAGACAAGTTTCTTCTTTACAGAATGAAAAAGTACATTTCTAACAAGCTTTTTTCAAATGCTTATGCAATTCATAATAAATTGCTTTATCTGCATGATTATTCTATAGAATAATAGTCTTTACTCTGAGAACTTTCATGGAATTCTGCCCAAGTTTTCTTTTTCTTAATTTCACTCTTCATTAACCCTATATAACTACACAGTGGAGATTGAAGTGCTCTTTATAAATTTTAGTACTCAGCATTTTCCATTGCTCCCTGTCACCATTGACAAAAGTATCCCTCTTTGTGTATTTAGGTATTTTCCTATACATTTTCTTACTTCTTCTTGCAAACTTGTATAATTTCCTTCTTGAACTGAAAATTGACATAGAGTATCTTTCTGGATCCCCTAAAATGGGTATAATAGTTTGTTCAAAACTGGCTATATTATTCTCCTTTCTATAAACATACTCTTATCATGTTACACGGAGGTCCTTCCTATCAGGAGATGGATTCTACTCTCCTACCCATTCCATCTGAGGTGGCCATGTGACTTGTGTTGGCCAGCAGGATGTAGCAGAAGTGACAGTGTGCAAATTCAAGTCCAAGTCTCAAGAGAGTCTTAATTATCTGCTCTGTTGCAAAACTATGACCAGTGAATATATGGGCTGGCTTCCTAGAGGATAAGAACGTGTGTTGTAGAAATGAGTCATCCCAGCTGACTGTAGATAAATAAGGCAGCTGAACCCGGAAGAACCATCCAGTCCAGTTTAGCTCAAAATGCTGGCCTATAAACTCACAAGCTACATAATGCATTTTGAAGTGGTTTCTTATGTAGCAAAAACTAACTATTAAAATGGGCTACTATAAGAGATATTTGTAGCACTTTGATGTAATTCTTACATCAGTGTGCTACTGAATAAAGGATGCAAAATAAAAGGCTTTCCAGGGCATATAAACTTCTTTAATTTTTTAATAATTTAACATACAGATGTATTCTTTATCGATGATATTTGAAACTTCCCAGTATTTTTAATTATGCCAAAACAAAAAGTCAAGAAGGTATACTGTTTTCATTTAACTTCATTCTTCCTAACATCTCTTGTGAGTCCAAGTTTGAAGAGGATCTCCAAGTGAACAGAATCCAGAAAATGTTAATTTTCTTGATGCTGACAAGAAGAGGACATTGGCTTGGTGCCATTGCTGCTTTGGGGTCATAGCCAACCTGGGAATGAGCAGCTGTTCTTATTCAGAAAAATTCAGACAATATTTGGGAAGATATAATTCAGGGGAAAATTTGAAAGGAAAAATGGGAAAGAAAATAAGATAAGTCAAAATAGCACTTTTAGACTTTTAAAATATCTAGTGATCCCAGAAAAATTAACATACCTTCCAATAGATTTGGGGTGGGGAGGATGGGAAAGGCAGGATTTGTCCTGTCTCTCACTAGGCATTTCTCATACTGTTCATGGGGTTCTCAGGGCAAGAATACCAAAGGGCTTTGCCATTCCCTTCTCCAACTGACCACTGAAATTAAAAGATGATTGCTCCTTGGAAGAAAAGCTGTGAGCAACCTAGACAGCATATTAAAAAGCAGAGAGGTTACTTTGCCAACAAAGGTTCGTCTAGTCAAAGCTATGGTTTTTCCAGTGGTCATGTATGGATGTGAGAGTTGGACTGTGAAGAAAGCTGAGGGCTGAAGAATTGATGCTTTTGAACTGTGGTGTTGGAGAAGACTCTAGAGAGTCCCTTGGACTGCAAGGAGATCAAACCAGTCAATCCTAAAGGAAATCAGTCCTGAATATTCATTGGAAGGATTGATGCTGAAGCTGAAACTCCAATGCTTTGGCCACCTGATGTGAAGAACTGACTTATTTGAAGACCCTGATGCTGGGAAAGATGGAAGGCAGGAGGAGAAGAAGATGACAGAGGATGAGATGGTTGGATGGCATCACCAACTCGATGGATATGAGTTTGAGCAAGCTGCGGGAGCTGGTGATGGACAGGGAAGCCTGGGATGCTGCAGTCCATGGGGTCAGACATGACTGAGTGACTGAACTGAACTGAACTTGCTAAGCATTTGAGAAGGAAATGACAATGAAAGAATAGATTTGGAATCAAAGGAAGTTTATTCTAGTTTTGGCTAAGATAATAATTTTCCTGTATTCTCACATATAAAGAAATAAATATCTCTCAACTGTGTTTCTGAATCTATAACACACACCATTTTAAAACATATTAATAATACATACAGATTCATTGATAGGGAAATTTTCATATCAAATATTTATTTCTCATTCCTCCTGTTCCTTCTAAAAAGCAGTAGTTCTTAAAGTCTGGTCTGAGATCCAGGGGTCCCAGAGGCCAGAAACAACTATAAAAGATCCAGCTGTCTTCCATTAAGCTGTACATTAGGACATTTGAAAATATTTTAAACAACTTTACTACTCTCACTATTTTATTTATTTGGAAAATAGCTTTTATAAGAATGTTATCGTGTTATATGTAATAGGTTTGTTATTGCTCATTTAAAAGGAGTTAATACATATTTGCATTTGTTCTGTGTTAGTTTCTAAATACTGTAAATGTTTCTAAATATCTAAATGTAAATACTGATAAGCATTTACAATATTATTGTAAATAATATTACATTACTTATTGATATTGTAAATACTGATAAACACATGTAAATAAAAATTCTTTGACATTTTTAGTATTGTTAAGAACTTAAATGAAAATGGAGATAAAAGAACATTGAGAATGACTACTGTCTGGAAAGTTGTGTCAGGTACTGTATCCATTTAATGGGCTGAGAAGAATTAAAAGTGAATTCACTTGATGGAAGTGGTTTATTATTAATAGATTATGATATAGAATGAATTTCTAAGTCAAAGTTCCTTTCACATTTTTTACTTTTTCTCAATGAGTTTTCATATTTATGAAAGTTGTATTGCTCAAGTTAAAATATAATAAAAATATCAATTTGACCACAGTGGGGCTTCCCTGGTGGCTCAGATGGTAAAGAATCTGCCTGCAATGTGGGAGACCCAGGTTCGATCCCTGGGTTTGGAAGATCCCCTGGAGAGGGGAATGGCAACCCACTCCAGTATTCTTGCCTGGAGAATTCCATGGACATAGGAGCCTGGCAAGCAACATCCATGGGATTGCAAAGAGTTGGATATGACCAAGTGACTAACACACACACAGACACATCCATATAAAACATCAACCCTGAAGGCCAGCAGAATATGCCATCCCCAAATATTCCTCTGACATATCAATTATTTTGAGCTAAAGGCCATTGAGAACCAGCAGATGCAGGGAAAATTCTAAAAACAGGGTACGAGATTTCCTTTTTGAAAGGACACTTCTCTTTGTAAAATGTGTTTCTTTCTCCCATTGCAAGAAGGGGAAGACTCAACAGATCTTACTAACAGAGAAGGCGCTGATTTAAACAGCCCCTGTGGACCATGTTTCTTCCCCACACATTTCTTAGCTTGTCTTCCCCACCCCACCCAGAATACAAAGCTCCTTTTCCATTATTTAGCTTATTACGATACATTAACCCAAGATCTAAACACCGCTTTGGGTTACCCATCATCAGATGTTCCTGTGTGTACATACACTATGTACATGTTGATAAACTTCATCTGTTTTTCTCTTGTTAACCTGTCTTTTTTGTTCATATGCTAAGCATGTCATATTGTGACCCCATGGACTTCAGAATGACAGACTTCCCTGTCCTTCACTTCTCCCAGAGATTGCTCAAACTCATGTCCACTGAGTTGTTGATGTCATCCCACCATCTCATCCTCTGCTGACCCCTTCTCCTCCTGCCCTCAATCTTTCCCAGTATAATGGCTTTTCCAGCGTGTCAGCTCTTCACATCAGGTGGGAAAAGCCTTGGAGCTTCAGCTTCAGCATCAGTCCTTCCAATGAATATTCAGTGTAGATTTCCTTTAGGATTGACTGGTTGGATCCCCTTGCTGTCCAAGGAACTATCAAGAGTCTTCTCCAGCACCACAGTTCGAAAGCATCAATTCTTTGGTGCTCAGTTTTCTCTATAGTCCAACTCTCACATCCATACATGACTACTGGAAAAACCATAGCCTTGACTAGATGGACTTTTGTTGGCAAAGTAATGTCTCTGCTTTTTAATATGCTGTCTAGGTTGATCATAACTTTTCTTCCAAGGAGTAAGCGTCTTTTAATTTCATGGCTGCAATCACCATCTGCAGTGATTTGGAGCCCAAGAAAATAAATTCTGTCTCTGTTTCCATTGTTTCCCCATCCATTTGCCATGAAATAATAAGACTGGATGCCATGATCTTCATTTCTGAATGCTGAGTTTTAAGCCAGCTTTTTCATTCTCCTCTTTCACCCTTATCAAGAGGCTCTTTAGTTCCTCTGCACTTTCTGCCATTAGAGTGGTATCATCTGCACATCTGAGGTTATTGATATTTCTCCCAGAAATTTTGATTCCAGCTTGAGTCACCCAGGCTGGCATTTCACATGATATACTTTGCATGTAAGTTAAATAAGCAGAGTGACAATATACAGCCTTTGTGTACTTCTCTTCCAAGTTTGAACCAGTCCATTGTTCCATGTCCAGTTTTACCTGTTGCTTCTTGACCTGCCTACAGGTTTCTCATGAGGCAGGTAAGGTGTTCCCAACTCTTTAAGAATTTTCAACAGTTTGTTGTGATCCACACAGTCAAAGGCTTTAGTGTAGTCAGTGAAGCACAAGCAGATTTTTTTTTTTGGTAATCCCTTTGTTTTTCCTATGATCCAGTGAATGATGGCAATTTGATCTCTGGTTCCTCTGCCTTTTCTAAATCCAGCTTATACATCTGGAATTTCTCAGTTCATGTACTATTGAAGCCTAGCTTGAAGGATTTTGAGCATTAAAACATACCATCATCCTATCCCTCAAAAATCAAATCTTTTCAAAGACTCTAGTTTGTCTTTTTGAGAATGCCATATAAACAGAATCATACTACATAGAAACTTTTGAGACCACTTTCCCTCAGCATAATTCATTTGGAATATATATATATATATAGTCTGTGTTGAGAGTTCATTCCTCTTCATTGATAATAGTAAATTCTCAATATTCCTCCATTTGTTTATTCATTTACCTTCACCTGTTGAAGGACTTTTGTCTGCTTCCAGTCCAGTTTGGAACATTATGAAAAAAAAAAAAAAAAGGACTCTGAACATAGGACATGGAAGCAACCTAAATGTCCATCAACAGAGAGATGAATGGATAAGAAAATGTGGTATATATATATATATATATACAATGGAATATTACTCAGCCATAAAAGGGAATGGAAGTGGGTCATTTGTAGAGATGTAGGTTGACCTAGAGTCTGTCATCCAGAGTGAAGTAAATCAGAAAGAGAGAAACAAGCATCCTACAAGTATGGAATCTAGAAAAGTGGTGCAAATGAGCCTATTCACAGCAGGAGAATAGAAACACAGATGTAGGGAATGGATATGGGGACTCAGGGTGAGGTGTCCACCAGGGAAGCCCGCATTAAGGCATTTCATTTATTGGAGTCAGAGTTCACGTTTTAATTTTTAAATGATGATTTTTAGCTGTTTATTGGGCTTCCCTGGTGGCTCAGTGGTAAAGAATCTGCCTGCCAGTTCAGGAGATGTGAGTTCGATCCCTGGGTTGGGACGACCACTTGAAGGAGGGCATGGCAACTCACTCCAGTATTCTTGCCTGGGAAAATCCAAGGCCCATGGGGTCTGGTGGGCTACAATCTACAGGGTCGAAAAAGAGCTGGGCATGACTAAGCAACTAAACAACAGCAACAGCAACAAACTGCTTATTACATCAGTCAGTTCAATCGCTCAGTCGTGTCTACTCTGTGCGACCCCATGGACTGCAGCATAGATGTGGGAATACAATTGTTCTCTGTGCTGCCTTCTGGCTTGTGACTTTGCTAAAAACATAATTTTTAGGAAATTTAAAAAATAAACTTCTTGGGATTTTCTACATATGCAGTCATATTATCTGAGTATAGAGGCAATTTTCTTTCTTTCTTTTCCATATCTGTGTGGCTTTAAGTTTTTTTCTTTTCTTATTAAGCTAACCAGGACTTGTAGTTTAATACTGAATGTCATTAGAAAGAGTAGAAATTCTTTTCTTTTCAATCTTAGTGGGAAAGCAGTCAGTCTTTTACCAAATATGGAATTAGCTATAGGTTTTTTGTAGATGTTTTTTATCAAGATGCAAAAAGTTCTAATTTACTCCCAGTTCACTGAGAGTTCTTATCATGGAGTTTTGTCAAAGGTTTTTTATTCAATAATTAATAATCATGAATAATCATATTGGTTTTCTCTTTAAACTATAACATGCATTATACCAATCACTTTTTAAATACAGAAACAGCCCTGATCTCCTGCAAGGTTGTGGTGTGGTGTTTGTACTATACTTTGTTGAGGATTTTAAACCTATTTTAATGAGGGATATTTTTCTGTAATTTTCTTTTCTTGCTATTCATCTAATTTCATCAGGGAGGTTCTGGCCTTCCAGAACACGTTATGAAGTATTCTATCTTCTTCTATTTTATTTTAGAGATTGTGCAGAATTGGTTTTACTTTTTCCTTAAATGTTTGGTAAGACTTTCTCCAGGGAGATCAGGTGAGCCCTAAAATTTACTTTCTGGAAGGTTTTAAAATATGAATTTAATTTCTTCAATAGTTCTAGAGTGACTCAGCTTATCTATTTCCACTTGATAATTCTTGGGAGTTAGTTTTTCAAGAATTTGTATAATTTCATATAAGTTCTCAAAGTTATATATATATAGACTTGTTACAGTTTTCTCTTACTGTCTTCACAGTCTATGGTGATATAATGTCTTTGCACCCTTATTAGTAATTTGGATCTTTGTGCTTTCTCTGTTAGTCTTAGTGGAGTTATATCAACTTAACTGATTTTTTCCCCAAAGAAACTCCTTGTTGTTTCATTGGGTTTTTTTTTTTTTTTTCTCTACTGCTTGTTGTTTTCAATTTTATTGATTTTTTTCTCTTTCTTATTTTATTCTTTCTGTTTGTTATGAGTTTATTTTGCTCTTTTCATTAAAGTAGAAGTGTATTATTAATTTTAAACATTCCTTCTTTTTCAAATCAAGCACTGAATGATATAAATGTACTGCTAAGTCACTTCAGTCGTGTCCGACTCTGTGCGACCCCATAGATGGCAGCCCACCAGACTCTGTCATCCCTGGGATTCTCCAGGCAAGAACACTGGAGTGGGTTGCCATTTCTTTCTCCAGTGCATGAAAGTGAAAAGTAAAAGTGAAGTCGTTCAGTTGTGTCTGACTCTTCACGACCCCATGGACTGAAGCCTACCAGGCTCCTCCGTCCATGGGATTTTCCAGGCAAGAGTACTGGAGTAGGTTGCCATTGCCTTCTCCAATATAAATGTACAGCTTAGTACTATTTTCTCTCTCTCACAAATTTTGATATGTTCAAATATTATCTTTTTTTCCTTAGGAATTCTTCTTTGAAGTATGGATTATTTAGGAATGTCTTACTGAATATTCAAGTGTTTTGAAATTTTTCTGTTAGCTTTCTGTTATCCATTTCCAATTTAATTCCATTTTGATTAGAGAACATACTCTGAAAAACAAACTGTTAGTTGCTCAGTCGTGTCTGACTCTTTGTGACCCCATGGAGTGTAGCACATCAGGCTTCTCTCTCCATGGGATTTTCCAGGCAAGAATACCGGAGTGGGTTGCAATTTCCTCTTCCAGGGGATCTTCTTGATCCAGGGATAGAACCCAGTTCTCCTGCACTACAGGCAGATTATGACAAAATACTCTATCTGGTCTTAATTATTTTGTATTTGTTAACACTTGTTTAATCCAACCTAGATAGCATATTAAAAAGCAGAGACATTACTTTGCCAACAAAGGTCCGTCTAGTCAAGGCTATGGTTTTTCCAGTTGTCATGTGTGGATGTGAGAGTTGGACTGTGAAGAAGGCTGAGTGCTGAAGAATTGATGCTTTTGAACTGTGGTGTTGGAGAAGACTTGAGAGTCCCTTGGAATGTAAGGAGATCCAACCAGTCCATTCTAAAGGAGATAAGTCCTAGGTGTTCTTTGGAAGGAATGATGCTAAAGCTGAAACTCCAGTACTTTGGCCACCTCATGTGAAGAGTTGACTCATTGGAAAAGACTCTGATGCTGGGAGGGATTGGGGGCAAGAGGAGAAGGGGACGACAGAGGATGAGATGGCTGGATGGCATCACTGACTCGATGGACATGAGTTTGAGTGAACTCTGGGAGTTGGTGATGGACAGGGAGGCCTGGCGTGCTGTGATTCA
>NW_011494718.1:7690663-7696308 GCF_000754665.1 Bison bison bison
GTGAACTCTGGGAGTTGGTGATGGACAGGGAGGCCTGGCGTGCTGTGATTCATGGGATCGCAAAGAGTCAGACACGACTGAGTGACTGAACTGAACTGAATCCCTGGGATACATGGTTTATCTTGGTCAATATTCCAAGTGAACTTGGAAAAAAACGTATTATCATGGGTTTTGTAAAAGTCAGTGGATCTAGTGGTTGATGATGCTTTTCAGTTTTTCTGTATCCTTGCTAATTTTCCATCTACTCATTCTCATAATTACTGAGACAACAGTGTTGAAATCTCAAGCTACAGTTCTGAATTTGTCTTCTCATCCCTTCAGTTCTCTCCTTTTTGTTTCATGCATTCTGAGGCTGTGCTTTGGCACATAAATATTTAAGATTGTTATGTGTTCTTGGTAAATTTACTTCACCATTATGTAATGTTCCTTTTTGTGTCTGCTAAGTTTATTTGCTCTGAAGTCTATTTTGTCTGACATCAGTATAGTCATTCCAACTTCCTTTACATTTATACATGTATGGTGTATCTTTTCATATCCTTTTACTTTTAATCAATCTCTATAATTATATCTAAAGTAATTCTTTATAAACAGCATAAAGTTCAGTCATGTTTTTCTTCCTTTTTTTAAAAAAAAGAACCTAGAACCTATTATACGGAGTGGAATGAGTCAGGCTGTATTCTAACACATATGTACGGAATCTAGAAAAATGGTACTGAAGAATTTATTTGCAGGGCAGCAATGGAGAAACAGACATAGAGAAGAGACTTATGGACATGGGGAGAGGGGAGGAGAGGGTGAGATGTTTGGAGAGAGTAGCATGGAAACTTACATCATCACCATGTGTAAAATAGATAGCCAGGGGGAATTTGCTGTATGGCTCAGAAAACTCAAACAGGGGCTCTGTATCAACTTAGAGGGGGGATGGGGCAGGAGATGGGAGGGAGGTTCAAAAGGGAGGGGATTTATGTATACCTATGGCTGATTCATATGGAGGTTTGACAGAAAACAGCAAAATTCTATAAAGCAATTATCCTTCAATAAAAAATTAATTAATTAAAAAATACATTCTAATCTCTTTTTTTGTTGTTTATTTGCTAAGTCACATCTGACTCTTTGCGACCTCATGCACTACAACACACCAGGCTCCCCTGTCCTTCACTATCTCCTGGAGTTTGCTCAAACTCATGTCCATTGAGTCAGTGATGCTATACAACCATCTATCCTCTGCTGCCCACTTCTCCTTTTGACTTCAGTGTTTTCTAGCAGCAGGATATTTTCCAATGAGTCGGCTCTTCTCATTAGGTGGCCAAAGAATTACTGGAGCTTCAACTTCAGCATCAGTCCTTCCACTAAATATTTAGGGTTGATTTTCTTTAGGATTGACTGATTTGATTTGCTTGCTATCCAAGGGACTCTGGAGAGTCTTCTCCAGCATTGCAAACCTAATTTCTTTTAGTTAGCATTTTAAGGCCATTTTTGTCGGGTATAATTCTTGGTATGCTTGGAATTGGGTCTACAATTTTATTAATTGATTTATATTTATTTCTTCTATTATTTGTTCCTCTGTTTCTCCATTTCCTGCTTCTTTGAAGTTATTTGATGACTATTTCTAGTATTCTGTTTTACTTTCTTTTCAACCTATTTCTTTGTACAGGATTTTAGTGGTTGCTCTAGAGATTATAATGTACATGCTTAACTTTTCTCAGTCAACTTAAAATCAGTAGTTTATTGCTTCAAGTAGAATGTAGAAACTTAACAGCCATTTAGGGTCCGGTGCTCCCCTCCCAGTTATGATATAATATCTTATGTATTGCATTCTGCATACACTGAAAATCATATAAGTCAGTGTTATAATTTTTGCTTTATGCTATCAAACATATTTTTAAAAAATTCAAGAGAAGAACAGTATGTTACCCTTACCAAACTATTTTCCTTCTATTTTGATTAATTTACTCCCTACCATCCAACTTCCCCTCTCATATCACTTCCTTTACTTTGTTGAACTTCCTTTAGCAGATCCTTTATACCAGGTCTGTTGACGCTGCATTCTTTCAATTTTCCTTTATCTGTTAATATCTCTGTCTCACTTTCAATTAGGGATGATATTTTTGCATGATATGGAATTCTAGGCATTTTATTTCCTCCCCGCACTTTGAAAGTGCTATTCTACTTCCTTCCAGATTCCAATTTTTGTTTCTGATCACAAATATGATCATTCAGATCATTGTTGCCCTATAAATAATGCAATATTTTCTATAAAAATACAAGATTTTTTCTTTAGTTTTGAAGAATTTAAGTATGATATGTCTGTGTGGGAATTTCTTTGGGTATATTCTGTTTAAGGATGGTTGCATTTCTCGAATCTGTAAGGGTATGTCTTTCCCTAAATTTAGGGAGTTTTCTGCCACTATTTCTTCAGATCTTTCCCAGAATAATGCTTTCTTCCCTCTCCTTTTATGTTTCTGATGATACAAAATTTAAAGCTTTTGGCAATGCACCACAAATCCTTGAGGTTCCGGTCATAATTTGCAATCATTTCCCACTTTATCATTCAGATTAGATAATTTTTATTACGCGTCTTCAAGTTCACTTCTTGTTTTGTTATTTCCTATCAGTATTGAGTCTGTCCAGTAAGTTTCAAACTTTAAATACCTTTTTTCAATTCTGTAATTCCCTGGTTTTTATTTATTTTTTATTTCTTTCTTGAGACTTATCTTTTTCCATTCATTTTAATAGTCTTTGACCTTACTTCCTGTAGAATTTTCTAAATAGTTGCTTTAAAGTCTTTGTTAGATAATCCCAAACATCTGTGTCATCTCAGTGTTGGCATCCCTTTGTTGCCTTTTCACACAAATTGACATTTCCTGGTTCTTCATATGCCATGTAATTTTGGATTGCATCCTGGACATTTGAATGTCATGCTAGAATTCTCTGGGTCTTGTTTAACTCTTTGGAGACTGTTGCTATTTTTTTTTGTTTTTGTTTTAGCAGGCAATTGAACTGACGTTTTTCAGATTGCAAGTTCTGACAAGCCTTATGGGAATTATGATCCCAATGTCACTTCCTCCACCAATTCCTTTGCAGTATTATTTGTATTTGTCCTATGTGTGTGGGCTTCCCTGACGGCTCAGATGGTAAAGAATCTGCCTGCAATGCAGGAGACCTGGGTTTGATCCCTGGGTTGGGAAGATGCCTTGGAGGAGGGAATGGCTACCCACTCCAGTATTCTTGCCTGGAGAATTCCAAGGACAGAGGAGCCCGGTGGACTACAACTCATGGGATCACAAAGAGTCAGCCAGGACTGAGTGACTAACACTCTCACTTCACCTGTGTGTGCCACCCTGTGGCCGTTCTTACTTCTGGGTAGTGATCTATCTTGTAGTTCAGTTCTCAAAGTCAATGGAACACTGTTTCTGTCAAAGCTCTACATGGGCATACTGGGAGTATGCTGCCAAGTCGCTTCAGTCGTGTCCAACTCTGTGCAACCCCATGGACTGCAGCCTACCAGGCTTCTCCGTCCCTGGGATTCTCCAGGCAAGAGCACTGGAGTGGGTTGCCATTTCCTTCTCCAACTGGGAGTATACCCAATAGTTAATAGACTAATTTTTTTTTTTCCTGGTTACCCTTCGACTCTTTCTTCTCTTTGACATCCCTGGAATGTTTTCTGTTTCTCTGTGACTCCTCTTTTTAGTTTAGCCAGAAAGATTGGACTTTATTTTACCAGTTCTATCATGTACAGCTTGCACCTGTAGTCACGTCCTGAGTCTAGATGCAGCAGGAAAAAAGAGAGAGAAAAGCAATAGGCGCTCCCCCTCCAACACTCTTAGGTCCTCAGTTCTTCTGATTTGCAAGGAAGCTTCAAATTGCCCACTGTGTGTCCCCAAATCATCATTTGGGGCTTCACCAGTTGATGCTAGTAGTAAAGAACCTTCCTGCCAATGCACGTTAGACACAAGAGACTCGGGTTCAATCCCTGGGTTGGGAAGATCCCCTGGAGGAGGGCATGGCAACCCACTCCAGTATTCTTGCCTGGAGAATCCCCTGGACAGAGTAGCCTGGTGGGTTACAGTCCATGGGGTCGCAAAGAGTGAGACACGACTGAAGCAACTTAGCAGGCATGCATGCAAACCATCATTGAAGCTATTGTTTCCATTGTCATCATCAGTTGTACTAGATCACTTGAGAACTAGGGGAAGAAGGAAAGATAAAAAGAAAACAACACATGAGTTGTTTTTTTTTTTTTAAATCCCATTCCCTCTGACCATTAGAAGATCCCTTTCTCATCTTCTGAGTCAAAATCTGAGAGCTTCTTCTGAAACTCTATCAGCCTGCAAGAATTCCTACTTCTGGCTTGCAGGCTGCATTGAGATCAGGTTTGGAAGTATCAGAGACAGAAAAGAATAAGTTATTGGTGGTTTAGTGGCTCTTAGAATTCTGATCTTCTAATTTGCCTGCTACTGTTTACTTTTCAGACTTCCCAAAGAGCTGCTCATGCATTCTGTCTATGTTTTATGGCTGCGTTCAGTGGAAAAATGTGCTTATTCAATTTCACCAGACCCAAGAACCTTAATAAACTTTTCTGCTATCACATCAGAGTGCTGATATGCCCAAGAAAAATCTTCAAAACTGGCATTAGCAAAATGTGACAGTTGGACATTGCAACCTGAGTTTACTCTTGTGACTTCTATTTTCATATGTGATCTTCACTTGTCATTACTGATCTCTCTGTACTGGCTCCAGAGTAGTGTCCTACCCTTACCCAAAAGTGCGTTTTCCCTGAATTTTTCATGGGACACTTGAAACATATTTGGAATGTTTATGTAAAATTCTATGAAAAGTCCAGGATTGAGAAAATGGGAAGACGACCTACAGATTTAAATAACATATTTGCAAAAGATACATCTTTGCATATTCAAAATATGCAAATAACTTTATAAAGTCAACAATAAGAAAAAATTCAATTAAAAAATGGACTCAAAACTTTACAGACACCCAACCAAAGAATACATAGAGATGGAAAACAAGCATATGAAAAGAGAATCCACATCGTGTGTTGTCAGGGAAATACAACTTAAAACAATAGTGAGATACTATTACATGCTTATTAGAATGGCTAAAATCCAAAACACTGGAAACACGAAATAATACTGAGGATGTGGAGCAAGAGGAGCCCTCATTTATACCTGAAGGTAATGCAAAATGGTACAGCATTTTGGAAGACAGTTTAGCAGTATCTTACAAAATTATGCATATCTCTTCCATGTGATCCAGCAAAGGAGCTGAAACCTTATGTCTGCACAAAACCCTGAACATAGGTGTTTATCAGTTCAGTTCAGTTCAGTTGCTCAGTCGTGCCCAATTCTTTGCGACCCCATGAACTGCAGCACGCCAGGCCTCCCTGTCCATCACCAACTCCAGACTTTACTCAAACTCATGACCATTGAGTCAGTGATGCCATCCAATCATCTATTCCTCTGCCATCCCTTTCTCCTCCCGCCTTCAATCTTTCCCAGCATCAGGGTCTTTTCAAGTGAGTCAGCTCTTCGCATCAGGTGGCCAAAGTATTGGAGTTTCAGCTTCAGCATCAGTCCTTCCAATGAACACTCAGGACTGATCTCCTTTAGGATGGACTGGTTGGATCTCCT
>NW_011494718.1:7696408-7700048 GCF_000754665.1 Bison bison bison
GGACTCTCAAGAGTCTTCTCCAGCACCACAGTTCAAAAGCATCAATTCTTTGGTGCTCAGCTTTCTTTATAGTCCAACTCTCACATCCATACATGATTACTGGAAAACCCATAGCCTTGACTAGACAGACCTTTGTTGGCAAAGTAATGTCTCTGCTTTTTAATATGCTGTCTAGGTTGGTCATAACTTTCCTTCCAAGGAGTAAGCATCTTCTAATTTCATGGCTGCAATCACCATCTGCAGTGATTTTGGAGCCCCCCAAAAATAAAGTCAACCACTGTTTCCCCATCTATTTGCCATGAAGTGATGGGACCAGATGCCATGATCTTCATTTTCTGAATGTTGAGCTTTAAGCCAACTTTTTCACTCTCTTCCTCAACTTTCATCAAGAGGCTCTTTAGTTCCTGTTCACTTTCTGCCATAAGGGTGGTGTCATGTGCATATCTGAGGTTATTGATATTTCTCCTGGCAATCTTGATTCCAGCTTGTGCTTCTCCAGCCCAGCGTTTCTCATGATGTACTCTGCAAATAAGTTAAATAAGCAGGGTGACAATATACAGCCTTGACATACTCCTTTTCCTATTTGGAACCAGTCTATTGTTCCATGTCCAGTTCTGTTGCTTCTTGACCTGCATACAGATTTCTCAAGAGGCAGGTCAGGTGTTCTGGTATTCCCATCTCTTTCAGAATTTTCCACAGTTGATTGTGATCCACACAGTCAAAGGCTTTGGCACAGTCAATAAAGCAGAAATAGATGTTTTTCTGGAACTCTTTTGCTTTTACAATGATCCAGTGGATGCTGGCAATTTGATCTCTGGTTCCTCTGCCTTTTCTAAAACCATCTTGAACATCTGGAAGTTCATGGTTCACATATTGCTGAAGCCTGGCTTGAAGAATTTTGAGCATTACTTTACTAGCATGTGAGATGAGGTGTTTGTAACAGCTTTATTTGTAATTGCTAAAACTTGAAAGCAACAAAAGTGTCCTTTAGTAGGTGAAAGGATAAATAAATTGGTACCTTCAGACAATGGAATATTATTACTAAAATAATAAAAGAATAATAATAATAAAATGATAAAAGAAAATACTAAAAGAAGTGAGCTATCAAGTCATGAAAAGATATGGAGGAACCATAAATGCTCATTACTAAATAAAAGAAGCCAGTCTGAAAAGGCCACATATTTTATGAATCCAACCATGTAACATTCTGAAATTGAAGTCACTCAGTGCTGTCTGACTCTTTGCAACCCCACAGCCTGTAGCCCACCAGACTCCTCCATCTATGGGGTTTTCCAGGCACGAGTACTAGAGTGGGTCGCCATTTCCTTCTCCAGGGGATCTTCCCGACCTAGGGATTGAACCCAGGTCTCCCACATTGCAGGCAGATGCTTTACTGTCTGAGCCACCAGGGAAGCCATATAACATTCTGGAAAAGGCAAAATTAAGGATGCAGTGAAAGTATCAGTGGTCACTAGGGAATGAGACAGGGAAGGATGAATAGGCAGAGTAGGGAGATTTTTAGGGCAGTAAAAGTATTGGACACATATTATCCAAAGTTTGTTCATCCCATAGAATGTATAAGGTCAAGAGAGAAATCATTATTTCTCTCTTGGGTGATTACGATTTATCAGTGTAGGTTCATCAGTTGTAACAAATGTACCACTCTAATAGGGGATGTTGATAATGGAGGAGGCGGTGCCTGTGCAGGGTCAGGGGTATATAGGAAATTGTTGTACTTCTCTCTGTTTTGCTGTGAACCTAAAACTTCTCTAAAAAATAAATCCTACCGAAAAAATTAAATTCTGATGTGTGCTACTAAATGGATGAATCTTGAAGATATTATACTGAGTGAAATAAGCTAGATACAAAAGGACAAATATTATATGAGTCCACATATGTGAAGTACAGATAGTAAATTCATAGACAGAAGTGAAACAGTGGTCCTGGGGCTGGAGGGAGATGGGTATGGGGAATTATTGTTTAACTGGTAAAGAGTTTCAGTATGGGATGATGAAAAAGCTCTGGAAATGAATAAGATTGGTCTTTACACAAAAATGCTAATGCATTTAATGTTGCTGAACTGTGTACTTACCAGTGGTTGACTCATGTTGATGTATGGCAAAAACCATCACAATATTGTAAAGTAATTATCCTCTGATTAAAATAAATAAAACTTTTAAAAAGTTATATTGGAAATGCTGAATTAAAAAATGGTTTAAAAGGTAAATTTTTGTTATGTATACTTTACCAAAATCAAAAATGTGAAAACTGTTTAAATTTTAAAAAGTGTATTGATAAATAAAGGTAGTAGAGAGAAAGTGATGCAGAATTAGATCATGAGTTGGGAAACTCTGGCCCACCAATGAGCCAAATCCAGCCATACCAATTCTTTCGTTTATTGTCTATGGTTGTTTTTATACTCTAACAGCAGAGTGGAGTAGTTGTAAGGAAGACTGGCCTTTGAAGTATTTATTATCTGACCTTTACAGACAAAGCTTGAACTAGACGATCTAAACCATAAGGTATAGATCATCATGGTTATCTTGGGATTCCCTGACCTCCCATCTCTCAACAGAAGCATATTTTCTGCAGAGAAAATCCTCCAGAGAAATGGAATGTCCTTCCATTCACTTTCCAAAATCTGAATTTCATTCCTTTATAAATATTACTGATAGGATAACTATTATTTTTCAGGCATTGTGCCCATGCTTGGATACGTGCTTAAAAAGACAGATGTTCCTGCCTTCATGAAGTTGTAAATGGAATCCAGTTTTGGTAGATAGTGGAAAGCAGTCTCTTTCCAACGAAATCTTATTTGATTGGGCAACATAGATCAAATCCAGCACCTCCTCTACATTGTAGCATGTCTGATCAGAAAACATTTTTCATGCTTTTTCAGAATCTTCTTTTTCCAGCTAACCTTTTGCCTTCTTCATTCAGATCAGATCAGATCAGTCGCTCAGTCGTGTCCGACTCTTTGCGACCCCATGAATCGCAGCACGCCAGGCTTCCCTGTCCATCACCAACTCCCGGAGTTCACTGAGACTCACGTCCATCGAGTCAGCGATGCCATCCAGCCATCTCATCCTCTGTCGTCCCCTTCTCCTCCTGCCCCCAATCCCTCCCAGCATCAGAGTCTTTTCCAATAAGTCAATTCTTCGCATGAGGTGGCCAAAGTACTGGAGTTTCAGCGTTAGCATCATTCTTTCCAAAGAAATCCCAGGGCTGATCTCCTTCAGAATCGACTGGTTGGATCTCCTTGCAGTCCAAGGGACTCTCAAGAGTCTTCTCCAACACCACAGTTCAAAAGCATCAATTCTTCAGCGCTCAGCCTTCTTCACAGTCCAACTCTCACATCCATACATGACCACTGGAAAAACCATAGCCTTGACTAGACGAACCTTTGTTGGCAAAGGAATGTCTCTGCTTTTGAATATTCTATCTATGTTGGTCATAACTTTCCTTCCAAGGAGTAACCGTCTTTTAATTTCATGGCTGCAGTCACCATCTGCAGTGATTTTGGAGCCCAGAAAAATAAAGTCTGACACTGTTTCCACTGTTTCCCCATCTATTTCCCATGAAGTGGTGGGACCAGATGCCATGATCTTCGTTTTCTGAATGTTGAGCTTTAAGCCAACTT
>NW_011494718.1:7700271-7703417 GCF_000754665.1 Bison bison bison
TGCATACAAATTTCTCAAGAGGTAGATCAGGTGTTCTGGTATTCCCATCTCTTTCAGAATTTTCCACAGTTTATTGTGATCCACATAGTCAAAGGCTTTGGCATAGTCAGTAAAGCAGAAATAGATGTTTTTCTGGAACTCTTTTGCTTTTTTCATGATCCAGCAGATGTTGGCAATTTGATCTCTGGTTCCTCTGCCTTTTCTAAAACCAGCTTGAACATCAGGAATTTCATGGTTCACATATTGCTATTAGTGATCAAGAAATGATTCTAAAAATGCAAGTCATGTCACCAGTATCATTTTTGCTTGATGTATCATTTTGCTTGATGTATCATTTTTGCATTATCTACATATGTTGTCCAGAAGGTATTAATACATGTAATTTGCTGGTATATTTTCTTAGAACAGATATAGAACATTATCCCTGATGATGAATTAAAAAAAGGTACTAGTTTCAGAACTTGTATTTCTCAATACAAATAGTAGCATTTCCATTTACTTCATAGGGAATAAACATGATTGTTCTTAAAAAGAAGTAGATGTGAAGTAAAATTATACAAAATTTAAAATCAGTTATTCCAAAATTAGGGGATAAGTGTATCAAAACTGTCAGGTAGCAAAATCACTGAGTTAAATTTTTTTCAACTAATTGATTTATCTAATTCCATGAACTTTGGTGAATGTTTTCTGGATATTTCCTAGACTTCCTCTTATTGCCATTTTCTTCTCAACCATAATGTGATGGTATTTTCTCTGTAGACAATATCCATAATACAAATCTAAAACAAATTAAAGCACATTTAAATTTCAAAAGTGTTACAAAGGGATATAAATAGAAACTTATTAAGGATAATGCGTAGGAAGTCTAGAAATAATTTTGTTGGAGTGTTGGAGTCTAGATAATGAGACTATGGTTTATTTAATGATTCAAAGTTTAAAAAAATGCTGACTATAATCTGGAATGATAAAAGCTCAGTGTTAAGTAAAATTTTGATAAAAAAATATTGTAGGAGACAACTGAAATGTGCCATCTCTAATCCATGCTGTGTTGTCTGCAGTGGCTGATGAGGTCTCTGGTTCTAGGTAGTCGCATTTTCAGAACTAAAGTACTTTTCTTTGGACGCCTTTGCAGTTTGATTTCGTGGAAAATAAAATACATGATGTTAAGTTTCTTCAATATTTTGATCTTGAGACTTCTTCAAGAATTCTCAGCACCATTCCGTGTTCTGTTTTGCACCCTATGTAACCAGTGACAGAACTAAACACTGTCAGATTTTGAGAGACGAAAATTGTATAAATTGCTTCTAATATTTCTGTTTTGTCAAATTTTACTCATTATATCATTTGCACGGTATACAGATAACTGCTTCTTTTTTCATAATTGTCAACCGGTTATCTAGTGGATTTTACTATTGATAGTCCAAGAGAATTAATCAAAATTATGTAGCTTCATATTTTAACTCATTTATTTTTACAAAAACACTTCAGTTCAGTTCTGTTCAGTCACTCAGTCACTCTTTGCGACCCCATGAACCGCAGCACACCAGGCCCCCCTGTCCATCAAAACTCCTGGAGTTCACAAAAACTCATGTGCATTGAGTCGGTGATGCCATCCAGCCATCTCATCCTCTGTCATCCCCTTCTCCTCCTGCCCCCAATCGCTCCCAGCATCAGAGTCTTTTCCAATGACTCAGCTCTTCACAAGAGGTGGCCAAAGTACTGGAGTTTCAGCTTTAGCATCAGTCCTTCCAGTGAACACCCAGGACTGGTCTCCTGGGTATTCAGGATGGACTGGTTGGATCTCCTTACAGTCCAAGGGACTCTCAAGAGTGTTCTCCAGCACCACAGTTCAAAAGCATCAATTCTTTGGTGACCAGCTTTCTTTATAGGCCAACTCTCACATCCATACATGACCACTGGAAAAACCATAGCCTTGACTAGATGAACCTTTGTTGGCAAAGTAATATCTCTGCTTTTTAATATGCCATTTAGTATGGTCATAACTTTCTTTCCAAGGAGTAAGTGTCTTTTAATTTTGTGGCTGCAATGACCATCCGCAGTGATTTTGGGCCCCAAAAAATAAAGTCTGACACTGTTCCCACTGTTTCCCCATCTATCTGCCATGAAGTGATGGGACCAGATGCCATGATCTTTGTTTTCTGAATGTTGAGCTTTAAGCCAACTTTTTCACTCTCCTCTTTCACTTTCATCAAGAGGCTTTTTAGTTCCTCTTCAATTTCTGCCATAACGGTGGTGTCATGTGCGTATCTGAGGTTATTGATATTTCTCCCAGCAATATTGATTCCAGCTTGTGCTTCTTCCAGCCCAGCATTTCTCATGATGTACTCTGCGTAGAAGTTAAATAAGCAGGGTGACAATATACAGCCTTGATGTGCTCCTCTTCCTATTTAGAACCAGTCTGTTGTTCCATGTCCAGTTCTATCTGTTGCTTCCTGACCTGCATATAGGTTTCTCAAGAGGCAGGTCAGGTGTTCTGGTATTCCCATCTCTTTCAGAATTTTCCACAGTTTATTGTGATCCACACAGTCAAAGGCTTTGGCATAGTCAATAAAGCAGAAATAGATGTTTTTTTCTTCTGGAACTCTCTTGCTTTTTCCATGATCCAGAGGATGTTGGCAACTTAATCTCTGGTTCCTCTGCCTTTTCTAAAACCAGCTTGAACATCTGGAAGTTCACGGTTCACGTATTGCTGAAGCCTGGCTTGGAGAATTTTGAGCATTACTTTACTAGTGTGTGAGATGAGTGCAATTGTGCGGTATTCTGAGCATTCTTTGGCATTGCCTTTCTCTGGGACTGGAATGAAAACTGACCTTTTCCAGTCCTGTGGCCACTGCTAAGTTTTCCAAATTTGCTGGCGTACTGAGTGCAGCACTTTCACAGCATCATCTTTCAGGATTTGAAATAGCTCAACTGGAATTCCATTTACCTCCACTTGCTTTGTTCATAGGGATGCTTTCTAAGGCCCACTTAACTTCACATTCCAGGATGTCTGTCTCTAGATGAGTGATCACACCATCGTGATTATCTGGGTCATGAAGATATTTTTTGTACAGTTCTTCTGTGTATTCTTGCCACTTCTTTTTAATATCTTCTGCTTCTGTTAGGTCCATACCATGTCTGTCCTT
>NW_011494718.1:7703517-7728774 GCF_000754665.1 Bison bison bison
GTATCTCTAATTTTCTTGAAGAGATCTCTAGTTTTTCCCATTCTGTTGTTTTCCTCTATTTCTTTGCATTGATCACTGAGGACGGCTTTCTTATCTCTCTTTGCTATTTTTTGGAACTCTGCATTCAAATGGGCATATCTTTCCTTTTCTCCTTTGCTTTTAGCTTCTCTTCTTTTTGCAGCTATTTGTAAAGCCTCCTCAGACAGCCATTTTGCTTTTTTGCATTTCTTTTCCATGGGGATGGTCTTGATCCCTGTCTCCTGTACCATGTCACAAACCTCCGTCCATAGTTCATCAGGCACTCTATCTATCAGATCTAGGCCCTTAAATCTATTTCTCACTTCCACTGTATAATCATAAGGGATTTGATTTAGGTCATACCTGAATGGTCTAGTGGTTTTCCCTACATTCTTCAATTTGAGTCTGAATTTGGCAATAAGGAGTTCATGATCTGAGCCACAGTCAGCTCCCAGTCTTGTTTTTGCTGACTGTATAGAGCTTCTCCATCTTTGGCTGCAAAGAATATGATCAATCTGATTTTGGTATTGACCATCTGGTGATGTCCATGCATAGAGTCTTTCTTGTGTTGTTGGAAGAGCGTGTTTGCTATGATCAGTGCGTTCTCTTGGCAAAACTCTATTAGCCTTTGCCCTGTTTCATTCCGTATTCCAAGACCAAATTTGCCTGTTACTCTAGATGTTTCTTGACCTTCTACTTTTGCATTCCAGTCCTCTATAATGAAAAGGACATCTTTTTCGGGTGTTAGTTCTAAAAGGTCTTGTAGGTCTTTATAGAACCATTCAACTTCAGCTTCTTCAGTGTTACTGGTTGGGGCATAGGCTTGGATCACTGTGATATTGAATGATTTGCCTTGGAAATGAACAGAGATCATTCTGTCATTTTTGAGACTCCATCCAAGTACTGCATTTCAGACTCTTTGGTTGACCATAATGGCTAATCCATTTCTTCTAAGGGATTCCTGCCTGAGAGGAGCAACCCCATGTCCAAGGAGTGGTGGCTGCACCGGCGCAAGACAGCTGAGAGGAGCTACTCCACCTTCAAGGTCAGGAGGGGCGACCTTGTCCAAGGTAAGGAGCAGCGGCTGCACTTTGCTATAGCAGTCATGAAGAGATACCCCACATCCAAGGTAAGATAAACCCAAGTGAGATGGTAGGTGTTGCGAGAGGGCATCAGAGGGCAGACACACTGAATCCATAATCACAGAAAACTAGTCAATCTAATCACACTAGGACCACAGCCTTGTCTAACTCAATGAAACTAAGCCATGCCCGTGGGGCCACCCAAGATGGGCGGGTCATGGTGGAGAGGTCTGACAGAATGTGGTCCACTGGAGAAGGGAATGGCAAACCACTTCAGTATTCATGCCTTGAGAACCCCATGAACAGTATGAAAAGGCAAAATGATAGGATACTGAAAGAGGAACTCCCCAGGTCGGTAGTGCCCAATATGCTACTGGAGATCAGTGGAGAAATAACTCCAGAAAGAATGAAGGGATGGAGCCAAAGCCAAAACCAATACCCAGCTGTGGATATGACTGGTGATAGAAGCAAGGTCCAATGATGTAAAGAGCAATATTGCATAGGAACCTGGAATGTTAGGTCCATGAATCAAGGCAAATTGGAAGTGGTCAAACAGGAGATGGCAAGAGTGAACGTCGACATTCTAGGAATCAGCAAACTAAAATGGACTGGAATGGGTGAATTTAACTCAGATGACCATTGTATCTACAAAAACACTTATTTTATAACAACTTTTCTGTTAATGAAATTCCAGCAATATATGGGTTTGTAAATGTAGGAGTCCTACCTAACAATTTTCTCACTCCCACCGCCAAATTAGAAAAGTGAATAGGGAGGAATGGACATAATAAAAATGTGAAAATAAAGGAGAGTTCATAGTACAGCTTGGAGAAGGAAATGGCAACCCACTCCAGTGTTCTTGCCTGGAGAATCCCAGGGGCGGTGGAGCCTGGTGGGCTGCTGTCTATAGGGTCGCACAGAATCAGACACAACTGAAGCGACTTAGCAGCAGCAGCATAATACAGCTGTATTTCCTAAACATCAATTGTATTTCCTAAAACATATGCTTTCCAGAGATAATAACAATACAATTCATCATGCTTCCTTTGGTGTCAGTGAAGTTCAGAGGCAAACTTATAGTTTAACTGTACAATGAAGTTAATCCTGCCATTTGGCTGTCTGCATTCTTTTCTTTTCCTTATATCTTATTTGCTGATTCTTTTCCCAAAATATTATTATGCTTGCTATTGTATCTTTTCTCTGAGTTGACTTAAATCGTTTTCTAAAGAATGAGACAGAAAAATTCAAAGTTGAAAAAGCATAAAATGCAGTGTCATCACAAGAACAGGATGCAGAGGCCATGAGATCAACCATTTAGGTTGTTACTTTGACAACTATTCCTAGCTATGAGTTTTATCAAGACTAAAGTTGCCTTTATTCAGACAAACAACAGTAGGAATTTAGTACAAAAATTAAAAGATGCTTATTCCTTGGAAGAAAAGTTATGACCAACTAGATAGCATATTAAAAAGCAGAGACATTACTTTGCCAACAAAGTTCCATCTAGTCAAGGCTATTTTTCCAGTGGTCATGTATGGATGTGAGAGTTGGACTGTGAAGAAAGCTGAGCGCCAGGAATTGATGCTTTGAACTGTGGTGTTGGAGAAGACTCTTGAGAGTCCCTTGGACTGCAAGGAGATCCAACCAGTCCATTCTGAAGGAGATCAGCCCTGGGATTTCTTTGGAGGGAATGATGCTGAAGCTGAAACTCCAGTACTTTAGCCACCTCATGCAAAGAGTTGACTCATCGGAAAAGACTCTGATGCTGGGAGGGACTGGGGGCAGGAGGAGAAGGGGATGACAGAGGATAAGATGGGTGGATGGCATCACTGACTCGATGGACATGAGTGTCAGTGAACTCCGGGAGTTAGTGATGGACAGGGAGGCCTGGCGTGCTGCAATTCATGGGGTCGCAAAGAGTCAGACACAACTGAGCGACTGAACTGAACAGCTCTGAAGGATGACCTCAGAACACTTACAGAATATTTTAGAGAATAACACAAACAGAAAAGCACCAAAGCAAAATCCTATGACCCTATTGGTATCTTACCTGATTTCATTACCTGGGTAAGAACCTATTCATCAACAAGTAACCAGGAAAGGAAAAATTTGCAAGTGAATAATAGTAAAACAAGATTAACTCATTTTATTCCTATATTTTTATAACTTCTACCTTTTTGTGTATTAGACATAAACAGTGGCAATGTAATAACCTTGAAAATGAACTAAAATAGGTTAAGCAAGGTAGTTGTACGACTTTATAGTCAAAATGATGATGGTTCAAATCTTGGTGTGTGTTTTACTTGTCTTATGACCCTGGAGACTTCTCAACCCTTGAAAGTAAGTTTTCTCATGGTACTACAGAGATAATAACAATAGCTACCTTCATAAAGTTGTCATGAGAATCAAGTGAGGTGATAGATATACAGATAGATATGTATTAGACTATCACAATTATAAGTGGTCAATAGTATTAGCAGCAATCATCACTGTTTGTAAATACCAAAAGCATAAACTGTTTTTCTAGTGGAATCTAAAGATGTTATTTTGGGGTGCAAAAAATGAGTCCATGTGAATAATGACCAGGATGACCACAGGTGAGTTTTACAGATCAAGGGACCACCCAGGTCATTCACTTTGCACTGAACTGGGGTTTTCAGAACAATTGATTAGAGTGCTGTCCCCAGTTTAGTAGACGACCAGACCACAGGACAGGGGAGACTAACTTCTCCTGAACTCAGGTCTCTAAGAGAGCTCTGATGCCTTGAAAATCAAACAGTATCTGGCCACAGTGTCTGCAAACAATTCCAATAATTTACAAATCAAAAGGACTAGTTTTTATTGTATCTTGCCCAAGAGCTTTCTGTAACTATGAGTTCAGAATTATATGTTTTATTTCAAAGTTATCTGGTTCCTGTAATTGTTGCTTTTTGGCATGGCTGTATAGCCATTCAAAGACGCTTCCCTGTCACCCTCAGGGTCCCTACCTTTCTCTGCACACTCTTTCCCATCCTCTCCTTAACATCTCTGATCCTGTAAATGTAAGGTTAGAAGCTAGAGTTACCCTCTTGCATTAAAAGCAGACGTAAGCATCCTCCCTGCTAAAGATTCCTGGCCAATATCCTTTCAGAAAGAAATGTTCCCATTTGAGCTCACAGGCCAGCCATTTCTCAACATTCAATCACTGGTGCTATTTTACCTTCAAGGTCATTGTGTAACCGTGGCATTCATCGTTCTAGAAACATCTGTGCAGAACTTGAGTGTGAGAGTTGTAATCCAAAACTCAATAGTATTCTTTCTAGGAATATCACTAATTACAATTTCACAGAAAATAAATATCTAGTGACTGAAAGTAGAAAAAAAAATTGGAAAGATTCACTGACCAGAGAAAACCCTCAGAAACCTTCTTTAGAGGAAAAGCTTTAAGTTATCGGATGCCACGCAATATGACAAACAGGTCTAGGTGTTAAGTAAGAAGTTCCCATCACAAATCCACAGATTATTTACTAACACTGCAGAACAGACTTGGCTACTTACAGGAAGCTGTGACTCTTATGTATGCTTTCTTAACAGTAAAAAAGAGAGTACACTGTATTTTGCGACCATCAGTTAGCTCACAGCTGGGTTTAATAATGAGGGAGTTTGGGATATCCGATGTAAAATGTTAAGACAAACCCAGGAAGGCTGATTTCACTGTCATCCTTGGCCAGAGGCAACAGATAAAGACTTTGGGGAAATATGTATTTCCTTTGAGTTCCAGAGCCTAGAGAAAAGGTTATGTTATAGAAATGACACTAATTTAAGGGAATATTTTAGTCACACACCAACACTTTCTACTTCTTTCTCATGATTTTTCTTACTGAAAGAATTGGAATATGCCAAAGGGGACCAAGTATCTCAGGAAAAGAAGAAAGACAGGTATATGTATACATATAGCTGGTTCACTTTGCTGTGCAGCAGAAACTAACACATTGTAAAGCAACTAAGCTCCAGTAAAAAATAAATTAATTAAAAAAAGAAAGATACAAGGGAAGAAATGGAGCAGGAGGACAAACAGGTAAGAAGAAAGGGTAAAAAAAAAGGAAGATAAAAAATAAAATAGGTAAAATAAATAAATAAAATAAAATAGGTTAAAAAAAAAAGGCACTGGTTTTCTTCATTTTAGGAATTTTGGTCACTAACCAGCACACAGTGGTCATTTAGGCCTGGGTTCTATAAATTTGATTTGCAGAGTACTGTCTTAAAAATGCAGTTTTACATTGTAGAACATACAGTAATTTGAATTACAACAGTAATTTTATATTAGAGATTCTAAGTTCCCTTATTCTTTGACAGAGAAGAATCATAAACAGTTAACCATGTTAGTTATTTACATTTTAAAAAGTGACTCCTAATTTCTTGAAAAGTTGATCTTTCTTTAAAGAATACCCCTCACAACTCCAGCAATTTTTGCCCTCTTTTTAAAAATCTATTGACTTGTCTAGCAAAGTAAAGTTCTATCCTGACCTTTGTGAATTAGCAAAAATGATTGGAATTCTAATCAGATTGTACTTTGCTATTCTGGGTCTCAATTCCCTTATGTAGTTGACAAGAAAAATATTGTATCTTTTTTTTTTTTTTAATTGCCTTACACTTAGGTTCCCCTGTTTTCTTGTCAAGAGGCTTGTGCTTCTATCCCTGCTTCTGGTTCTAGGAGGACACTTGGCTGTATATCTTCTCAGTATAAACAGTGATTCGGGGCCCCTGCCCCCTCCTCGTCCTCGGCAGACATAATCTAATCTGTGTATGTGACAAGACCAATTAGTCTCGCCCACTCTCCAGCCTTCTGTCCCTCCCCTGTCAGCTGCCACCCTCTTGGCACTCCATCTCTTTTAGGAAGTCGCGATGGGAGCCAAATTTCCCAACTGAATTCATTAGATGAATATGCAGGTCCAGATTGCAGAAATGTGCTCACATCCTCAAGTAGAACTCTGAATCAAGACTTCTGACTCTTTCTCTCTTGTTGCATGTTATGTTTATCAGAAGATTTCCAACTACAAACTTCCTTGCTGGCTGGGAAGAAGGGAAGCTACATTTGACAAGAAGAGGCAAGGGGAAGGCCCAGAACTGCACTGAACAAAATAATTCCAGGGAATGCCAGCCTCTAAGGGGATGGGTGCAGTTATTTTCTACAAGTGTCAAGCTGCTTACTTTTGACCCGCAGAGGTGGCCTGAGAATGCAGATGATGGATGAGCAGGGCATGCCGTTCATAATGCATGCTCAGAGCACTGGCCCTGCTAGCATTTGGGTCAGTGGGAATCAGAACGGTACCTGGAGGGCAAGATGTGGAACAGCTGATGATGTACCAGACTGTCGTCCCCACAGCTGGGGACAGCAGGTGCCAAGAGTCTGGCCCATCACATGTTCAGGAACCCAAGAGAGAAATCCCTTATGATTGCTTCCTTTTCTTTCTGTTATCAGAAGTCATTTTCAGATTTTTAAAGTCTATTATGACTTTTTAAGTCTTTATTGAACTTGTGACAATATTTCTTCTGTTTTATCTTTTGGTTTCTTTGGCCAAGAGGCATGTGGGATCTTAGTTCCCTGACCAGGGATCCAACCTACACCCCCTGCATAGGAAGGCAAAGTCTTAACCACTGGACCACCAGAGAAGTCCCAGTTTATTTTTGTTTATTTAATTGAAGTATAGTTGATTTACAATGTTGTGTTAATTTCTATTGTACAGCAAAGTGATTCAGTTATGTACATTCTTTTTCATATGCTTTTCCATCATGGCTTATTACAGATTATTGAATATAGTTCCCTGTGCTATGTAGTAGGACCCTGTGGTTTATTCATTCCATATATAATAGTTTGCATCTGCTAATCCCAGACTCCCAATCCTTCTCTCCCACACCCAATTCCCCTTGGCAACCACAAATCTGTTCTCTATGTCTGGGCATCTGTTCCTGTTTCATATGCATCATTATTTTCAATATCATAACTGCTGAAGGAGGGTTGAACATTCTAACATATTCATAGCTGGTAGCTTAAATTTCAAAACTGATAACTGTAAGTATCATTTCATGATAGCTGAGAGGCAGAACATAAGTTGCTGTCTCTGGGTCAGTTGCTCAAATAGACATCGGAATTTTAAAAATATTTCACAATGTCCATCAGTAAAACGTGAGGCTCATTGCAAATATGCCAACTAATTAGTGTTCCTTTCAGAATAAGGTTGCTGCTGCTGCTAAGTCACTTCAGTCGTGTCCGACTCTTAGCGACCCCATGGACTGCAGCCTACCAGGCTCCTCCATCAATGGGATTTTCCAGGCAAGAGTACTGGAGTAGGGTGCCATTGCCTTCTCCATCAAAACAAGGTTAGTGACCTTCTATTGTTTTAAAAGCATAGGCAGATTTCTTGGATTAATTGAAAGTTCCCTTATCAACTCATAAATATAAATATAAAAGTGAGACAGAAATAGAGGTTGAGGAAGGAACCAAGAAATAAATGTCAAAGTCTTAAAGACAAATTCTCTAGGAATTTGAGGTGACAATAAGACGCCTTTCCTTTTGTGTATCAGTTTGCCCCTCACTTCAAATTCCTGCAGAGTTTATTGTCATCTGCTTCCAAGTCATCATGCACAGGAAGACCCAGGTACTTCATGCAGGTTTCCAGGTGTGTCCTTGTGACTAAGAGAATCTTGGCTTTTACACTATGGATTCTGTGTTCTCACCTGCCCTAGACAACAGACTTGAACTACTGATGGGACCAGTTGGGTGGACATTCCCAGTAATAGAGGAGGAAAATAAAAAGGGAAAGTGGGGATCCCTGTTGTCAGGAGACAGGCCTGAGAGCACACACATGGCTGCCTGGACAAGAGGCCATCCTCCTGAGAACATTTCAGAGAGATGCCTCTTTCTCTAACACACCCTGACAATGGGAAGTAAGACTATTCCCTTTCTCTTCTTTGTCAACTAAGTTTTAATGTCCTGTCTCTCTAATTTTAGTTTAGCAAATTCCCAATATCACCTGTGCAGTAAACTTTGCTTGTAATCCCAGGACATGAGAGTCAAGGACAGCAGTCAGTGGAGGGAGGAGACGTTTTCCCAAAGACCTTCTACCTAACTCACCATTTCTCAGCATCGTCCACACTGTGATGGTCCAGAATGATGGGAGCTGCTAAAAAGCCAATGGGATGCTTTGTCTTCCCTTGACTTCTGGCCAGCTTCCACTCATATTATGGCTATCAGAAGATTAAAAGAGAAATAGAGATTAAAAAAAAAAAAAGAACTTATTGGATTAAAAAGTCTATACAATTGTGGCAGAAATCAATACATTTTAAGAATGAATCCTTATGATTATACAGTGGAAGTGACACATAGATTCAAGGGATTAGATCTGATAGACAGAGTGCCGGAAGAAAAATGGATGGTGGTTCATGACATTGTATAGAAGGCACTGATCAAGAACATCCCCAAGAAAAAGAATTGCAAAAAGGCAAAAGGATTGTCTGAGGAGGCCTAACAAATAGCTGTGAAAAGAAGAGAAGTGAAAGGGAAAGGGGAAAAGGAAAGATATGCCCATTTGAATGCAGAGTTTCAAAGAATAGCGTGGAGAGATAAAGCCTTCCTCCATGATCAATGCAAAGAAATAGAGGAAAACAACAGAATGGAAAAGACTAGAGATCTCTTCAAGAAAATTAGAGATACCAAGGGAACATTTCATGCAAAGATGGGCAAAATAAAGAACAGAAACAGTATGGACCTAACAGAAGCAGAAGACATTAAGAAGAGGTGGCAAGAATACACAAAAGAACTATATCAAAAAAAAAAAAAAAAGGTATTCATGACCCAGATAACCACGATTGTGTGATCACTCACCTAGAGCCAGACATCCTGGAATGTGAAGTCAGGTGGGCCTTAGGAAGCATCACTACAAACAAAGCTAGTGGAGGTGATGGAATTCCAGTTGAGCTAAAAGATGATGCTGTAAAAGTGCTGCACTCAATATGCCAGAAAATCTGGAAAACTCAGCAGTGGCCGCAGGACTGGAAAAGGTCATTTTTCATTCCAATCCCAAAGAAAGGCAATGCCAAACAATGTTCAAACTACAGCACAATTGCACTCATCTCATACGCTAGTAAAGTTATGCTAAAAATTCCCAAGCCTGGCTTCAACAGTACATGAAACATGAACTTCCAGATGTTCAAGCTAGATTTAGAAAAGACAGAGGAACCAGAGATCAAATTGCCAACATCTGTGAAATCATCAAAAAAGCAAGAGAGTTTCAGAAAAGCATCTACTTCTGTTTTATTGACTATGTCAAAATCTTTGTGTGGATCACAATGAACTGTGGAAAATTCTGAAAGAGATGGGAATACCAGACCACCTGACCTTCCTCCTGAGAAATCTGTATGCTGGTCAGGAAGCAACAGTTAGAACTGACATGGAGCAACAGACTGGTTCCAAATCGGGAAAGGAGTATGTCAAAGCTGTATATTGTCACCCTGCTTATTTAATTTATATGCAGAGTACATCATGAGAAATACCAGGCTGGGTGAAGCACAAGCTGGAATCAAGATTACCTGGAGAAATATAAATAACCTCAGATATGCAGATAACACAATCCTTTTGGCAGAAACTGAAGAAGAACTAAAGAGCCATTTGATGAAAGTGAAAGAGGAGAGTGAAAAAGTTGGCTTAAAGCTCAACATTCAGAAAACTAAGATCACGGCATCTTAGTTGCCATCCCATTACTTCATGGCAAATAGATGGGGAAATAATGGAAACAGTAAGAAACTTTATTTTCTTGGGCTCCAAAATCACTGCAGGTGGTGACTGCAGCCATGAAATTTAAAGACGCTTGCTCTTTGGAAGAAAAGCATGGTCAACCTAGACAGCATATTAAAAAGCAGAGACATTACTTTGCCAACAAAGGTCCATTTAGTCGAACCTATGGCTTTTTCAGTAGTCATGTATGGATCTGAGATATGGACTATAAAGAAAGCTGAGCGCTGAAGAATTGCTGCTTTTGAACTGTAGTACTGAAGACTCTTGAGAGTCTCTTGGACTGCAAGTAGATCCAACCAGTCAATCCAAAAGGAAATCAGTCGTGAATACTCTTTGGAAGGACTGATGCTAAAGCTGAAACTCCAATACTTTGGCCACATGATGCAAAGAACTGACTCGTTGGAAAAGACCTGGTGGTGGGCAAGATTGAAGGCTGGAGTAGAAAGGCATGACAGAGGATGAGATGGTTGGATGGCATTACTGACATGATGGACATGATTTTGAGTAAGCTTCACGAGTTGGTGATGGGCAGGGAGGCCTGGTGTGCTATAGTCCATGGGGTCGCAAAGAGCTGGACATGACTGAGCAACTGAAATGAACTGAACTGAACTCAACTGAGTAATGATCAATTAATGCCTAGCAATATTCTAACTTGGGCCACACATGCAAAGCACATAAGGAAAAACCAAAATGTATATGGTCAAGTCTTTGCCTTCGTGGAAGGCTCTATAGTTGATGAGTTGGAAAACTAATTCAAATTCATCAGGTGTTTAAGCTTCAGTAGAGACCAGAGAAGGCAATGGCATCCCACTCCAGTACTCTTGCCTGGAAAATCCCATGGATGGAGGAGCCTGGCGGGCTACAGTCCATGGGGTCGCTAGAGTCGGACACGACTGAGCGACTTCACTTTCACTTTTCACTTTGATGCATTGGAGAAGGAAATGGCAACGCACTCCAGTGTTCTTGCCTGGAGAATCCCAGGGATGGGGGAGCCTGGTGGGCTGCCGTCTATGGGGTCGCACAGAGTCGGACACAACTGAAGCGACTTAGCACCAAAAGCAGCAGCAGAGGAAGTGACACATGTCTGGAGATCTTAGAGAACTGCATTGCCCACCTAAGGGTGTAAAGATGGGGAGTCTTTCTGGAAAGTAATCATCACTTTTTATTAGAGGTCTTTAAAATGTTCATACTCTTGACCAATAATCACAATTCCAAAACCAAACAAAAATAAATAATGGACAAAAGACAGAAAGAATTATATATAAAGAGGATCATCAGAACACTGCTCAAAATAGTAAAAAAAATAAAATAAAATAAAATAAAAAGCAAGAAGTTAGATGTAAAACAATTAATAGGTCAAGACTTAGAGTATGCTTATCCTTGTACAATGTTTCTGCACCTATCTCCAGTACTCTTGCCTGGAAAATCCCATGGATAGAGGAGCCTGGTAGGGTGCAGTCCATGGGGTCGCGAAGAGTCAGACACGACTGAGCGACTTCCCTTTCACTTTTCACTTTCATGCATTGGAGAAGGAAATGGCAACCCACTCCAGTGTTCTTGCCTGGAGAATCCCAGGGACGGGGGAGCCTGGTGGGCTGCCGTCTATGGGGTCACACAGAGTCGGACACGACTGAAGTGACTTAGCAGCAACAGCAGCATGTTTAGCCTGGATTTTGAATTAGAAATATATAAGTATCTGAACTAATTTACCTGATGGTTTTTAATACCATGATTTTAAATGACGTCTATCTGTAGAATCTGGCCTGCTGCTGCTGCTGCTGTCTCTTCAGTCGTGTCTGACTCTGTGCGACCCCATATACAGCAGCCCACCAGGCTCCCCTGTCCCTGGGATTCTCCAGGCAAGAACACTGGAGTGGGTTGCCATTTCCTTCTCCAACGCATGAAAGTGAAAAGTGAAAGTGAAGTTGCTCAGTCGTGTCTGACTCTTAGTGACCCCAAGGATTGCAGCCTACCAGGCTCCTCCATCCATGGGATTTTCCAGGCAAGAGTACTAGAGTGGTGTGCCAGGCCTAGGTTGAGGCAAAAGAAGCACCTTGGTAGCAAAATTTAAGGAGGCTTTCACTCTCAGAGGTCCGCAGGGGCAATATAGGCATTGACACAACCCTGAGAGTGAGTGACTCCTTAAATCAGGTGCCCTGAGCTTCCTCTCATCCCAGTTCCTGCACCTGGTTTACTATCAGTTCAGTTCAGTCACTCAGTCGTGTCCGACTCTTTGCAACCCCATGAATCACAGCACGCCAAGCCTCCCTGTCCATCACCAACTCCCAGAGTTCACTCAGACTCACGTCCATCAAGTTGGTGATGCCATCCAGCCACCTCATCCTCTGTCCTCCCTGTCTCCTCCTGCCCCCAATCTCTCCCAGCATCAGAGTCTTTTCCAATGAGCCAACTCTTCGCATGAGGTGGCCAAAGTACTGGAGTTTCAGCTTCAGCATCAGTCCCTCCAATGAACACCCAGGACTGATCTCCTTTAGGATGGACTGGTTGGATCTCCTTGCAGTCCAAGGGAGTCTCAAGAGTCTTCTCCAACACCACAGTTCAAAAGCATCAATTCTTCGGCGCTCAGCTTTCTTCACAGTCCAGTGTGCCATAATACAAGTAACTAGTGCTTCATTTTGGACATTTAGGCTGTTTTTAATGTTTACCTGTTTAAATAACATTCTGATGAACATGTACATGTAACACAAACATATTTGATTTTATCATTGAAATACATTTAGAGTAGTTGAATATTTTCTTAAAAGGCTTAAGGATTTGATCCAGATTGACATATTTCCATCAGGAAGTTGATATGCCTCTATGCTTATTTTTTTTAGTAGTATGTATTTGAGACTTTTCATATACATTTTTCTACCTATTTTAATCTCTGCAGTATGATAAAAAATCTGATCACTTATAGTTTCACTGTTTAGTCATATTAAATATTTTAATACTTTATTTTTCATTGCATTTTTCTGTAGGTATATCACCTGCTTATGTCTCCCAGAATTTTTTCCATTAGGGCCTTTGTTTTTCTTAAAAGGCTTCTAAGTGTCTCATCAATTAAAGCCATATACTCAGCCTCTCAGATAGATTGCCTTTTTTCTCATCTATATTTATTTATGTTTTGGTGTGCTAAATAAAAAATGGTAAAACAATAATAATAGTTTATACTTTTGAGTATTTGCTTTGTCCCAGTTTTAATCCTTTAAATTTATTAACTCATTTAATCGTCATAAGAGATGCAAACAGTTATTATTTTTATTTTATAGTGGGTGAAACTAGGGTACGGACATGTTTAGAGGTAAAGTAACATGACCCAAATCATTCAAATCTAGTGACCAGATCTCTTACCCAGAACTCAGGCTCCTGGGCCTGAATTGTTATGGGTTGCTTATCCTCTATGGCAGAATGGACAGTTAATAAAGTTACAAAATAAAACTAGCGACCTTTTTTTTTTTTTTTTACTATCTCTAATGTTATGCTATTTTCATTTATTTTAGGGTTTTATTATTTAAATAAATAAGTTAAAGATGAGCTTTATAAGTAGGTGATGCTTAGAATATCAGATATTAGAGATATTTGATAAAAGAATATTTTTAAAATATTTAAAATGTTAATACTAATACATATTAGAAAAACATGTTTTAATGGAATATTATTCAACTCAACTCAAAAAGAATGAAATAATGCTATTTGCAGCAAAATGGATGGACCTAGAGAGTGTCATGCTAAGTGAAGTAAGTCAGACAGGGCAGAAATATCCTGTGACATCCTTTATATGTGGGATCTGAAAAGAAATGATAGAAAAAGGGATAGTTAGGGAGTATGGGATAGACATGTACACATTGCTATATTTAAAATGGATAAACAATAAGAACTTACTGGATAGCACGTTGGAACTCTACCCAATATTTTGTGGCATTATGGATGGGAGGGGAGTTTGGGGGAGAATGGGTATCTGTATATATATGTCTGAGCCCCTTTGCTGTTTACCTGAAGCTATCACAATATTGTTGATTGGCTATACCCCAATACAAAGTATGGAGAAGGGAATGGCAACCCACTCTAGTATTCTTGCCCGGAGAATCCCATGGACAGAGGAGACTGGTGGACTACAATTCATGGGGTCGCAAAGAGTCGAACACGCCTGAGCAATACACAATACGAAGTAAGGGCCTTTCCAGGTGGCTCAGTGGTAAAAGAATCTGCCTGCCAATGCAGGAGATGCAGGAGACACAGAGACACAGGTTCAATCCCTGGATTGGGAAGATCCCCTGGAGAGGGGAAATGGCAACCCACTCCAGTATTCTTGCCTGGAAAATTCCATGGACAAAGAAGCCTGGAGAGCTATAGTCCATGAGATGGCAGAGTCGGACATGACTGAGCATGCACTCATTCATTCATTCAATACAAAGTAAAAGGTTTAAAAAATAGTGCAAAATATTAATATGTATAATACATTTATATTAGTATTTATAAAAACTTTGAGTACTGATATTTAAAAATAAAAATTCAATGCCTCTATCATATCATGTGTTAAAGTTTATTCCAGAAATATTGAGGAGTTAAATGCCAAAACTTTATGTAATCTTTGTTTTCTTAGAGAATCATATGGTGCATCAATGTTATAATTTAGTTAAATATAGTATTTTCTTATAATTTTTTGTGAACTCTTTATCTGTGTTTTATGCCTTTCTTAATTTCTAATCTTCTGTATTTTTGCATTTTTGATACAGGTTGTCCAGTTATTATTTTTCCTTTAAAAATTATTTCAAATAATCAACCCTTGGACTTACTGGCTGAACTCTTCTGAGTCACTTGGAAGGATCAGTAAATGTTTTTAAATAAATGCTGACTTTGTAGCCTGCTACATCATTTTTCAGGTAAGATGCAAAGCAATTACAAGTCAACACCTACAATTTAGAGCATATACGTATGTTTAGAGACAGTTCTTCATGTTGTCTCCCTCACTTCTGTATATATTGTGAGCCAGGCAGCCTTTGTCCTGGATTATCTTTTCAAGGATGTTGCAGAGCAAATAGCCTTGGAAGATAGAGATGATACCTCCTTCTGGAGCAGAGGGCAGATGCATTTCCTGCCTAGAGTAATAAAGATAACATCTAGCTGTGGCACTAAGGTCAGGCAGGTTTGCGTGCAGTCCATTACAACAGATTTGTATTCTTATTCAAGATTCCTCATATTTGAATCCACTGTGTGCACAGCACCTACCCGGGCTACTCCACATTACCCACCTAGGACTTGAGGTACAAGAAGAACTGCTATAAACATGATATTCATAGTCTTTTGTCTCTGACCCATAGGTTTTGTATCTTCTGTCAACATCCATGCAACTGTGGTAGGCAAACTTGTGAATTTGAAAGTAGGATGAATAAAATCTCCCCTCCTTCATAGTTCTTGATGCTGATTTTTCTGTCCTGATAATTAAATGCCTATTTCTTTATTATGTCTTAAGACATGTGGCAATATATCTTTTAGCTTGAAGTTTGAGAATCATTCATTATGCTGCAGCTCCAGTTGTGTTTAAGATGATGACCTCTTTTAGTTGTGCTCCTGTGCTCCCAAGGGGCTTCCCTGGCGACTCAGATGATAAAGAATCCGCCTGCAATGCCAGAGACCTGGGTTCGATCCCTGGGTTGAGAAGATTCCCCTGGAGAAGGGAATGGCTACCTACTCCAGTATTCTGATCTGGAGAATTCCATGGGCAAAGGAGCCTGGCAGGCTATAGTTCATGAGGTCGCAAAGAGTTGGAGACAGCTGAGTGACTTTCACGTTCATGGGCTCCCAAAGTGAAGTTCATGAAACTCTCATGAACTTTGTTTAGCAGGAGATCATCTCAGCTACTCTCAAAATTAGGTGAAAACTTCATTTAAGTTTTAGCTATATTGAAATATGAAGCATATTTCTTTGAGTTGCTCAGAAATCTCTAAAATTAAGTTTGAGGTTTCCACATATTCAATATTTTAAATCAGGCAATCTCAAACATAATTCCATAATTTATTAACATCTCTAATATCATTCTCAGTGATATAATAAGAGGAATTTCTTTCATGTATATTCTTACCATTTTTGCTTACATTCACTTCTGTCTGTATTTTCATTAATCCTTTCTATATCTCCTTTCTTTAGAACTAATTTGTTATTTGTTTATTGCATATCTTCATTCCTTCTTATTTTAATCATAGTATTATATGATGTAAGTTTGCTTTTAATTTCAGCTTTGGCCAGGTTCCATGGTTTTTAATATGCAGTGTTGTCATCATCATTCCTGATGCATTTGATAAATTCAGTTTTGATGTATTTATTAACACACAGTTTATCTGGAAGACTATTTAATTTTCCAGTGTTTCATCAATATCAAGAACAAAACGGTATTCACTGCCTTCCTGTGATACAAAATGAAAACATTACCACAATTTATCTTCTCACATCCTGGTTTTATTTTTGTATTATCTAAGTTTTTAGTTACAGTTTTTAAAATCTCCACAATATTTCATATTTTATTTTCAAAGTTAAAGTTGCCACTTTTGCAACCACAGGTAAAATAATTATTCAAACATCTCAAAATTGATTTGATGCACAGCTTTAGTTAGTTATACACAATTTTCCTATTTTTAAAATCTATTATTTTAGCATTTGTTAGCCAAACAGTTGAGTTTAAATCATGACTCATTGGTCATTTACTTTTTATGTTTTCTTGTATAAGTAATAGACAGTCTCCTAAAGAGGAGTGTGGTCTCAGCATTATCTTTGTTTCTAAATTAATTTTTATTGGAGTATAGTTGCTTTACAATGTTGTGTTAGTTTCTTCTGTACAGCAGACTGAATCAGCTATATGTATACATATATCCCCTCTTTTTTGGATTTTCTTCCCATTTAAGTCACTATGCTACTGCTAAGTCGCTTCAGTCGTGTCCCACTCTGTGTGACTCCATAGACGGAAGCCCACCAGGATCCCCCGTCCCTGGGATTCTCCAGGCAAGAACACTGAAGTGGATTGCCATTTCCTTCTCCAATGCAGGAAAGTGAAAAGTGAAAGTGAAGTCACTCAGTCGTGTCTGACTCTTCGCAACCCCATGGACTGCAGCCCACCAGGCTCCTCCATCCATGGGATTTTCCAGGCAAGAATACTGGAGTGGGGTGCCATTGCCTAACTGAATAGAGTTCCCAGTGCTATACAGTTGATTTGCATTAGTTATCTATTTTTATACATAGCATCAATAGTGTATGTATGTCAATCTCAATCTCCCAGTTCATTCCGCCTCACTCTTCCCCACTTAGTGTCCATATGCTTGTTCTGTGTGTCTATGTCTCTATTTCTGTTTCCCAATGATAATCTTATTGATACTATCTTTTCATCGTGGTCAATGGCACCAGTGTGGTCTGGGACAGGCTGCTCATGGCTCATCAACTGCTTCTTCAACAAAAGACCTGCTGCTTCAAGGAAAAGCCCATCACAGTCCTCCTGCTGTGTATAAATTCCCACAGCCCTGGGCATTCCTCCTTAGTGTCCAAATGTCTTCAATCCACATCTTCCAGAAGAAATGTCTTTTGCCCTATAGCTCACCTTCACTTCTAATCCTCTGCTCTCCAAAATAGATGGTGCTAATGGGCTATTCAGCTATTAAGCTGATGGGTTATATCCCTGAGCTATTCTTCTTGGATCCCATGAGGCCACCTCTATTACGTGGGGAAATTACTTGCCATATACCTCTGAGTATCTTTTGCCAATAAGATTTTCTTGCTGTTATTTGTATCAAATCTTGAAAATTCAATGAGTATGATATCTTTCTCAAGTCTTTTTTTTTTTTGCAACAGGTGCCTCATACTCTCCATTTTTTGTACTTTTGGTCATTTTCTTCTTGAATGGAAGAGTAGTCATATGTTTGTATACACAAGCATTCTACCCAGATATAGGTTACTTTTATTTTTCCTTGTATTGTATCCTGTTGTGGTTTAGAGTAAATTTCTTAAACATGCATCCCTTATATTCATAGCAGTATTATTCACAATAACCAAGACATGGAAACAACCTAAATATTCATGAACAGATGAATGGATAAAGATATGGTATATATACAATGGAATACGTCTCAGCCATAAAAAAGGATGAAATAAAGCCATTTGCAGCAACATGGATGGACATAGAGATATTAAGTGAAGTAAGTCAGAAAGAGAAAAACAAATACCATATGATATTACTTATATGTGGAATCTAAAAGTGAAGTGAAGTCGCTCAGTGGTGTCCGATTCTTTGCTCCCCCATGGACTGTAGCCTATCAGGCTCTTCCATCCATGGAAGTTTCCAGGCAAGAGTGCTGGAGCGGATTGCCATTTCCTTCTCCAGGGGATCTTCCCGACCCAGGGATCAAACTCGGGTCTCCTGCATTGCAGGCAGATGCTTTACCATCTAAGCCACCAGGGAAGCCACAAATGAACTTATCTATGAAGCAGAAACAGGCTCCCAGACAGAGAACAGACTTGTGGTTGCCAAGGGAAAGGGGAATGGGGAAGGTTGGATTAAGGGTTTGGGATTAGTAGATGCAAACTATTTTATATAGAACAGGTAGACAACAAGGTCCTACTATATAGAACAGAGAACAGTATCCAATATCCTGTGATAAACCATAATGGAAAAGAATATGAAAAAGAATATAGATAGTTATGTACAAAGTTATGAATCACTTTGGCTGCATACCAGATATTAATGCAACACTGGAAATCAACTATACTTCAACAAAATTAAATTTTTAAAAACATTAAACTTCTTATAACAAAAAAGGACAATATACATATTTTCTAGGCGATAATGGTTATCACCATTAGGAACTGAACACTGTGCAAAGTATTTTGTACACATTATCTGTGGGACCCAAACTCACCTGGGTAGACACCTATCTGTTGTCCTATTTCACAGATAGGACAACTGAAGACCTGGGAGGCTATGACATTAGCCCAAAACCACATGGATGGTATTAGGTTGGTGCAAATATTGCAGTTTTGTATTTTTGAAGTTTGCTGTTTGATATTGGAATACATTATTTTTTAATTTATTAATTTTTTATTGAAGGTAATTGCCTTACAGAGTTTTGCTGTTTTCTGTTAAACCTCAACATGAATCAGCCATAGGTACACATATATCCCCTCCCTTTTGAAACTCCCTCCCATCTCCCTCCCCATCCCACCCTCTAGGTTGATACAGAGCCCCTGTTTGAGTTTCCTGAGCCATACAGCAAATTCCCATTGGCTATTTTACATATGATAGTGTAAGTCTCCATGTTACTCTTTCCATACATCTCACCTTCTCCTCCCCTCCCCATGTACATAAGTCCATTCTCTATGTCTGTTTCTTCATTGTTTCCCTGTAAATAAACACTTCAGTACCATTTTTCTCGATTCCATATATATGCATTAGAATACGATATCTATCTTTCTCTTTCTGACTCACTTCACTCTGTATAATAGGTTCTATGTTCATCCATCTCATTAGAACAGACTCAAATGCATTCCTTTTTATGGCTGAGAAATAGTCCCTTGTGTATATGTACCACAGCTTCTTTATCCATTCATCTGTCGATAGGCATCTAGGTGCTTCCATGTTCTATCTCTTGTAAATAGAGCTGCATTGAACAATGGGATACATGTGTCTCTTTCAATTTTGGTTTCCTCAGGGTATATGCCTAGGAGTGGGATGCCAGGTCATATGGTGGCTTTATTCCTAGTTTTTTAAGGAATCTCCATACTGTCTTCCATATTAGCTATATCAATTTACATTCCCACTAACAGTGCAAGAACATTCCTGTTTCTCCACACCCTCTCCAGCATTTATTGTTCATAGACTTTTTGATGAAGGCCATTCTGACTGGTGTGAGGTGATATCTCATTGTAGTTTTGATTTGCATTTCTCTAATAATGAGTGATGTTGAGCATCTTTTCATGTGTTTGTTAGCCATCTGTAAGTCTTCTTTGGAAAAATGTCTGCTTAGGTCGTTTTCCCACTTTTTGATTGGATTGTTTGTTTTTCTGGTATTGAGTTGTATTAGCTGCTTGTATATTTTGGAAATTAATCCTTTGTCAGTTGTTTCATTTGCTATTGTTTTCTCCCATTCTGAGGGTTGTCTTTTCACCTTGCTTATAGTTTCCTTTGCTGTGCAAAAGCTTTTAAGTTTAATCAGGTCCCAATTGTTTACTTTTGTTTTTATTTCTGTTACTCTAGGAGGTGGGTCATAGAGGATCTTGCTTTGATTTATGTCATTGAGTGTTCTGCCTATGTTTTCCTCTAAGAGTTTTATAGTTTCTGGTCTTACATTTAGGTCTTTAACCCATTTTGAGTTTATCTTTGTGTATGGTGTTAGGAAGTGTCCTAATTTCATTCTTTTACTTGTAGCTGTCCAGTTTTCCCAGCACCATTTATTGAAGAGCCTGTCTGCCCCATTGTATATTCTTGCCTCCTTTGTCAAAAATAAGGTACCCATAGGTGCATGGGTTTATTCCTGGGCTTTCCATCTTGTTCCATTGGTCTATATTTCTGTCTTTGTGCCAGTACCATACTGTGTTGATGACTATAGCTTTGTAGTATAATCTGAAGTCAGGAAGGTTGATTCCTCCAGCCCCATTCTTCTTTCTCAAGATTGTTTTGGCTATTTTGGGTCTTTTGTGTTTCCATATGAATTGTGAATTTTTTGTTCTAGTTCTGTGAAAAATGCCATTGGTAATTTGATAGGGATTGCATTGAATCTGTGTTGGGATTGCATTAGACTTCCAGAGCTATGAATACTAGTGGTGAAAATGGGCACCCTTGTCTTATTCCTGATCTTAGAGGGAATGCTTTCAGTTTTTCACCATTGAAAATAATGTTTTATGTAGGCTTATCATATGTGGCCTTTACTATGTTGAGGTAGGTTCCTTCAATGCCTATTTTTTTTTTATTTTATTTTATTTTTAAACTTTACATAATTGTATTAGTTTTGCCAAATATAAAAATGAATCCACCACAGGTATACATGTGTTCCCCATCCTGAACCCTCCTCCCTCCTCCCTCCCCATACCATCCCTCTAGGTCGTCCCAGTGCACTAGCCCCAAGCATCCAGTATCGTGCATCGAACCTTTCTATCGTGCATCTCGTTTCATACATGATATTTTACATGTTTCAATGCCATTCTCCCAAATCTTCCCACCCTCTCCCTCTCCCACAGAGTCCATAAGACTGTTCTGTACATCACTGTCTCTTTTGCTGTCTCGTACACAGGGTTATTGTTACCATCTTTCTAAATTCCATATATATGCGTTAGTATACTGTATTGGTGTTTTTCTTTCTGGCTTACTTCACTCTGTATAATAGCTCTAGTTTCATCCACCTCATTAGAACTGATCCAAATGTATTCTTTTTAATGGCTGAGTAATACTCCATTGTGTATATGTACCACAGAGTTTTTTTTATCATAAATGGGAGCTGAATTTTGTCAAAGGCTTTTTCTGCATCTATTGAGATTATCATGTGGTTTTTATCTTTCAATTTGTTAATAAGGTGTATCACATTGATTGATTTGCATATATTGAAGAATCCTTGTACCCCTGGAATAAACCCAACTTGATCATGGTGTATGAGCTTTTTGGTGTGTTGCTGAATTCTGTTTGCTAAAATTTTGTCAAGGATTTTTGCATCTATGTTCATCAGTGATATTGGCCGTAGGTTGCTTTTTCTGTGTTGTCTCTGTCTGATTTTGGTATCAGGGTGATGGTGGCCTCATAGAATGAGTTTGCAAGCGTTCTCTCCTCTGCAATTTTTTTGAAAGTGTTTTCAAAGGATAGGTATTAGCTCTTCTCTATATGTTTGATAGAATTCTCCTGTGAAGCCATCTGGTCCTGGGCTTTTGTTTTTTTGGGGAGATTTTTGATCACAGCTTCAATTTCGGTGCTTGTAATTGGGTTGTTCATAATTTCTATTTCTTCCTGGTTCAGTCTAGGAAGATTGAACTTTTCTAAGAATCTGTCCATTTCTTCCAGATTATCTACTTTATTGCCATATAGTTGTTCATAATAGTCTCTTATAATCCTTTTCATTTCTGCATTGTCTGCTGTAACCTCTCCTTTTTCATTTCTAATTTTGTTGATTTGATTCTTTTCTCTTTTTTTCTTGATGAGTCTGGCTAAAGGTTTGTCAATTTTGTTTATCTTTTCAAAGAATCAGCTTTTAGTTTTATTAATCTTTCCTATTGTTTCTTTCATTTCTTTTCATCTATTTCTGCCGTGATCTTTATGATTTCTTTCCTTCTACTAATTTTGGGGTTTGCAGGTTTTGATGCATCCCATAGGTTTTGAGTTGTCGTGTTTTAATTGTCATTTGCTTCTAGAAATTTTTTTATTTCCCTTCTGATTTCAGTAAATTGTTGGTTATTTAGAAAAATATTATTTAATCTCCATGTATTTGTTTCTTACAGTTTTTTCTTGTAATTGATATCTAGTCTCATAGCATTGTAGTCAGAGAAGATGCTTGATATGCTTTCAATTTTCTTAAATATACTGAGGTTTGATTTGTGGCCCAAGATGTGGTCTATCCTCAAGAATGTTCCATGTGCACTTGAAAGAAGGTGTATTCTTCTACATATGGGTGGAATGTCCTGAAGATATCAGTGAGATCCATCTCATCTAATATATCATTTAAGACTTGTGTTTCATTATTAATTTTCTGTTTTGATGATTTGTCCATTGGTGTGAGTGGGGTGTTAAAGTCTCCTACTATTATTGTGTTACTGTCAATTTCTCCTTTTATGTCTGTTAGTGTTTGTCTTGGAGAAGGCAATGGCGACCCACTCCAGTACTCTTGCCTGGAAAATCCCATGGATGGAGGAGCCTGGTGGGCTGCAGTCCATGGGGTCTCGAAGAGTCGGACATGACTAAGCGACTTCACTTTCACTCTTCACTTTCATGCACTGGAGAAGGACAAGGCAACCCACTCCAGTGTTCTTGCCTGGAAAATCCCAGGGACGGGGGAGCCTGGTGGGCTGCCGTCTATGGGGTCGCACAGAGTCGGACACGACTGGGGCGACTTAGCAGCAGCAGCAGCAGCAGCAGCAGCAGCAGCAGCAGCAGTGTTTGTCTTATGTACTGAGGTTCTCCTGTGTTGGGTGCATAGATATTTACAATTGTTGTATCTTCCTCTGTATTTATCCCTTTATCATCATGTAGTGTCCTTCCTTACCTCTTGTAATATTCTTTAAGGTCTATTTTGTCTGATATGAGGACTGCTACTCCAGCTTTCTTTTACTTATCATTTGCATGGAATATATTTTCCATCCTCTCACTTTCAGTCTATATGTGTCTTCAGGTCTGAAGTGGGTTTCTTGTAGACAGCACATATATGGGTATTGTTTTTGTATCCATTCAGCCAGTCTGTGTCTTTTGGTTGGAACATTTAATCCATTGATATTTAAAGTAATTATTGATATATATGTTTCTATTGCCATTTTTTAAATTGTTTGGGGTTGTTTTGTAGCTCTTTTTTCTTCTCTTGTATTTCTTGACTATATAAGTCCCTTTAATATTTGTTGTAAAGCTAATTTGGTGGTACTGAATTTTCTTAACTTTTGCTTGTCTGAAAAGCTTTTTATTTCTCCATCAACTTTGAATGAGATCTTTGCCAGGTACAGTAATCTTGATTGTGGATTTTTCCCTTTCAGTACTTTGAATTTTTCCTGCTATTCCCTTCTGGCCTGCACAGTTTCTGCTGAAAGATCATCTGTTAAGCATATGGGATTTCCCTTGTATGCTATTTTTTACTTCACCCTTGTTGCTTTTAATGTTCTTTGTGTTTAGGCTTTGTTAGTTTGATTAGTATGTGTCTTGGCCTGTTTTTACTTGGGTTTATTTTGTATGGGATTCTTTGTGCCCCTTGGACTTGATTGATTATTTCCTTTTCCATATTGGGGAAATTTTCAACTATAATCTCTTCAGAAACTTTCTCATACCCTTTCTTTTTTCTTCTTCTTCTTCTGGGACCCCTATAATTTGAATGTTGGTGCATTTGATATGGTCCCAGAGGTGTTTGAGACTGTCCTCAGTTCTTTTCATTCTTTTTACTTTATTCTGCTCTTCAGAAGTTATTTCCACCACTTTATCTTCCAGCTCACTGATTTGTTCTTCTGCTTCAGATATCCTGCTATTGGTTCCTTCTAGAATATTCTTAATCTCAGTAATTGTGTTGTTCGTCTATGTATGCTTAGTCTTTAATTCTTCTAGGTCTTTGTTAATTGATTCTTGCATTTTCTCCATTTTGTTTTCAAGGTTTTTGATCATCTTTACTATCATTATTCTGAATTCTTTTTTCGGGTTGTTTGCCTGTTTCCTCTTCATTTATTTGGACCTCTGTGTTTCTAGTTTGTTCCTTCATTTGTGTAGTATTTCTCTGCCTTTTCATTATTTTAACTTACTGTGTTTGAGGTCTCCTTTTCCCAGGTTTCAAGGAAAGTTGGATTCTTTCCTTGAAGAAGGTTGAATTACTTCTTCCTTTGGTTTCTGCACTCCTAAGCTTGGTCCAGTGGTTTGTATAAGCATCATGTAGGGTGATATTTTTGCTGAATTTTTCTTTGTTTGTTTTTGCTCTGATGGGCAAGGCTGAGTGAGATGGTAATCCTGTCTGCTGATGATTGGATTTGTATTTTTGTTTTCTTTGTTGTTTAGATGAGGCATCCTGCACAGGGTGCTACTGGTGGTTGGGTGATGCAGTTTCTTGCGTTCAAGTGGTTTCATTTGTGTGAGTTCTCACTATTTGGTACTCCCTAAGGTTAGTTCGGAGAAGGCAATGGCAACCCACTCCAGCACTCTTGGCTGGAAAATTCCATGGATGGAGGCACCTGGTAGGCTGCAGTCCATGGGGTCGCTAAGAGTCAGACACGACTGAAGCGATTTAGCAGCAGCAGCAGCAGCAGGGTTAGTTCTCTCATAGTCTAGGGTCTTGGAGTCAATGCTGTGACTCCAAAGGCTCAGGGCTTGATCTCTGGTCAGGAACAAAGGCTCCACAAGTGGTTTGTTATGGCATCAAGTGAGATTAAAACACATATCAAAAAATGAGAAACCAAAGATGAACCCTAGGCAAATGGCAGTTACAAAATCAGGCAAATAATAATTAAAATAATGGAATATACACATGTGAATATACATCCATGAGCAAAGTCAAAACAGCCCAACAAAAATAAAGTACAGGCGGGAGGAGCCAAGATGGCGGAGGAGTAGGATGGGGAGAACACTTTCTCCCCCACAAATTCATCAAAAGAGCATTTAAACGTCGAGTAAATTCCACAAAACAACTTCTGAATGCCGGCAGAGGACATCAGGCACCCAGAAAAGCAACCCAACTCTTCGAA
>NW_011494718.1:7730228-7752967 GCF_000754665.1 Bison bison bison
CTTTTTGGTATATGTTATCAATTTTGTACCTATAGTTTTTTTTTATAATTTCTGTGACTTTTTTTTTTTTCTGTTTCTTTCTCTTCTTCTTTTATATAACATTGTATATCTGAAATTCCAAACTCTACTCTAGATTTTTAATTTATGCTTTTTGGTATTTGATATCAATTTTGTACCTGTATTTTCTTTATGATTTTTGCGACATTGTTTGTTTTTGTTTGTTTGTTTTCTCTCTTTACACTTCTTCTTCCTTTTTTTTTAACGTATTTTTGAAATTCCAAACTCTACTCTAGATTTTTAATTTTTGCTTTTTGGTATTAGTTATCAATTTTGTACCTATATTTTCTTTATAATTTTCACGACCTTGTTTGTTTTTCTTTGTTCGTTTTTTTCTCTCTTTCTTTTCCTTCTTCTTTTCTTTAACATCATATTTTTGAAATTCCAAACTCTACTCTAGAATTTTAATTTTTGCTTTTATGTATTTGTTACCAATTTTGTACCTTTAAGAACCCAATCTTCAGGGCCCATTTTTCACTAGGGAGCAAGATTACTGGCTTGACTGCTTTCTCTCCCTTTGGACTCTCCTTTTTCTCCACCAGGTCGCCTGTGTCTCCTCCCTAACCCCTCTCTACTCTACCCAACTCTGTGAATTTCTGTGTATTCCAGACGGTGGAGAACACTTAGGGAACTGATTACTGGCTGGATCTGTCTCCCTCCTTTTCATTCCCCCCTTTTATCCTTCTGGCCACCTCTGTCTCCTTCCTCCTTCTTCTCTTCTCTGTATAACTCCGTGAACATCTCTGAGTGGTCCAGTTGTGGAGTGCACATAAGGAACTGCCTTATGATCCAGCAATCCCACTGCTGGGCATACACACTGAGGAAACCAGAAGGGAAAGAGACACGTGTACCCCAATGTTCATCGCAGCACTGTTTATAATAGCCAGGACATGGAAGCAACCTAAATGTCCATCAGCAGATGAATGGATAAGAAAGCTGTGGTACATATACACAATGGAGTATTACTCAGCCATTAAAAAGAATACATTTGAATCAGTTCTAATGAGGTGGATGAAACTGGAGCCTATTATACAGAGTGAAGTAAGCCAGAAGGAAAAACACCAATACAGTATACTAACACATATATATGGCATTTAGAAATATGGTAACAATAACCCTGTGTACGAGACAGCAAAAGAGACACTGATGTATAGAACAGTCTTATGGACTCTGTGGGAGAGGGAGAGGGTGGGAAGATTTGGGAGAATGGCATTGAAACATGTAAAATATCATGTATGAAACGAGATGCATGATAGAAAGGTTCGATGCATGATACTGGATGCTTGGGGCTAGTGCACTGGGACGACCCAGAGGGATGGTATGGGGAGGGAGGAGGGAGGAGGGTTCAGGATGGGGAACACATGTATACCTGTGGCGGATTCATTTTGATATTTGGCAAAACTAATACAATTATGTAAAGTTTAAAAATAAAAAAAAAGAAAAAAGGAAAAGAAAATAAAGTACAGTAGATTCACCTGGTGAACAAAGGAAATAAAAAATTATATTTACCAGTTAAAAACAAAATTAACTAAAGCACAAACTGGAAAACAAAACTAAAGCAAGATTCCAAGGTGGGAATAAAGCAATGAAAACAAAATTAACAAATATGTTGAGAAGAAAGGAAAGAAAGAATGAATATGCAAAGTTAAACAGAGGTAGATGAAGAAGATTTGTATACATTAAAGATTAACTGCAAGGGGGAAAGAACAGTAGGAAAGGCAAACAAAGAAATAAATGTATAAAAATATAATAGGTTAAAAAAATTAAAACTTAAAATTATAAAAATGAGAAAAGGAAAAAAAAAACCACCCCAAAACTCTGAAGAACTGCAAAAGCCCAACATAGAGGCAGAGGCTTATAACAACAATAAGAGATGTGACTGAGAAAAGAAAAAAAAAGCTCAAAAGCTTAATTGGATTTCTTAGTGCCAATGAAATCAACAACTACAACAGGGGCAGAGGAAAGGGAAAAAGAGAAAAGAACATCCAAAAGAATCTACAGAAATGTCAAAAAATAAGAATAATAAATGTTTTTCTTGAGACACTTCTGTGAGAGTCCTTTCCCTCGCTGGGAGTCATGGTCCACCTCACCTCCCTAGGATGCCCTCCAACACTGTGCTGATCTTTGGACCTGCTGTGGGGGCAGCTCAGATTTTAATCTGGTCCTACTCCTGTGTGTTCTTGCCTCCCATGTCCACAGCTATCAAAACTAGTGCATTTTCTTTGTGGGAGCTCTCAATGGCCTTTTGAATAGTCCATAGACAGAGTTTGCCTAGTTGATTGTGTGGATTTAATTTGCAACTTGTACAGCTGGTGGGAAGGTTTTGGGTCTTCTTCCTTAGCCACACGGCCCCTGGGTTTCAATTGTGGTTTTATTTCCACCTCTACCTGTGGGTTGTCCACTGGAGTTTGCTCCTGAGACTTCCCTGAAGGACTTGGGTCTGCCCCTGTGAAGGCCAGGTATGGAGGTGCAACTGCTTGGGTCACAGGGGTTCTGGCAGCACCAGGTACTCAGGGGAGTTGGCAGCTAGGGCAGCAGGAAATATAGTGCTCTAGAAGGGTATGGCAACCAGTATTGGCCAATACACTCCAATATTCTTGCTTGGAGAAACCCCTTCCCTGACAGAGAAGCCTGGCAGGCCACAGTCTATAGGATCACAAAGTCTGACACGACCAAAGCGACCCTGCACGCATAGATGCAAGACTTTTTGCCTGTGGCAGCTCTGCCCCAGTGAGAGCTGAGCGTGAAGGTGGTGCAGCTGGTTGGCTTGGGGGGACCCCAGTGGCACCAAGTGTGCATGGACACAGACTGCCTCTGCCTCAGGAGTTATGTCCCTAGCAGAGTCTTTTTTCAAGCCTCTTGTAGCTGGCGACCAGAAGGCCTCTTTGGCCAGTCTTTCTCTGTAGCTCTGCCTGTTCAGGCACTTAGAGGGCTCCCTTGCCTGGGGTCCTTCTCTGTTGTTCAGAACATCAGGCACATAGAGGGGCCCCCCTGGCTGGGGTCCTACTCTGTAGATTGGCGTGTCAGTCACTGAAAGGGACACCCTGGGTGGGGTCCTACTCTGTAGTTCAGTGCCTCAGGGATTTGATGGACCAGCCTCTCTGTTGCTCAGCTGCCCATGCTGGTGTGTCAGGGGAGAGATGCTATGATGATGGCTCCACCCCCTAGCGTGACTCAGCAGCATGACCTTGCCTCCATGACTGCCTGGTTTTCCTCCACCAGCATTTCCCACCACGATCTCCTCCTTCACATCCCCTCAATCCGTCTCTCTGCAGTCACCAGCAGCCCTCGCCCTGGGATTGCTTTGTAATCCCTGAACTCCAGCTCCCAGCTGCTGCGCCTTCTAGGGGACCTGCGTCCCTGTCCAGGGTATGCATGGCAGTGGCAAGGACTGTCTGATTCTCATTCCATGTAGGCTGCCACAGGTCAGCAGTTTCATTCTCAACCTTAAATGTTTCTCCTCTGACTCAGACAGTTGCCCCTCTGTGGGGATCAGACCCCTGCTTCAGTTCCCCCACCCATCAAGGGCAGGTCCAGTCCTACTAACACTCCTGTTTTTCCCCTTAATTCATCCATCCTACTGAGTTTTGAGTGGTTCTATATATTCTTTCCCATTGGTCAGGTACTCCTGTCCGCTCTCAGCTGGTGTTCTGCATGCACTTCTGTGTCTGAAGGTGTGTTGCTGATGTATCTGTGGAGAGAGAGGTACTCCACGTTCACCTCCTCCTCCACCATCTTGTTCTCTCTGGAATACATTCTTAAATAAATGTGCTTATGTTATACATCATTTTAATCTCGATTTACACTTTTTGTTAATGACATTGCTTGCTGTTTATCTTATATTTATTTTGGGCTATAGGAATGATGTTAGACAAAACACAAATTTGAGCAATTTTTAAAAATTCAAGCTCAGTTCAGTTCAGTAGCTCTGTCGTGTCCAACTCTTTGCAACCCCATGAACTGCAGCATGCCAGGCCTTCCTGTCCATCACCAACTCCTGGAGTTTGCCCAAACTCATGTCCATTGAGTCGGTGATGCCATCTAACCATCTCATCCTCTCTCATCCACTTCTCCTCCTGCCTTCAATCCCAACATCAGGGTCTTTTCAAATGAGTCAGTTCTTCGTATCAAGTGGCCAAAGTATTGGAGTTTCAGCTTCAACATCAGTCCTTCCAATGAACACCTTGGACTGATCTCCTTTAGGATGGACTGGTTGGATCTCCTTGCAGTCCAAGGGACTCTCAAGAGTCTTCTCCAACACCACAGTTCAAAAGCATCAATTCTTCTGTGCTCAGCTTTCTTTATAGTCCAACTCTCACATCCATACCTGACTACCAGAAAACCATAGCCTTGACTAGATGGACCTTTGTTGACAAAATAATGTCTCTGTTTTTTAATGCGCTGTCTAGTTTGGTTAATTGGAAGGACTGTTGCTAACTCCAATACTTTGGCCACCTCATCTAAGAATTGACTCATTGGAAAAGACTCTGATGCTGGTAGGGATTGGGGGCAGGAGGAGAAGGGGACGACAGAGGATGAGATGGCTGGATGGCATGACCGACTCGATGGACATGAGTTTGAGTGAACTCCGGGAGTTGGCGATGGACAGGGAGGCCTGGCAGAGCTGGACACGACTGAGTGACTGAACTGAACTGAACTGAGGTTGGTCATAACTTTCCTTCCAAGGAGTAAGCGTCTCTTAATTTCATGGCTGCAATCACCATCTACAGTGATTTTGGAGCCCAAAAAAATACAGTCAGCCACTATTTCTACTGTTTTCCAATCTATTTGCCATGAAGTGATGGGACCAGATGCCATGATCTTCGTTTTCCGAATGTTGAGCTTTAATTCAACTTTTTCATTCTCTTCTTTACTTTCATCAAGAGGCTCTTTAATTCTTCTTCACTTTCTGCCATAAGGGTGGTGTCATCTGCATATCTGAGGTTATTGATATTTCTCCCAGCAATCTTGATTCCAGCTTGTGCTTCCTCCAGCCCAGCATTTCTCATGATGTACTCTGCATATACGTTAAATAAGCTGCTGCTGCTAAGTTGCTTCAGTTGTGTCCAACTCTGTGCAACCCCATAGACAGCAGCCCATCAGGCTCCACTGTCCCTGGGATTCTCCAGGCAAGAACACCGGAGTGGGTTGCCATTTCCTTCTCCAATGCATGAAAGTGAAAAGTGAAAGTGAAGCCACTCAGTCGTGTCCGACTCTTCATGACCCCAAGGACTGCAGCCCACCAGGCTCCTCCGTCCATGGGATTTCAGGGTGACAATATACAGCCAATGGGCCTTAAAGCAGCAGAGACAACTCACAATATTAACAATGCATTTGGCCACGGAACTGCTAACAAACATACAGTGCAGTGGTGAATCAAGAAGTTTTGCAAAGGAGATGAAAACTTCAAGTTGAAGTGTAGTAGCCAGCCACTGGAAGTTGATGAAGACCAGGTGAGAGGATCATCAAAGCTGATCCTTTTACAACTACATGAGAAGTTGCATAGTACTCAGTGCCAACCATTCCACAGTCATTCAGCATTGGAAAGGCGAAGAAGCTCGATAGGTGGGTGCCTCATGAGCTGACTGAAAATTAAAAAAAAAAAAAAACATTTTGAAGTGTCATCTTCTCTTCTGTGCAACAAAAATGACCCATTTCCCAATTGAATTTTGATGTGCAATGAAAAGTGGATGTTATACAACAACCAGGACAACCAGTTCAGTGTGTGGACTGAGAAGAAGCTCCAAAGCACTTCCCAAAGCCAAACTTGCACCAAAAAAATGTCATGGTCACTGTTTGGTCATCTGCTGCCCATCTGATACACTATAGCTTTCTGAATCCCAGTGAAACCATTACATCTGAGAAGTATGCTCAGCAAATCGATGACATGAACTGAACCCTGCAATGCCTGCCCCTGGCATTGGTCAACAGAAAGGGCCCAATTCTTCACAACAATGCTTGACTGCGTATTGCACAACCAATGCTTGAAAAGTTGAATGAATTGGGCTAAGAAGTTTTGCCTCATCCACCATATTCACCTGACTACCAAGCATCTTTACAACTTTTTGCAGGGAAAGCACTTCCAAAACCAGCGGGAGGCAGAAAATGCTTTCCAAGAGTTCATCAAATCCAAAGGCCCAGAATTTTTACACTACAGGAATACACAAACTTGTTTCTCATCGCCAAAATTGTGTTGATTGTAAAGGTCCCTATTTTGATTAAAAAGCTGTGTTGGAGACTAGTTATAAGGATTTAAAATTCATGGTCTATGACCGCAATTACTTTTGTAACAACCTTATAACGGGGAGATGACATTATTGATATTGAAGCAACAAATGGCAAGGAAGAAAAGAGTGTAAACAGCAGTACCATAGAGATTTAGAAGGAAGGAGCTTTCTGTGCAGTGGGGCTTTGCAAGTAGCTCAAATGGTAAAGAATCTGCCAGTGACAAGATGCCCTGGAGAAGGACATAGCAACCCACCCAATACTCTTGCCTGGAGAATCCCATAGACAGAGGAGCCTGGCAGGCTACAGTCCATGGGGTCGCAAAGGGTCAGACACGACTGAGTGACTAACACATACACACACACACACACACACAGCTCACTGTGCAGTAGAGTGATCTAAGGAAAGAAAGGGGGCCTAACCTTGCATTAACAAGTGTTATGTTTGAAATCAAGACATGAAAAGTGTTTGGACATATAAATTAAAAAGAAGAGATAGGAAGTCTGCTAATAACTAACTTCTCAGTAAAGAACAGATGAAAAACAGATGAGACTCTGACTAAAGAGGGACATGAACTCAGATGGGTGAACTGTCTTCTGTGATCATGGGGCATCTTTGAAGTTGCTGGAGCTGGAGCAGATGAAATTTAATCATAATTAGAAGAGACCAAATGTACAGGATGAATTAGTCATTAAAGATAAAAGTAGGAAAAATGTTTAAGGAAACTTTGCATTGGAGAGGGTTTGAACCAAGAGACTGGCCAGAATATGAGGATAGATAATATCAGGAGTCCTTGTGAAGTGATTATTATTGGGTCCTGGAGAAAGCAGGAATCCAAGACTGAGTAAGTGGAGTGTGGTAGGAATGGTAGAGAAACTACAAAAACTAGTCCAACGTCCTCACTTTACAATGTCATAAGCTGTAGCTGAGAAAAGAAATATATGGAGTCTTCCAGTCTCTTAGTGGGAAGGCCTCCTCAGCACCAGCCATGTTTCCACTCCATATTCATGTTAAAGTCATAGAGAGCTTCAGGCTCAATCAGTGACCAATCTAGTTTTTATAAGATCTTGGATGTGGTAAGGAGAAGAGTATAAAATTGAAACAATTCCCTTTCTTTCAACATCTCTCACAGACAATTCCGGCGTTCTTTGATATTCCTTCACTATTGCTTAATTATTATGACAGTTCTTACCACAATACTTCAACTTTTCTGTTTTTGTGTTAGACCACCTATAGTTTAGTTGGTATCATCTGAATATTTCCAGAGCAATCCTTTACAAAGTACAGAGGAATGTTTCTGAAAAATATGTAAGGATTAAAAGTGCATTTAGGCTCATCCACCTCATCACAATGGACTCAAATATGTTCCTTTTTATAGCTGAGTAGTATTCCATTGAGTATTGTATATGTACCACGACTTCCTTATCCATTCATCTGTTTATGGACATCTAGACTGCGTCCATGTCCTGGCTATTGTAAGCAGTGTGGCAACCCAAAGCTGGAACTCTGCAACAACCTAGAGGGGTGGGGTGGGGAGGGAGGTGGGAGTGGGGTTCGAGGGGGAGGGGACATATGTATACCTATGGCCAATTCATGTTACTGTATGGCAGAAACCATCACAGAATTGTAAAGTAATTATCCTCTAATTAAAAATAAAAATTTTAAAAGTGCATTTAATTGAGACATAAGATTAAGAACACGAAAGTAGGAAAATATTGAGCCATTAGGCTGAAGTTAACAGTAGGCAAGTTGTCTTCTTAGATGTGTTGTGCTTATGACAAGGAGTTAAGTGGGAAAAACCCACATCATTTAGCGGGGTTCTCAGATACAAAATAATAGAGCAGATACAAAAGAATAGAGCTGTGACCTCCCAAACACCTGCCATGGTAAAGAAAGTCAGATAAAGTCATGTGACCCTCAGTGTTCTAGAATTTTCTAAGCACGCAGCAGGTGGGAGATGAAAGATTCCATGCACCTCACTCCACACACATACTTGTTCAAATCAACAAATATTTTCGGAACCTGGCAATCTGTAAAACATTTGGTGAAGTGCCTTGGAGGATCCTGTGATTCACTGGAAAAGCCATGAGAGATAAATATGTGCTTCCAGATTCTGAAATAATTAATGGGCAAAGAGCAGAAAAGGTGAGTGATGGTGTGTCTTTGTGTGACTAGGCAACTTTGAAATTGCTGCTTTTACTTTAAACCAGTCGTTCTCATAAGACTCTTAAAGTGAATAAGAAGAAAAATATTTTACAGTCAGATACGCAATATCTTCTTAGTATCAAAATGAAACCGTTTCTATGATATTTCATTAGCCTGCTTCATAAGAGTGAAAGACTAGGGTCTTTCTTAATAAACTTGGCTGTTTTATTAAGTAAGACTCCAGAACAGCTAAGGCAGTCCCCAGCAGAATCTTGCAGAGATGCATATAAACTAGGTAATCATATGAATAGATGCTTTTAAAATTGGATTTCTCTTCACCATCATATTTTACTTAATTTTTCATGGTTAATTTTCTTTCTCTCTTGCTGTCTCTCTCTCACACACACATACAGAGCAAAGGGTTTACAGTCTGTTAGCTTAGTCATGCAAAGAAAGATGGGAATGGGTGGTCTGGTTGGAAAAAGAAACTGCTGACACCCTCAAATACAGAAAAGCAAAATATCTAAGTGGTGAAAATGTGGTAGGCAGGGTGCAAAAATTCTTAGAACTTTTGCAAGGTTTCAGGCAGCTATCTCTATATTCACAATGATATTTCTGTCTTGTCAGCATTTTTCCTTTATTCGTGTTGGACTTTATGACATATCTAAGAATAATAAATAATTTATAAGATGCAATAATGGCCTGGTACTTTTCTGGCAAATTAAAAAAAAAATTCTTTTCCAATAACTCATTTGATAAACTCTTGAGTTCTTTTCTCTAGAACATTTCACACAACAATGCTTTGTTTTAAGGGTTGTCTATCAATGAGCTGCAAAGCATTCATTATGCATTCAAAGCCTGCTTTTTGTCGATCCCTTTCTTGCCTCCTTTTATTTTTCCTGTTTAAGTGGCATTTTTCTGGGAGTAATCTGATTCTTTGAGATGTAAAATGAAATGATGCTAGGAAAAAAAATTAACTCTTTAGGCTCATAGATACAATTACAGTCTTTCATAGCAATGATTACATTTCAAAATACAATTCCACTGAATACCTGCTCTTGATCATTTGCCTACTCATCCGTACTCAGATGCATGAACACACACACGCAGGGGCTGGCCTGTTCTGCTGTGAAAAAGGAAAAATAAACAGCATTTTCCACATATATTCCTAACAAATAATAATGTCTTCTTGTTGTATCAGAGACTTACTGAACATATATACTTAAGCAGCTGCCCTGGCCATTATCTGAAATTAATTCAGTGTGTGATGTCTATTCACTTTTATAAGCCTTAAGGATAATCTCAAAGCAGGCAACAGGGGCTCAGAGAGGGTTCTCTATTCTTGATGATTTTCTGCCCTGAGGAGCGGGCAGCTCAGCCTCCTGCCTGAGCAACCTCACATTGTCAGCACATCTAGTTCCAGGGCATTCTAGAGATAGAATTCTAGGTACACTGAGTGGTATGTATGTCTTGTCCTTTCTGGCACCTCTTTGTACCCAAGGATGTAATTTTCAAGCTGGCCAACTGTTGTTTGGTTGTGGACCCATGATTTTATACACATCTGAAGTAACTAGTCCTTTTGTGAATGAGAAGCTTCAGGCAAAGGATGAATGAACACAGAGAGGAATGGCGGGGCTTATTAAAGGGTGCAACTACGCCCAAAGATGGACATGAATCCAGCGATGCCAGGGCACTGGGAGGCTGACAGATCCACATCTGAGAACAAATAATGCAGGAAGCACGGGGAACAGGTGGCTAGCGCTGTTTAAACAGTCGCTTGGAGTTTTTCAGAGATCAGAATGTCATCTAGTGAAAGCAAATGTTAGTTTCACTCCAGGAAGGCAAGCATGGAGAAAAACTCTATACTTCTCTGGGGGTATGGCGATGTCTTTTTCTCACATTTAGCCATGTGCTCTCTCATGGACACATGTGAACCCTCTAGCCTAGATTTAGAAGTTTGGGCCTGTATACTTGTTTCTCAATTCAAAGATACTCTTTGTTCTAAGATGTGCTATTGATGAATAACTGCTTTTTCCCCAGCACAGTCCAGAAGTAACCCAATGCAAGAAGTCATCAACATAATGTAAGAGGTATTCTGATTTTAGAAATGTTATAATTAAAAAATGTGCTCTCTACCATGTGTAAAATAGATAGCTAGTGGGAAGCAGCTACAGAAGGGAGCTCAGCTCAGTGCTCTGTGATGACCTAAAGAGGTGGAATTGGGTGGGGGGGAGGTAGGCTCAAGAAGAAGGAATATACGCATACATATGGCTGATTCACTTCATTGCACAGCAGAATCTAACACAACATTGTAAAGAATTATACTATATTTTAAAAAATTATATATATATATATATATATAAGAAAGTGCTACAAATAAAATAACAGTGTGCTTCTTGTTAATCTCCAGATACAGAATTTTAACTGGAATGCCCCTATATTCATGACACGGATCCTTACTCACTCACATAGGCAGGCGTGCGTACACTGAGACATTTCTGTAGGTAAGCCATGCTCTAACTGTTGGGAGTGATTCAAAAATAAATTAAACTTGAACTCCTTTCCTCATATACCTTATGGTTTAGAAAAAGACAATATATATTCTGTTCAGTCCCAAAGTGGAGATGATAAGTACCCAAGTGTGGTTGAGGAAAAAAAAAAAAAAAAAAGCTTGAGAAATAAATACTATGTTTTGGGTATTTATCTCAGAAAGTCATTGCTTCAAGACTGACTAGGGAGGGAAGGGGATTGGGTAAGGAAAATTTTCCTAGAGAAAGTGACATTTTCCCCTGCCTCTTGAATGATGAGTAGGAGTTGTATACAACCTTTTTTTTTTTTTCAATTTTTTCTTAATTTTATTTTATTTAACTTTACAATATTGTATTGGTTTTGCCATATATCTAAATGAATCCGCCACAGGTATACGTGTGTTCCCCATCCTGAACCCTCCTCCCTCCTCCCTCCCCATACCATCGCTCTGGGTCGTCCCAGTGCACCAGCCCCAAGCATCCCGCATCATGCATTGAACCTGGACTGTCGACTCATTTCATGTATGATATTATACATATTTCAATGCCATTCTCCCAAATCATCCCACCCTCTCCCTCTCCCACAGAGTCCAAAAGACTGTTCTATACATCAGTGTCTCTTTTGCTGTCTCATATACAGGATTATTGTTACCATCTTTCTAAATTCCATATATATGCGTTAGTATACTGTATTGGTGTTTTTCTTTCTGGCTTACTTCACTCTGTATAATAGGCTCCAGTTTCATCCACCTCATTAGAATTGATTCAAATGTATTCTTTTTAATGGCTGATTAATACTCCATTGTGTATATGTACCATAGCTTTCTTATCCATTCATCTGCTGATGGGCATCTAGGTTGCTTCCATGTCCTGGCTATTATAAACAGTACTGCGATGAACATTGGGGTATGCGTGTCTCTTTCCCTTCTGGTTTCCTCAGTGTGTATGCCTAGCAGTGGGATTGCTGGGTCATAAGGCAGTTCTATTTCCAGTTTTTTAAGGAATCTCCACACTGTTCTCCAGAATGGGAGAAAATAATAGCAAATGAAGCAACAGACAAGCAACTAATCTCAAAAATATACAAGCAACTCCTACAGCTCAATTCCAGAAAAATAAATGACCCAATCAAAAAATGGGCCAAAGAACTAAATAGACATTTCTCCAAAGAAGACATACAGATGGCTAACAAACACATGAAAAGATGCTCAACATCACTCATTATCAGAGAAATGCAAATCAAGACCACTATGAGGTACCATTTCATGCCAGTCAGAATGGCTGCGATCCAAAAGTCTACAAGCAATAAATGCTGGAGAGGGTGTGGAGAAAAGGGAACCCTCTTACACTGTTGGTGGGAATGTATACAACCTTTTCACCTTAATGGTTCAAATCATCTTTAAAAATTAATTGTTCCAAATTCTGGCACATCACCTGTTTGAGCCTGAACTTTCACTTATCACTGTCTCTGTTCATCGTTTACACTTGTGTTGTTGGCGCTGGGCTTTATTTTTATTACACTATCTTATCATTAGACTAACTTTGAACCAGCGTTCTTTAAACTCAAATTTACTGAATGCCTGGGTGCCTTAACACAGTATTCTGGGTAACTGCTATGTGACAAGATCCATTTATGACTCCTGTTCTTCAAAAAAACATTACCTTGATTAGGAATTTTGATTGTAAATTAAAAATGTAACTAAAGACACACGATAATGTCCTAATAAGAACTAGGAGAATTGGGGAAAACAGCAAATGCCCTAGGAAGGGAAGGAAAGGAGAGAAAAGTTTGTATTTTCTGGAAAACGACGTCTCACAGGCTGTATTTTATTTTAAAAAAGAAAAGGGAAAAGGTAGAGAAGGATCAGAACCTCCTAGAAGACGATAGAGTAGAAGCCAAAGCACAGAGGAGGGGATTTTCAGTGGCTGGGGATGTCAGCTGACCATCTGGGTTCAAGATACGTCTATGCTGAGATGTTTATGATGAAAATTAAATAAAGATGAGCGCTTTGTACTGAGCACTTGCTTTCTTGTTAGGAATAGCGCTAGGCCCTGGAGAAAGAAACATTACTGATATACTAATATACTAACCTCAAATCTGTTGGGAATGACTGCCCAGCCAATAGATAATAATATTGATATCTTAGGAACTGATATTATCTTAGGTAGTATCAATATCTAAGGTATCAATATCTTAGTAAGAAGGGGGTAACCTATTGACGAAGAGGACCTTTTGAGGGTCTTGGGTCGAGGAAGATGTTTGCAAAGCAACATTATTGAGAGTAGAGAAATGAATGCCAGATGTCAGGGAAAACCTAGGAGACTCATGCAAAATCTATTTGTAATGTTTATTTCTTTTCCTGTCCATTAAAATGTGAACATTAACATATGAATAAGATATTCCATATATAGAATTATAACAGAATACAACTCTTAAGTTAAACAGCAAGCTTTAATGGTCTGTTTTCAGCAGATAACTATTATTTATAAACCGACCTGAGTCAAGCTTACTCTTGGGGGATACATTTTCCATATTTTTGGCTGACATTTCTAGGTCCCTGAGCAGATCTTATTAGCTTGGTGATTTTAATCTCTGCCTTTTAAAAATGAAGGTCTTTGGCTCAGAATTTCTCCAGTTGATTTATACTGTCCTTATCCTTTTCATCATGCTGCCGTCTCCCCCAGTGATATTAAAGAGTGATTACTGGGCTTGATCAACACCACAGGCTCCTTTTTGATATAACAGTTGAAGATACATAGGTTTTACTGATCAATTTAAAATTCCTTGTAAACTGTATTTATATGCTGAGCTCTTGAAACAGAATAAGCAAATTCTTAACCTTGAAAAGAGATGGATGCCTCTGTGTTCTCTGTTATTTTAGGCAATATTACTTCTAGTGTTTATTGGCCCAACTAAAGTTCATGTAGGACCTAAATGGAAGCTCTGGAAATGGCATTATCTATTATTTCCTCCGTCTTCTTTTCTGTGTTACATACTCCTAGTTTACAAATAAACTGACATTTATATTAATCAGCTCTCTAAAGCAAACACAGCTGAAGAAGGGCTAATATATCATCCCAAAATTGCTACCTAAGTTCTAATTCCACAATCTTTATTGCTGCTGAAGATAAATGGCTTAAAGGAAAAAGGAAATTTGAAGTTTTCAGTGGTCTGATAACTGTGGGAAAGAAAACATTCTGCATTTTGAGATACATTCTAAAATAAATTTTTAAATTATTTTGATAAACCAATAAAAATTAGACTTTATAAAAATGCATATTTACCATTTTCCCCAAGAGGTTATTTTAGATTAATGCAACATTAATAAGTCTCAGTTTTTCTCCTGGAATGGTTCCAGAACTCCTTGCCCAAGTCTAAGAATGTAAGCAACTGTATAGCAATGACCAAAATACTTACTGCCAGAATCAGGATGAAATCCAAAGACTTAAATAGGCTTCTCAAAAAATAGCATTAAATTTGAATAGTTTTTCACAAGGTGGAATATCACAGCCATAAGATAAAACACCTTCTGACAGGGTCTGAGAAATGTAAGCTTATACCTACAGATCATAATCCAGGTAGGACATGCAGTAGACTGGTCTTCAATCTTTCATAGCGCTGAAACTTGGGACTGTCTAATGATGTTAAAGTGAGATGCTGAATGCTGTCCATCAGCCTCTGAAACATCCCCATGATTAAATTTCAAGGCTGTGCTCCATAGCTCACTGGAATAGATATTAGGGTTGAAAAGGTCTCATTGATATGAATGGCATAAGTCATCTAGATGCCCAGGGAGAGATGCCACCTTAAATATCATCCTTTGATTAACTCTGAAAGAAATGCATCTACTAGGAAGCAGTGAAGGGTTACCTGAAGGTCTATGGAGAAGTAGGTGGTGCCTTTGATGAAAAATTATAAAAAGTGAATCTCAAGATAGGGCAGCAGAGCAAAACAGAGATGGTATTGTATACAAGTAAATACAAGTTCTGGGGAGAAAACAAGAAAAAAAATTGCCAGACTTTAGGAATGCACTGCCATTGCCACCAAGGTTTCCAAGCCTTCCTCTAGATTCTACAGGAGAAACTATGGTTTATAAGAAAGTGAAAGAGTTTGTTACTCAGCTGTGTCCAAATCTTTGTGATCCTATGGACTGTAGCCCACCAGGCTCCTCTGTCCATGGAATTCTCCAGGCAAGAATACTGGAGTGGGCTGCCATTTCCTTCTCCAGGGGATCTTCCTGACCCAGGAATCAAACCCAGGTCTTCTACATTGCAGGAAGATTCTTTATCATCTGAGCCACCAGGAAAGCTAACAAGTACCTCCTAATTCAAAAGACCACTTCCTGCTAAAGCTAAAGTTTCAATCTAGTTTCAGCTGAAACTGCTTCACTTCATTTTAAGCAGAAAGAAACAGGATCATTGTGAAGACAACACGTAGATTAGTAAGAGTCTTTATTGGAGTTTCAGCAGCACTGTTATTTTTCCCAACTTTTTGAACTTGAGCGATTTCTATTACCTACATGAGCTTCATTTTATAAATATAAATGCCAAATGGAGGAAGGCATAGTATCCATACCCCTCTTTAGAATCAAACTTTGTAAATGACAGTGCTACATCCATTGAGAACTGTTACTATTCAGAATCAGTTTGTACATAAAGCAGTTCATTTTTCTTGGGAAACTATTAACTATGGATATTAGGAATATCAATAAGAATAATAAACAAAGAACTTGATCTTCAACTTTGACATGTGTTCCTAAATATAGTATACTTACTCATTCTCCATTGGGTGGATACTTATGAGCTTGGGAGTCTCTCTGGAACCTAGGGACCCTGTGTCTGAAATTTGTAGTATTTGCCACCAGATGGCGCTGTGTAGCAAGTAAACACGTAGAGCCTCTGTCTCCAGTAAGGAGTTGCCTGTGCTCCTTTCAGCACAGGGTACAATAATTTATGGAAAAGTACTCCCGATGGTTACTTGCAAATGTGCACGATATTTTTAAAGCAATATAAGTAGGCTATTGATAATAACATATAAACAAACGATATCTAATGCTGTATGTGCGTCTTATCCATCTTCCTGTGACTTCAGGGGAGTGAATATTTCTGTGGCTAGATCAGTGCCCAGCTTCTCAAGGGTGTCTGCCTCGAGTAGAAGTAATGATCTACAACCAGGATAATCTTGAATGATTATAATGGAGATCTGTCCTACATAGTGTTTGTTGAGTTTTGTTGTTTTCACCTTAGAGGTGCAAATATTTCCCCCATGCCTGCTTTAAGGCTTGCTGTTTACAGTGCTCCTCCAAAGCCTTCGATAATATTATGTCTCTTCTGAATTCTCTTTAAGTGGCAGCGAATGCGGTGCCAACAGGAGGTGGACAGAAGTTTTTAAAACTAAAAACAGCTGCCCCAGATTCTTTTCTGTCCGCCTCAAAATTTTGACCCTGTCACATCTTTCTTACCTTTCAAATCTTTCATTGTTTGCTGCTGTTGTTCCTGGGATTGTGCTCTGTTTCTTAGGTAAATCTCAGGCCTTTTCTGGTTCTCCTTTCCTAGCTAAACTCCATCAGCATTGCAGAACCTAAGAGGTAGTCTTGGATTCTTCTAACAATGGTATATTTTTGTCCCTAATAAGCAGTCTATGTAGTTACAGGTAACGAGTACTTATAAAAATCCAAGTGGTTTAATGTTATGGTTAAGACAATCAATTGAGCCTTGAAGTCATCTGAAAGTGCGTTTTTCCCACACTGATGAATCTCACCAATCCTTATAATGATCGGGAGTCAACTCTTTGTGGACCACCTAAGCTGCAGAGATCCCCCTTCTTCTGGACTCTATGAAATGCTGCTGTACAAGATTCAATATCCTTTAATATGCATATGTTTCAGAAAAGCTAGTTTAAGTTATCAAGTACTAAAATATAGAGTTCTTATAAAATAAGGTCACCAGGGGCAGCAGTTCAGCAATTCACTAGGAAAACTCTTTCATGAACCCAACTTCTCCTTCTACTGGATCAACAGTAGATGTGGTGGCTTGAGCCCCTCTCTTTGATTATAAGGTGGTCTTCAGAAAGGCAGCTACTTCAAGCAGGGAAAGCAAATAACAGGAGCCTGGGTTCCAGACACATGGTGGAGAATCCTATCTGCCTTTGACTCTCTGTCTAGATTTTATGAGAGAAATGAACTTCAATCCAGTTGTAGTGGCTTGATTTGTGGTCCTCATGTCCACATCCTAATCCATGTAACCTGTGAATGGAAGCTTATTGGGAGACATAGTCTTTGCAAATATAGTTAGGTTAAGGATCAGAAGATGAGGTCATCTTGAATGACCCTGAATTCAATTTTAAGTGTTTTCATTGCAGACACAGAGGAGAGACACACAGACAGAGGAAGAGAAGGCTCAGACACACAGAAGCGAAGGGGCGTTGAAGGCAGGGGCAGAAATTGGAATGATCCAGTTGCAAGGAAGGCTGGAAGCCACCAGAAGTTGGAAGTAGGAAAGAAATCTCTGTTAGAGCCTCTAGAGGGAGCATGGCCCTGGCAACACCTTGATTTTGGACCTCTGGCCTCCAGAACTGAGAGAGAATAAAATTGTGTTTTTTTTTAAGTCATGAAGTGTGTGGTAATTTTGTGCTGCAGTGCTAGGAAACATACCCTCGTTTACACTGCTATATTTTGAGTTTTCTGTCATTCATAAAGTAACCTAATTCTAAACAACCATTTCCCAAACTGCATTATAAACATCTTAAAATCAAAGACTGCAGCTTATAATTATTTATATCTCTCCTGTGCACAAGAAAAGAAAGTGTGCGTGCATGTGTTAATATTAGTGACACTGTTACCTTTTGCATTTTTACCAATTTATAAGGGAATTCATATAAATTCTTCCAAGGTTTGAAGAATTTCAGGAAGAAGTATTATTAATGATCTTTGTTACTGCCTAGAAAAACATGTAAGCTTAGCAAAAATGGGTGAAAGGAAAGAAGAACTTAGAGTGATGAATAAAGTTTTGGATATGCTAATATTTTGATGTCTATTACAAGGTTTGGCTTATACTCTGAATAGAGTAGGCATTTCTCTCCCACTCACCAATACTAAATAAAGACCCAGCAGGTTGTCTGTTGGGCTTACGTTTAACCTGCTACCCAAGTTAATTGCTTTTCTTCCAGTTTTAGCATCTTGAATACTTCCTCAGTTTCCTATCTTGCTCGTTTGTGGTTTATTTCACTTGAATGCACACACATATATATGTGTGTGTGTGTGTAGTTAGAAAGATCAATTATATATATACTGTGCTGTGTTTCGTCACTCAATCATGTCTGATTCTTTGCGACCTCATGCAATGTAGCCCATCAGGCTCCTCTGTCCATGGGGATTCTCCAGGCAAGAATACTTAAGTGGGTTGCCATGCCCTCCTCCAGGGGATCTTCCCAACCCAGGGATTGAACCCAGGTCTCCCGCATTGCAGGCAGATTCTTTACCAGCTGAGCCACCAGGGAAGCCCACGAATACTGGAGTGGGTTCCCATGCCCTCCCCCAGGGTGTCTTCCCGACCCAGGAATTGAACTGGGCTCTCCTGGATTGTAGGCGAATTCTTTACCAGCTGAGCTACTAGGGAAGCACACACACACGTATATGTTTTATATATATATATATATGTTTTCACTATAGTACTTAATCAGATATAGAATTAATCAATTAGAACAACTTGATTGTTTTCAGAATTGAGAATTATGAGGATCACATTAAATAGAAGGAACATTAAAATATTTGTCTTAGATTTAAATCTTATTAAGCTATTGAGATGTATGTGTTCCTTGGAAAGTAAGTTCTTGAGTTAGGGTCTCAATTTCTACATGGGAGAAAAGCACATATACTCACATCCACAGAAGTACACACTCTCACACACGAAACGCACAAATTCTCAGATAAGTATGTACTATATGTATTTTCTATTAATCAGATGCTTTTCATAAATATATTATTGCATTCTTCCCTCTAAATTCTAAAAGGCAGACATACACCTTCTCCAGGGAAAACACAGAGTGTTTGTTTAGTTATTTATCCATTACATCAGTAAATACTAAAAGCAGGATTCAATCCCAGATGCAACTAACTCCAAAGCATGACGCTGCAAATTTATTCTTAAAACTTTCTCTTGAAAAACTTTCTTGATCCATCATTTTGTATAAAGATAAGCTACGGTAGACTTGATATTACTAGGCAATTCCTGGCTTTTCTACTCTAAATTGATTCTTTATCACTGTCCTGTTTCACATTTTATCCATTTAATTGTCTATGCAAATTCTTGCGGTTTACCCTATCATTACTTATCCCTCATTAAAAAATGGAGAATATAAATTTTAATGAATGTTACTTAATGCTTGTGATTTTATTTTTTACATTTAAGTATAATTAATTTGCAATATGTTAACTTCTGCTATACAGCACAGTGATTTAGTTATACATATATGTGCATTCTGGTTTTTTTAATTGATTTTTAAGTGGAGGATAATTGCTTATAGTGTTGTGTTGGTTTCTGCTGTACAACAACATGAATCAGCTCTAAGTATACATACATCCCTTCCCTCTTGAGTCTCCCGCCCACTGCCCCAGACCCCACTCCTCTAGGCCATCACAGAGCACCGAGATGAGCTCCCTGTGTTATACAGTAGCCTCCTACTAGCTATCTGTTTTAAGCTAGTGTACATTTGTCCATATGTACATGGTAGCGTATATATGTCAGTGCTACTTGATTTTAAACATGGACAACAATTAGCTTACCTTTGTGTTTTATAATATATTTTATTTGAAGACTATCTGGACATTTAATATCTATCAAAAACATAACATTGATTTAACAACTCCCCTCCAAGATTACTTTTCATGATGACGGGATGAAACCTGGGGGCCATAATTTTCTGAAAGGGGATCATTCTTGAAGTGCTAAAGATTTTATTTCAAAGAAAAATGCTGCTTAATTCAAGCTCTACCCATGAATCTCCAAATTGCCTGCATCTAGGAGCAGCCAGGTGCCTAGGAACTTCTATAAAATTAGACTCACCTTTCCTAGGAGTGGAGAAGAAGTTCTGTGGCAGACAAAAAGTTATGGCAAATATTTTGCATGTCTCTTTCCCTTGAGAGCACCTCTGCTGGGCTCTCCAGAAAGTCCACATAATCAAATGCCAGCTTCTTGAAGGGCATCAATTTCCCTTTTGATTGTATTGGGTAAAACACCTGTGATGCTATTGAAAGTCTACATTAATATTTAAATTGTCAAGAGATTCAAGAGTTCAGCTGTCAAGTCCATAATGGACCTAGAGTGCACCAATGTTTGAATCAAATTTACATTAAAAAAAATAGTTTCTTGTGCCAGTCTAGATAACTTAAACTTTATACGAAAAGTACATGGACAACACTCAAACACTTCACATGATAAAACGTTGAAAGGTTTAAACTTATTAAAAAGTAAAATGGAAATTAATAACAAGACAGATTCGTTCAATGACTGGCCCAGGGTAGTTTATGGGGAGGGTGAGTATTTGTCTGTATAACAGGGAGTTCTTTTTGCCCTAGTGCCAGCCAGTCTTATGAAGGGCTCTTCAAGGGGTGCATTCATTCTTGAAAGCATTAGAAACTCGTTTCATACCCTAAAATGGACTAATTATTTTCTAAAAGCGATGCTACAACCCACCTAAAAAGTCTTTCATACCAAATCCCACAGTTTAAACTAATTAAATTCTGCATTATTTAGTTGAATGTACATCATTAAAGTTGTTTTTCGTCCTTGGGGGTGTGCTGAATTCAAATAATAACAATGCCTTGTATTTGTAAAGAACTTATAAAGCTTTTTCCCTTTATTCTGCTGCTTGATGCCTGAAACACGTCTATGGCGTTGCCTGTATGGATGATAACTCCACCTCAGACGGAGGCAAACACGAGGCCAATGTGTCTTCTTCCCCATTTGTGGTGGAGGGGCAGGAGGGACACTGGAGTCAACAGCCAGCACTCACTGTGTGCCAGGCGCCAAAGTAACCGTTTTTAAGGATTACCAAGAGGATAAGGGGAGGCATGGGAGGAATCCAGAGACTGAGGTTGACACATATACACTGATACATTATGGATAAAATACATCGATATTATTGACTGATGTGATTACTATGGATTACTATTGATGTGATTACTATTGATATTATGTATAAAATGGAAAACTAATGAGAACCTACTGCATACCAAAAGGAGCTCTACTTTATGCACGCTGGTGAGGTGATGGGAAGGAAGCCCAAAGGGAGGGGATGTATGTACAGATACGGCTGATTCACTCTGCTGTACAGCAGGAACTAACACAACGCTGTAGGGCAGCTGTACTCCATTGAAAATTAATTAAAAAAAAAAAGAATTCATTTGGTCCTCAAATCCTGAGAGGTGGCTGCTGCTGTTTTCCTCTTGCTATAGATGAGAAAGGCAAGTGGACAAGGCACTGAGTGCCTAGACGGATGCCATGCATGAGAGTGGTGGACATCTAGAGTTTTGACTCTTAACCACTGTGTTTCACCCCGGAGGTGTGATCCTCGTGGTGGGACACAGATCACTGCTGCATCTGTGAAGCACTGCGGGCAGACGGGGAGTGGGCAAAATGTTGTTACTCCCAGTGTAGAGGTCAGAGCACAGAGGCTCAGAGTGTAACTGCAGTCACACAGCTGGATGCTAGACCAGCTCACATGATTCTACCAAGATATTCTTGCTACGGTATCACTTCCGCTTTTCTCTCCATGTTCATCTACAAACCATCACTTTTATTGTTTTGTTTCTGGTGCTTTCATTTATAAATCCTTTTCAGCTTATTATGGCCCAGACACAACACACCGGATTGTTCTTCTGTGTGGCTGGGACCCCATAGTGGCTCAAGACCCCTCAGCATAGAACTGCATCTTCATTCTTTCCAAGTACACTAGAATAGATCCAATGCTAGGACGTCAAAGCCTCTCTCATTTGACACTATCTTTAACCCACTTTGATGTTGCCTGGGAACCAGCAATTATGGTCACTTCCAAAAAATAAACTGAAAATTTTAAAAATGAGTTTAGCAAGTTGTTTCTTAATATTTCTATTTTAAAAAGGATTTTTTAAAAATTCCCCAATAAATTCAGCAATGAGAACCTCTGCTAGACAGAATCCCTCACTGGGTTTCAGGGGCCATGTTCTAAGATGCTTTGACTTTGGCTTTGAGTCTCCGATCTACACGTTTTCACAGTCATACAATGAATTCCATAGGCCACTTCTACTTAATGTATGGAGACATGCACTCAAAATGATGTAAGGTAAATGACAATTATATTTGGTGAACAGTTCAGTTCAGTTCAGTCACTCAGTTGTGTCCAACTCCTTGCGACCCCATGAATCACAGCATGCCAGGCCTCCCTGTCTATCACCAACTCCCAGAGTTCACCCAAACTCATGTCCATCAAGTCGGTGATGCCATCCAGCCATCTCATCCTGTCGTCCCCTTCTCCTCCTGCCCCCAATCCCTCCCAACATCAGGGTCTTTTCCAATGAGTCAAGTCTTTGCATGAGGTGGCCAAAGTATTGGAGTTTCAGCTTCAGCATCAGTCCTTCCAATGAACACCCAGGACTGATCTCCTTTAGGATGGACTGGTTGAATCTCCTTGCAGTCCAAGGGACTCTCAAGAGTTTTCCACAGTTCAAAAGCATCAATTCTTCAGCGCTCAGCTTTCTTCACAGTCCAACTCTCACATCCATACATGACCATTGGAAAAACCATAACCTC